>NC_092236.1:7817017-7874517 GCF_036320965.1 Panulirus ornatus | reverse complement strand
CAAGGAAGATGAAGAGAAGAGGAAAAGAAGAGAGGAAAGAGTAAAGGAAAGGAAGAAGACAGATAAGTGAAAGAAGAAGGAAACATTCAAAGACATGAAAGGATGAGAAATGGTCTAAGAAAGAACGGAAGAAGAACAGCAAAGAGAGAGAAAATGGAAGAGGAAAAATGTCGAAAGGGAACAGAGAAATGGAACGAAGAAGACGATAGTCTACTCAGTTGCCCCGGGTGGTCGACACCCCCATCGAAGGAGAAAAAAAGAACATAGAACTTCAACCTGATTTTTCTACGAATACATCGTCTGCGTCGCCGTCTGCATTAATGACCTTATGTCTTCGAGAAACAAACCAACAGACGAAAACAAAGGTCAAAAGGCTAAAAGTAACCGACAGAACGGAACAACAGGGGAAAGGGGCAGCACAGTCCAACGCAACAGACGAAAAGGAACAGCAGGGAGAGGGCACAGTGCAACAGCGAACGGCTACAGCAACAGAGCAAAGCCAAGAGAAGGACACAACTCACACAAGAGTTAATGACAGGCGGAGGAGGAGGAGGAGGAGGAGGAGGCAAGTGCGTCACGGTGTATGACTGAGGAACCTCCTCAGTGCGACCATCCCGTCCTGCCGCCAGGGGTCAAGGTGCTGGCGAGGGGAGGTAGCTTCATGGAGGCCAGTGGGGTTGCTGGCTGGTCATGAGGGGCTCGTAGTGTTCATGTGGAAGGGGACTGTGTCAGTCATGGCCATGAGAGGGGCAGGAGGTCATATGTGTTCATGACGGAGCCAAGAGGTCAGAGATGATTATGTGAAATTACAGGATATATGATCAAAAGTGAGGCAAGGCATCTTCGAAAACTAGAATATATATATATATATATATATATATGTATATATATATATATATATATATATATATATATATATATATATATATATATATATATATATATATATCACTGGAAACAAGGATATAAATCATTCAGAGGATTACTACGTAATCAAGGAGCCTCTGGAAAGGTTTTCGACGAAATCGGTCAAGTCTGACAGACCTGCTTGATTTCTTTCAAGATGTGATTAACAAGTGTGATGAAATCAAAGCGATTAATGTCATCTTTTTTAGCTTCTGAGAAAACATTCGGTAAAGATTTTTGTAAGAGATTATTCGCTGGGGGCATTAGAGTGCATGACAAAGGACGTAATCCTCCGTCCATGCAGATCACTCTTGGTGTGCCACCTTCGAACGCCGTGTTCAGTTCTGGTCACTTTGTTTAAGAAAAGACGTAGACAGAATGGACGGCATGCAGGGACGACCTACCACACTGATTCCCAGACTGAGAAACAAATCCTATTAGAGTTGGTGAAGCAACATAAACTTATCTAGTTTAAAAGAAGGAAAAGGATTGTGAGGTGATTTGATACAGGTATTCAGATCAAGCCAAAGGCTTTCATAATTTCAGAGTTAGTGTTACTCGATTCACTTCGTAGTAATGGATACAAATGTGTTGGGTGTACATTTCTCTTTGTTTAACAGGATTGTTAATTAACATATCGAATGATTTACCAATTAGGGTAGTTGGAAGGAACACCATGAATACATTCAGGACTTGACAAATATTACCCTTCATGTTCACGAGTGACGATATTCAAGCCTCCTTCCTTACATATGAAGTTTACAGCTAATTTTATTTAAGTCTTTGTTCTGCTCTTCTTGCCTTGCCACACTCATCTCTGTGATCCTGATCCCTTCCACTATCACAAGTAGTCTTGTGAGGACCCAGTGATCTACAACTGTCTCGCATCTCTTGTGTAAAACATACTCTTTTTCACATCCGCTTCGTCATTTCGTTTATGACAGCCTCTTGCCCTGACCAACGGTAGAGCCGACTTTCTTGTGGAACACACACACACACACACACACACACACACACACACACACACACACACACACACACACTCACACACACACACCGTTCACAGTAACGGGAAGCTCTGGCCACCACCAGACTACCTGGACCGCTCATCCCTCCTACAGGAGGGACGGGTGAACGTTCATCACCATCATCACCGTCACATCAACCTCCTCCTCCTCCTCCTCCTCCTCCTCCTCCTCCTCCTGCTCTTCTTCCACCTCCTCCTTCCCCTCCTGTCCAAAGGGGGGTTCGAATAACAATGTTTCCCTAGTGGTAATGAGGTAGCCAAGGGAAGAGGGTGAAGTGGGTTGGATTGTGATAGGAGTTCGAGCCTTTTTTTTTTTTTATATATACATTCAAAGGGTCTTATGTATTCTGGGGAGGGTTGCGCCGCGTTCATATATCCCCCCCCCCCCCTCGGTTAATCAAAGGGTAGGAGGAACACAGTAATATCCCCCCGACATAATCTCCTATACTTAGCTATGTCGTTTTCTTCTCCATTAGCAGGAGTTCCTTGATTCACGAAAGTCTCCCCACCACACCCCCATCTTTACCTTAATCTCAAACTCACAAGATTTACTGCATTCCGACACTTACTACTGGTCTCCCGCTCCTCACAATTACCTCAAGTCTTCGAAATCACGGCGATTTAGCGCCACACATCCCCGCTGAGGTCCCCACATATCCTCACCACCTACACATCCCCGCTGAGGTCCCCTCGCATATCCTCACTCCACACTTGTACCAGACTCCCCCACACCTTTTTTCTTGCTCCTTCCTAACCTCTCACGACTGCTCACGTTCACCCCATGCTCATTACACTCTCCTTAGTTCCGTACTTAACATACTTTCCTACTGCCCACACTTGCGAGACCCATTAGACCACATCACCACAACCCAGGCCGCCCTACTCATCACGCCTATCAGTCTTCCCCCCACTCCCTGTGCTTATTACCATACCCTTACAGAGCTACAGTCACTCCCACACTTCCCACAGACAACTGGCACTCCCACACTTCCCACAGACAGCTGTCACTCCCACACTTCCCACAGACAACTGGCACTCCCACACTTCCCACAGACAGCTGTCACTCCCACACTTCCCACAGACAGCTGTCACTCCCACACTTCCCACAGACAACTGTCACTCCCACACTTCCCACAGACAACTGTCACTCCCACACTTCCCACAGACAACTGTCACTCCGACACTTCCCACAGACAACTGTCACTCAGTCACATTTTTCATTCCCCACGCTTCAAATACTTCCAGCGCCTTTATTCACAGCCACACTATACGTATCATTTGTTGTGAAAAGTAAATGGTAAATATAACAAAAGGCAGTAATATAGACGCATATGATAAGTGCGGAAAGAGACGAAAAAAGCGGGTAACGAAAATTAAAGTATTAGCTACAGTTAATTATACATCAGAGTAGAAAAGTCCTCTTGTTTCCACAGAGATGTGATAGTAAAGTAATTAACTTTGAAAAAGAATTGCCGTGTACAAAAAAGTAATGAGATATATAGAGACAAAAAAGTATTACATGCGTTAAGAGAAATCTGAGAACCGAAGAGACGAGAGATAACACCATTTATTAGACGAATAATGAAATCGTAATTTCCAGCCTAATTACCAGGAAAGAATTCCGACGAATAGAACAGACGTTAGAAGGAATTCATTATAAATCGTGACGCACAATAGATACGAGTATGTGGATAAGTACACTGGAAAGATCGAAGAGACGTCATCTCTTTAAGAGAGGAAACATAATACTTTCACTTATAGACACTGAGCATCATTTTTACGACAAACCCTTTCGAAAATTGGCAGTGGCGGTGAAGATCTAATGATAACCGTTAATGAATTTCAGACTTGTGGTTTTCTCTGCAAGTGGATACAGGTTGGATGGTAGTCGCTGGTTTTGTCAGCAGGGATTCCACAGATAAGGAGGCACATGTTGGTGATCCAAATCATGCATGCTGACATTTATATGAGACTTTATGTATATACCAGTATATACATCCGTGCATACCAAGATGTATCCTTTCATTGCGTAAATGACCACTAAAAGATTTACTTTTGCCTCGTTAATAGCACTTTCATACCTTCATATAGAGGGTCTTTTGGGCCATGTCGTTCACTGTAAAATAGATGTTCATTTTCAGCTGGAGAGTTCTGAGTCGTATCTCACAGCGGTGCACATCTAGCTGTACATAAAGTAACTCATAGGCTCACTCACTGCAGTCACTACTAACTCAGTACTTTAAACCTAATGTGGTCGAGATTATCATTGATTCACAACACCTTCCCGAGATCGTGGTATTATGATTCATAATATATATATATATATATATATATATATATATATATATATATATATATATATATATATATATATATATATATATATATGTATATCATGATGCTGTTCTTAGGGAAATTACCTTTTAAAATATTCCTGTCAGAAAATCTTCCTTCATTCGAGTTTTTTATATCTATTTTTTCACAGAAATTTACAGTTCTGGATTTTCAGTCCAGTTCGGACCATATCATATAATGAGTTTTATCCATATCTAATTAAGACAGTTTATCTGACAATGGTCATTCAACCGACGGATTTGATGCTGTGCTTATCACTTCCATTATTGTCATGAACTGTCTGCAGATACAAATGGTATCAAGTGCTTCGAGATATATAAAATTCATATGAATTAGAAATAGACACGGGCCCAGAATACATCATTAGGAACAACGAAGAATATTCTTCTTTTTTCTTCCCCCCACCACAGCCAGCGTTTTCAACCATGACATTCTAAGCCCCACATTAAAAAGTGTGACCAAAAGAAGGTCAAGTGAGATGGTAAAACTGTAAGAACAGACGTCCAAGACCTTCCTGAGAAAATAGACTGTGTAGACAAACACTGTTGGCTTTTCAGTGCATATTTCTTTACCCTGTTTTGTGAAGATTGTATGAGAATATTGCTCATAGCATGCTCTTTTCTACATCCTCATTAGTATTGCATTGAAGTCTCGAGTTTAACCAGATACTGAGCGAAGAATTCGTGCATGAAGCCTTGAAGCTGTTTTTTTAGATGACAAGATGGATGGACAGCGGTCTGTGTCAAGGTTTTAATTGTGTGTAATTAGTTCCTTCTGTGAAACGATGATATTTTATCCAGTCGTCGTGTCTGGCTGAGACGCTCACTCTATGGAATTGCTGTAACCATCACACGATCACTGGAGTCTGTATAGGCCGTTTGAACTACCACTCACCGGATGAGCGTGGCAGCGTCAATAGATGAGCCGGTGTTACTTAAAGAAGTTACTTGATAAACCGTAAGTGTTTGAAGTTTGTTGGTCACTACTTTTAAAACACGGGCCTGACATTGGTGTTCTTAAAGTACTCAGGATAAACCTCAGACAATACAATCCCAACACCCTGTACTTACGATACTCTCTCTCTCTCTCTCATTGCTCACAGTTATTGCAGCCTCCAATCTCTCCCTTACTATAACTTCCCACTCTCCACCACCTTTTATTACGACAGCCCTACATTCCCCACACTAATATCAGCCTTTCCACACTTCCCACAGTCTTTCCAACTCCCTTGCTGAAACTCAAATCCTCCTAGTCATCACACTTTTTAGTCTTTCCACGTCAAATGTTTAAACAAAAAGTTCCCTTTTATCATACATACAACACCCTCCCAGTTTCTATATTTCCTGTTCACCTCATTTCTCACACTTACCAAAGTGTTCCCACTTACCACCTTTTCCATAGTGCTCCATCCCTCACACATACCACTGCTGACATGGGGAATGATTTGACAACACGAGTAGTTGAAAGAAGCAGACAAGACCAGTGTATCCTCAGATCCACAACTGACATCATTAGTGCCTTCGAAACGAAAGAGAATCATACACGTATTATTCCTTATCTATACATCTGCTTCGCTACACTTTCAGCTCAGACATCTGCGTTTCTGATTTCTTCTGCTACTACAAACAGCTTCGAGAGAGCCCACTGGTCTGTGACTGTGTGTTCTCCATGTTTCATCATGCATTATCCAGTTATTAATCCTCTGCTCACCACACTTATCAGTTTCCTGTGTCCCACACTTCTCTCTCTGTCTTGTAGCCCCACACATACCACAGTATCCTACACTGCAGTTATCCCTCCTCCTCCACACCTTGCCACTGTGTGCCCACATTTCTTACATTCCTCCACGTCCCTCGCCTACCACCGTGTCTCACACTTCCCCCACAGTCTTCCGTGCCACACACCACAAACCCACACTCCCACAAGTCTCCAACGTACCACAGATTACCCCTTTCCCCTCCTCCCCCTCCACATACACTGTTTTCCCTCACACCTTCCTGATTTCCCTCTCCCTGGGCAGCCACCCTCTTCCATCCACACCCTCACACTCCTTCCTCACTCGCTACGCTCCTTAGAATATCCCTCAAAAACTCTCGTACCTGACGCCAACCCTCCAACATTCTGGTGATGGTAATTGAAACATCATAAAACATAAATACCCATACTGACACCCACGCCTTTCCTTCCTTCCCCCCCCCCATGACACTAACTACCCTCTGCCAACACCCGCAGGACGGCGCCGCACCCCGGGGTGAAGGTCGGCCGCGGCTAGGGCTCCGCAGGTGACCGCAAGCTCCCAAAACGACCGCGGTTACGAATTCCTCGTTATTCGTTCAAATTACAGATATATTCGGACGCATTCACATACATTTTTTTTCTCTCTCTCTCTTTCTGCAGAGTGGCACCAATATCGTAACCAGTGTCTCTTGCAGATGATACTGGATCCTATGATGGGGAGGTGGAGTGTGGCGAAGTTTGCACGATACTCGTGTGCGACCAGGCTAAAGACACTGGAGATATATAACGCACATGTTGGAGAGGAGCATAACATCCGGGCGACCAGGGGTGCCAATTCCACCGGATCTTACCCATCCAGTCGAAGCTTTCACCCTCCCATCTTGTGATATCCGTTTGATTACAGTGTCCCTCGTCGCAGAATAGTGATGAAAGCCACGGTGACACGTATGTATTCAGAGGAACACCCCGAGAGAATCATTCGTTAGACAGGGGGAAATTCGTCCCACCGGAGGTGTTCAAAAGTGGCAGGGCTGCAGCAGCGTGTCGACGCGTGGGACGCCTCCACCTCAAGAATTTCCGAGGGTTCGAGACCCAGGTTCACGAGGACAGGCCTGGGTGACTCGCTCCTCGCCAGAAGGCGGGAGGGTAAATGTAGGTCAGAATTTCTCTCTTTTTTTTTACCCCTTGTTCATGACGGAATCTGGAGAAACCGAACCAAACGCAATACCAAACGTTCATGAATTGCATACTGGTGGTCATCTATACTGGGAATAAAAAAACACAGGCGGATGTAAACACAAGGGCAAATTTGCTGCCAGATATATATATATATATATATATATATATATATATATATATATATATATATATATATATATATATATATATATGTAATTGTCTCTATATTTCAATTAAGGCTCGTCCTTGATGTCCATCACTGGAGTCTTCAATATATATATATATATATATATATATATATATATATATATATATATATATATATATATATATATATATATAAAATGAGGGTGGTGTTAAACTCAAGGTAAGAGGATAATGATAGACACAGAATCTTAGGACAGACTTGCACCCAGAGTGTGATTGCACTTGTGATCGCAGAGAAAAGGGGGGAGGGGGACTGGTTTCCTCCCACTGTATTTGTGTGCAGGTTTGGATCCCTTATGTGTGGGGACACACGTTCGGACCCGCTGTGTGTGTGGGGGAAGGGGGAACAGGATCGAACCCATTGTGCGTTAGGATACATTCGAGCCCAGTATGTGTGGGGACACACGTTCGTATCCATTGGGTGTGGGGACAGATTCGAACCCTCCCATGTGTGTGGGGACGGGTTTGGACCCCCTGTATGTGTGGGGGAAGGGGGCGGAGTCAGGTGTAGTTTTGAACCCCGGGAGCGAGGATAGGTTTGGACCCAGTGTCTTAAGGACACTGAGAGACGCAGTGGGCCATGTTTAGTGTGGCAGCATTAAAACACTGATTACACGTCGTCCCAGTCAGTGCTACATGTAACTGCTATTTATTGGTGATTAGTGTATATATTGCCTGCCCCTCTGCCATGTGGTCTGTGACCTTGCACGTTCAGACAGGGCGGAGATATTTCTGCACACACACACACACACACACACACACACACACACATATATATATATATATATATATATATATATATATATATATATATATATATATATATATATATATATATCCCTGGGGATAGGGGATTAAGAATACTTCCCACGTATTCCCTGCGTGTCGTAGAAGGCGACTAAAAGGGGAGGGAGCGGGGGGGCTGGAAATCCTCCCCTCTCGTTTTTTTTTAAATTTTCCAAAAGAAGGAACAGAGGGGGCCAGGTGAGGATATTCCAAAAAAGGCCCAGTCCTCTGTTCTTAACGCTACCTCGCTAACGCGGGAAATGGCGAATAGTTTAAAAGAAAGAAAATATATATATATATATAAAAGGTGAATTTATTTTTGAGACATACTAATACACTCTTCATTAGGACAAACGTTTATCAGCTGCTGCTACTGTGTTCCCGCCCACATACAAGTTTTTGATAACACAACTATACTAATTACCGCAATTAACACTAGAATTACTATTACTGTAAGATACTTTAGTCACCCGTGATATTTAGTCTGTAGAAAACGAACACAAGCGAAAACTGGCCGACGGTAAATAGATCCATTCGACACTAAACAAACCTCATATGTTTGATAATTGTTACATAGTCATTCACAAAAACATGCCGTACCCTATGCATGATTGATTCTTATATTGTTTGGTCAAAGTAGAGGTTTGGTGGGCTACTTCCGCTTCCATATGGATGGAGAAGAGTCAAATGTATGTACGGACAGACCCTCTTTTAGGTACGAATCACCATCACAATAAGGACTGTTACGGTTTTTGGATGATATGGCTTGCAAGAGCAGTAACGATCTTTTTTGACCCGTTCTGTTTGTAGGGTGATACTTCTGCTTCGCAGTTTCCCTCTCTTAACAGCGGAATGCGGTCGTTTGGCAAGCCGATAATTTGTCCCAGTGACTTTCCCAAGTGGCGGTGGAAGTGAGTCTCAAACTCGTCCATTTACAGATAATGTACTCACTCGAACAAGTGAGATGAGTTTCGCTTAACCAAAGACATTGTGGGACACTGTGCTTCACGACTGAACAAGAGACCGTTGGTGTCCCTAATGATGAAATGACAAGAAATCTTTTATGAGAGTCTCTTACGCAAATTGCGGCGATGGATATTATAATAAGATGTAAATGACGATGAGATGAGTTATTGCAAAGAACCTAGACCTGACCCAAGTTGGCTGAGCTGATGCTTGTGTGAGGAGTCGAACCAAGGAATTCCTTTGGGAGGGTTTGGTTCATTTCTGGTCGGTAGGTATGACGCTTGTGATGGCTGGTTGGTTATTTCGTCTGTAAGCCTGGTGACTACCAGAGTCATTATGGCATGAAGTTATAAGTGCCGGTTTAAGTTTCTAGACACATCAAATGAAACCAGTGTATGTATATGTAAACAGCTTTAAGCTCTTAGATATTAATTTCATGCCAGAAAAAAAAGTTGAATACCTGTTTGGTTCGGACGTTTATAAACTTCACAGAATTCCGTAATCACAAGTCGAAGAATCTTGAACACCTTCTTCAGGTGTTCGCGATAATTCTGAGACCATAGACGCTGTCAGTGCATACACGACCCTTACGTTTGATAATTAAGTTATGGGAGATTTAAACAGCTTTCATTTACAGTGACTGGGGGATTACAGCTGCTGATTTCTCTACCATGACCCACTCAAGTGCTTTCCGCTGAAAGTACGTCAGAAAAAAATGGTTAGAAAAACCACGAGTGGAAATATGTGAGAGAGAGATTGTAATTCCTCGATGCAGCTGGTGAGGACGACCGTCTGTAGCGGTTAAGATGAAAACTTTGATAATAGTCTAATTAGCCTTTGTTTACAAAATATCGCGATGCCAAAGGAATTTCCTGATTCATTCCTCTGTTTCAGCATCATATATATATATATATATATATATATATATATATATATATATATATATATATATATATATATATATATATATATATATATTCCTATGAGTCCACGTGGAAACGAAACACGATAAGTTCCCAAGTGCACTTTCGTGTAATAATCACATCATCAGGGGAGATACAAGAAAGAAATATAACAGTCAGTTGATATACAACGAAGAGACAGGGTGAGGTATGCTTCGGGGGACCTGAGAACTAGTGCTTGTGTTCACATCTCTCCTGTGGTATGATGGTTTGGAGTCAGCTGGGTAGGCTGTAGCCTGACATGTCCAGGTATACGCTTCTCTGTGCCGGAGAGACAGAAATGCGTATCATATTATCATCATTGTCATTATCATTGCAATAACCACACACACACACACACACACACACACACACACACACACACACACGTACATATACCTTAGTTTAAAAGTCTCGAATCTCCTCAAGCAATATCTTCCACAGACACTTTTCACCCTGGAACCCAGAAATCCTACGGTCTGGTTTTCCTCCCTACTCTCACCCTGGAAGATCTCGACACCTCCCTAGTGCTTCCTGATATCTCGATATGTCTCTTTTCCTCGAGCCCTGGTTGGTCACTGAGTCACCCTGGTCTCCCTACATCGTCACCTAATCCCTCAAGGAGTCCCGATAGTCCAGGGTTTTTTCATCTTTCCCCTTCAATAGCCCTGATTGGCCCTCATCCGCCAGGGTTGTTGACCCTTACCGGCAATTATATATAAGTACCACGAGATGTCAGAGCAGCTCGTCCACAGGGCCGCCACTGGTGAAAAACGTCCTATTACTGACAATGGTCCTGGGCGGTATTTCCGGCACCGGCTGTAGCCTACGATCGTAGGGTGGGGGAAGGGTGCGTGTAGAGAGGAGGAGGAGGTGGATGAGAGACGCGTGTAGAGAGGAGGAGGTGGATGAGAGACGCGTGTAAAGAGGAGGGGGTGGATGAGAGACGCGTGTAAAGAGGAGGAGGTGGATGAGAGACGCGTGTAAAGAGGAGGAGGTGGATGAGAGACGTGTGTAAAGAGGGGGGGGGGGAGTGGAGTAGGTTAGGTGGGTGAGAAATGTGTGTATGAAAAAAAATGATGGATAAGAGACGCATGTAAAGAGGGAGTGGGAGGTGGATGAGAGATGTGTGTAGAGAGGGTGAGGTGGATGAGAGACGCGCGTAAAGAGGGGTGGGTGGGGTAGGTGAGGTGGGTGAGAAATGTGTGTATAAAACAAAAGATGATGGATAAGAGACACATGTAAAGAGGGAGTGGGAGGTGGATGAGAGATGTGTGTAGAGAGGGGCAGGTGGATGAGAGATGCGTGTAGAGAAGGGGAGGTGGATGAGAGATGCGTGTAGAGAGGAGGAGGTGGATGAGAGATGCGTGTAGAGAGGGGGAGGTGGTGTGTGAGGAGGTGTTCAGGGGGGAAGGGGTTATATGACGTGCATAGAAGGGAAGGAAAATTGTGCAGAGGTGGAGGGGTATAAAGGGGGCTTTTGAATGGGGGAAGGGTAAATGGCAAACAGGGGAGGAAGAGAGGAGTTGGGGAGAGATGAAGGATGAGATCCGTGTGGTGGGGAGGATTAAAGGGGAGCGGAGGTGGGGGGGGATGAGATAGGGGGAAGACAGTGAGGGAAGGGTAAGGTGGGTGAGGGTGCGAATGGAAAGGGGGTTGTCACCTTTATTGGAGGTATGGTAAAGGGTCATTATTATCACCCTTTAGCCAAGGGCAGGGAGATTAGTGACCAAATCCCTACCATACATGTGTGTCATTAAAGATACCTTTATCATCACACAGTGTATACTATTCTCTCTTTATCCACAGGCAAAGTCCAGACGAGGAACTGTCTCCAGCGTTACTTCTACATTTGGTCTTAGTTGAAGGTTCTGTTATTTCCTAAAGTATACACACCCCGCGAGTGAAAAAGTCACCGTCGGCGAGGCTGTATCACTGTCATTGGACGAAAATGAGTACAGTTTCGTCCAGGAACTTCTCGCTACAGAAGAAGGCACCGCTTCCCTGCCACTTACAACCTAGGAGGTTCAGAGACTCCATAAATGGAGTCCTGAATCTGTATGATTAGTTCATTATGCATACACATCAATCAAGCCTAATGATAATCGACTTGCTGCTTTTCATTCTATATACCTTTCAATATCAGACGCAGTGAATGCTGCTGAGTAATTCAATAATTCGTACATGATGATTAATCGTTGCCTTTCCAGCGGTGAATCATAACCAGTGAAATGATTGATCAGCTAAGGATGTAAGGTACTCCCCCGCCTTGCAGTGCTTTGCGGTAATTCATCTCAGCATGCGATGCCCTGCCCCTCCCTGCTCGCAGTGTCTTGTACAGTGATCCACCTTGGCAAGCGAAACAATCTCCCCACCACCTTACTGTGCCTTGCAGTGACACCCACCTCAGCAGGTGAGGAACTTCCCCCTTCCCCACTCGCAGTGTCTTGCAGTGACTCAGTTGATGAACGAGGCCACATTCCCTGCATGCACTCCAATAAAAACCACGCAGTCAAATACCCTAGTTAATTAATATATCATTGTGGGACCTAGTTATTATACCTTATAATCCTGTACTCTCCTCGTGTTATTGCCGGGTTAAGTACCCTCATCAGAAACTCAATTACGCCTTCTGGTAATGAGTTTTAGCTTTTGCACAGATTTTCCCCCGGCATCCATAAACATTCATTACATTTAACGTAATGTCTTCAATCTCATACTGGGGGGGGGGGGGGGCTTTCAGTGTACATGTTTGTATGTCTGTGTTAGCAAGGACACACCGGACAAATACATTGGGATGTAGTTGTCTTTCCCGCCGCCTCTGCATGGGGTGATGATTCGGTTTAGATATGCAGACTCAAAACACATTTTTGCATCACAAAAACTGGTTTTTGTGAGTTTATTTGCCACTACCTACCCCCGATGATGTCTGATTTATTTCTTATATTTTCGTATGTGACTTGAAAACGACATCGTGTGTTTGTGTATGTGTGTGTGTGTGTGTATGTGTGTGTGTGTGTGTGTGTGTGTGTGTGTGTGTGTGTGTGTGTGTGTGTGTGTGCGTGCGTGTGAATGTGTGTAATGCAGTGAAATGCAATAATGAACGGTTTTTTTTATTGAATTTAGGTGGCAGTCATTCGTCTGAAAATACAGAGTGGAGGTATTACAGTTATTACAGACCTGGGTAGTCATAATATTATAGTCACTGGTTATCTAATCATAAAAGAGCTAAAGATCAAAGTGGGGTTAGGTGTGTGTGTGTGTGTGTGTGTGACACAAAATGGTCAGCACAGGAAGAAGAACTCGTCACTAAGGTTGATAACAGTATTCTCCCCCTGGTGCGTTCCACCCGTCAGGAGTATATTTATGACAACACTTTGGGGATTAACATGGTAATGACTTCCATAAAACATTGCCAAATCGGGAAGTAATTATGGACCACAATTGCATTTATCTCGGGTTAATGACAGGACCCAGGGCTTCCATTAATGAATACAATATAAGGGGGGGTGGGGAGGTTTCAGGAGACACAATAAAATTAGCTTGGTGAAGACGTCTGATAACTTGTGTACGGCAGATGGGGTGTGAAAACCCTCACCCCGCCTGACCACCACCACACGCCACACCAGACAGCGTGGGAATACGTCTCGTCCGTATGTCTGTCTTTGGCAAAATTTCCGGAGCTACCGAAGCCCAAAAAAATCTCTCTCTCTCTCTCTCTCTCTCTCTCTCTCTCTCTCTCTCTCTCTCTCTCTCTCTCTCTCTCTCTCTCTCTCTCTCTCTCTCTCTCCCTTACCGGGAGTGAACGAACTACAAGCAAGTGCTCATCGCTTAACTCGAGCTACCAGTCGAGGCTGTGGCTCACAGTATCTTATCTTCCTCGCAGCTGCAAAGTCTTCTTGCAATGCTTGAAAAAAAAAAAGGAAAGGAATTGGAACGGAAGGCTTATCTAGATGATAAGTTACATTCAGACTTTCGCCGTAATGCTAATGGCTGTAATAACAACTCGGGGCAAGTGTCTTTCGTTCGTTGGAGAAACAGAACGAAACTCACAGACAATATTTAATCAGATCTGTAAGCACTGTTTCCGGAGGGTGACGGATAGAATGTTGATATGATTTTGATATTCCAAAACGCCCTATCTCTGCGCGAGTGTCTCGGAGTGCACCTACCTTTGTAATATCTTATCTTAATGATACACTTCGAAGTTCATTATTGCTGTGGCAGAGCCTCTGAAAAGACGGTTGGTCGAGTCACGAGCGGATGATGAATGTGGCGACACTTGGCAAGGAGATGATGCCATCACCTGCCGTTGTGTGTAGAAAAAAAAAAAAAATGTTAACATTTATGCTGCAGGGATGATACATATAAACGGACACACACACACACACACACACACACACCAACCTGGGATGTAAATGGCGAGGAGATATTTCCGGCGGAACCAGAAAGAGACGTGTTTTTGTTGCTGTTTTTCGGTAAAGGTCAGAAAAGCGGACGGTGGCTCACTAGAGGTGGGGGAAACATGTCGTCATGAAGCGATGCCTTGCATAATGTCGGCGAACATCGGGTGTCATGTAATAATCATGCTTGTGGGAGGGGGACGAGATTGTCTAATTCTGTGCTTGACCTTTGCTGCATCCTTGGGTTCCTTGACCTTCGGTGCCTCGAAGCCTTCCTAGAAGGATCATAAGATCGTCATTTGTCCTACTATGGAGCATTTTTTTTTTTTTTTTAATACAGGGTTGTGTTGAGAGGGATGACGTCCTTCCTGCCTGTGACGTATTAACTCAGTAGGAAAGGTTTGTTGACGTTATTCCAGTACTCGTCCCCCGGGGTTCGATAAGAATCGAAGTGTGAGAGTTATCTTATCTTTGGTCCTCAAAGACCTTTATAAAGCTGTCAACAAGATGTTATCTGAGTCTGTATATCATGAGGGAGTTGGAGATCATATGATTTTACACACACACACACACACACACACACACACATACACACACACGAGAAAGTACTCTCTCTCTCTCTCTCTCTCTCTCTCTCTCTCTCTCTCTCTCTCTCTCTCTCTCTCTCTCTCTCTCTCTCTCTATCTGTATATATATATATATATATATATATATATATATATATATATATATATATATATATATATATATATATATATATATGAGCTATGAACCCGTACACATTCGAAACTAGAGAGGCGTTACTAAATGTAACATGATGGTGACCACGAGTAACCACACATACATCAACTGATGATTCAGTGTATTGGTTTTATCGATTCCAAAACATAATCAGGGGTTATCATCCTTGCCACGTGGGTATGGTCGTCACATCCATCATAAAACAGAGCGGTTTACTAAGTGTTGCAGATGGTCGAGCGTGTTCAACTCGGCACCATCTGCCACGCCCCTGTGGCCTACCCTCACCCCGTTAACTGTACCGACGTGTGACATTCCTCTGGCCTGCCTTCACCCCCGTCAATTGCATTTAGGTGCGATACACCTCCCTGGCTTGCCCACACCCATGTCAGCTGCACAAAGTGTCAAGGACCCCCCCCCCCCCCCTTCATGACCTGCCCCTCACCCGTCGACTGTCCAAGACGCCGACCTCCTTCCTCCCTCCCCCTGACCTGTGTCCTCACCCGTCAACTGTACCAGGTGTTGTGCCCCCTCCAGACCTCCCCTCACACCCGTCATGTGTACCAGGTACCACGCCCTTCTGGCTTACCCTCACCCCCGTCAACTGTGTCAGGTGCCACGCCCTTCTGGCTATGAGATGCCCTTACCCCGTCAACACAAACACTTTCAAACTTCTTTTCGTTTATTCTCTAATGGGAAATCTGATCTCATTTTCCGGTTTATAGGAAGAGAAAAACATTTCGTAATGTCTTTATATTTCTATCTTAAATGTATCGTTCTGGTTTATATTGTGTTATAGTCAGAGAGAAGAGCCAGTCAAACTTGTTCATTGGATCAGTTGGTGAAAATCACGGCATGAACAATTGAAGAAAACAGAAATCAATTTCATATTGGGATATAACATTCAACAATCATTTACACAAATACTTAGGGACAATGGGTGTGTATGACCCAACTTCCTGTGTGTGTGTGTGTGTGTGTGTGTGTGTGTGTGTGTGTGTGTGTGTGTGTGTGTTTATGGAAGATCTATGCCACTGCGACTGGAGGAAGTAGATTGCGAAAACAGCAAGACAAATTCGGTCAGGAATACTGGCTGTCCATAAATTACCTTAACAAGTTCGTCTCCATTTTGCACAGAATATATCCATATAATTCATGGACGCCCTGTATATTTGTCAGACTGGGATGCCAGAGGAACGACTGCTGGACGTGTTCAGTGGGGTATGTTTCCTGTGTGTGTGTGTGGGAGTGGCGACAGAGGCCGCTAGACACGTGGTTCCTGCTGCAGCAGTATCATAGAAGTGGCTGCAGCAGCAGCCTTATAAAAGTGACAGCTGCAACAGCACTATAAAAGTACCTGGTGCAACAGCCTTATAAAAGTGTTTGCTGCCACAGTAGTATGATAGTTCCTGCTGCCACAGCATTATAATGGTACCTAATGCAACAGAATTATAAAACTGCCTAGAAAAAAGAGCCCCCATACGAGTTCATGTTGCAACAGCCTTTCAAAAATGCTTGCTGTATTTGCATGACAAAAGTGATTGTTGCAAGTAACATTCACAAAGTTTCTTTATATTTCACTTTTGATAACATCTTCTTAAGAGAATTGTGTGTTTGATTTATGAAATGCCTTAGAAAACTCAAGAAAAACATGTCATCCGTCCTCACTTCTTGCATCAGAACGAAAAACCATGGAACATTTCAGTAATGCGAGGGGATTTGGTTTTTTTTTTGTTCCTATCGTCTCACTGAACGTAAGAAAAGGACATGAATCATGAACTGTGAGGTTATATATCACTCTCATTCTTCAAACATATAGTAAAAGGCGGTTAATTTAGACATACGATTATTAGCGTAAGATGGTTGACACAGATGTTGAAATAATCTTCACAGACATCAAGAGTAAGAAGTTTTGCGGCTTTGATTAAACTTAATCACCTTATCAAAATCTTCAACCCATTTCCCTAGCTGCTTTATTCGCGTTCGCAAGATGAAGTTAATGGATATATATATTCGATAGTCTGTTGCTTGATGAGTTTCCATAAAACGATCATGAACATGCAACTGCTATAGTTAGACAGTTCTTAGAAGTAATTCCAGTATCGTAACACAGAACTTTCTCCAATATAGTTTATTATGGACATATAGTCCAGCTCATTGCTTCGACATAGTCTATATACAAATTTCTTAGATTTCGTACGTTTTGATATTTAGAATATAAAGCCTCATTGGTATATTTTCAATCTGATATATATAATTTTTCCTAAAAATATAATCGTGCGTCGAGTCCCTGAGGAACTTTAAGAAAGAGCAGTGGTAGAAATACAGTGACTTCGAAGTCGTCGACCCAAGCGAGTCAGCCCAGCACTCACGGGCGACCGAAGAAGAAAACGGGAACCCTTGTAGCGTCGAGTTCGGGCGGCGACGGAACTCTGCGGAGTTCGACTGCCAAGCATGACAAACGAGAGCCCCTCTCTCTCTCTCTCTCTCTCTCTCTCTCTCTCTCTCTCTCTCTCTCTCTCTCTCTCTCTCTCTCTCGGGATGAACTCATTAACAAATGACCTCATCGCAATATTAACAGCCAAGATAATAGCACTGCCTGTTCGTCCTTCAGTATACAGGTATTATTAGAATCTTTATCACGCTTTTTAAAAGTATATTTGGTACGATGTTATGTATATATATATTGTTGATAATTCGTATGATATCATTCCCCGTACATGTAGGTATCATTATATCATTATTTGATATCATTTTTGATACCATTGCACCAGGACTCCTTTCTAGACAGAGTCCCGCATTTATTATAGGAGTTCATGCAATTTCATACGCTGCGCTGCTTTCAGTAGCAGGGAAATGATGGACTTATAAGGAGTGAGAAGTTCTTTGACGAGACTACTCCCTAAGGTGACTTCATAGTTTTGATATAAGGAACCGAGAGAGTTGCAGAGTGTGGTCGAAACAAAAATGATGCTGAATGGATAAGTTTTGTACTGAAACGTGTATAAAGGAAGATAATTTTTCTTTCATCAAACCGAATCGTACATTAATGTGTTGTAGAAATTTACAGACAACACCACTGATATAATCAGGAAAGCACAGATGGCCTTATTCGTTCGCCGGATGTTGATACAGAAAATATACGACATTGGATGAAAAAAATAAATGTATTATATAGAGCAGTGAGCAGGTGGACACCTGGCAACTTGTACAGTTAAGGTAAAGAGGCTATTTACTGGGAAAGGTTATGTGAGAGATTATATGACGGAAGTCGACTGCAGATAGAAAAAAAAAAAAATAACTCCAAGAAAGTATTTATATATGAGAAACTGTAGAGTTCACGGATGAAGTGTTCTTAAGTAACATATATATACATAGGATATGAGATGGATTTAGACATGTAAATGGGAATGAAGTGATTATATAATGTAGAAAGAAAAAAAAAAAAAGATGAGGAAAACATCATTGTTCTTTCTTAAGGATAAATCAGTGTAGATATCAGTTGCTTAGTCGTTAACGTATGTTAAGCAGCGAAGAAAAGAACTGATGTACAGTGGTCAACGTGTGTGGAGTGAGCAGTAGAGGAGAGTAAGGCCTCTAGTGGGTTACATGGGTAGAAAGAAGATAATGGACGCTACCTGTTTGACGTCCCCGAAGAAACGAGTGATAAAGGATGATATAGATATGGTAAATACCACAATAGCAATGTTGAATGCTGTGTGTCGCTTACTCATGTGCTCAAGATCGGCTAATCAGTGAGTCTAGGGAATGAAATGATGTTAGTGGGAAGAATGCCATACTGCATAGAACGACTGGATTTATCAAATCATGAAGATCGTCGGTCGACAAGAAGTAATGATTACATTGGTGACTTAGAATAGATTAATGAGAGTAATGCAATTCTTGCTTGAGTTAAATGAAAAATATACGTAGGTGCTACCGGACTCCCCCTGCAAATGGCATTCTACGAGGCTGTATCAGTGGACGGAGAGGTGGATATACTTGGGATCTTATCGTGTTTCATTTTCCCTGTGGACTCTTAGGAATATATATATATATATATATATATATATATATATATATATATATATATATATATATATATATTTTTTTTTTTTTTTTTTTTATACTTTGTCGCTGTCTCCCGCGTTTGCGAGGTAGCGCAAGGAAACAGACGAAAGAAATGGCCCCACCCCCCCCCCCCCATACACATGTACATACACACGTCCACACACGCAAATATACATACCTACACAGCTTTCCATGGTTTACCCCAGACGCTTCACATGCCTTGATTCAATCCACTGACAGCACGTCAACCCCTGTATACCACATGACTCCAATTCACTCTATTCCTTGCCCTCCTTTCACCCTCCTGCATGTTCAGGCCCCGATCACACAAAATCTTTTTCACTCCATCTTTCCACCTCCAATTTGGTCTCCCTCTTCTCCACGTTCCCTCCACCTCCGACACATATATCCTCTTGGTCAATCTCTCCTCACTCATTCTCTCCATGTGCCCAAACCATTTCAAAACACCCTCTTCTGCTCTCTCAACCACGCTCTTTTTATTTCCACACATCTCTCTTACCCTTACGTTACTTACTCGATCAAACCACCTCACACCACACATTGTCCTCAAACATCTCATTTCCAGCACATCCATCCTCCTGCGCACATCTCTATCCATAGCCCACGCCTCGCAACCATACAACATTGTTGGAACCACTATTCCCTCAAACATACCCATTTTTGCTTTCCGAGATAATGTTCTCGACTTCCACACATTTTTCAAGGCTCCCAAAATTTTCGCCCCCTCCCCCACCCTATGATCCACTTCCGCTTCCATGGTTCCATCCGCTGACAGATCCACTCCCAGATATCTAAAACACTTCACTTTCTCCAGTTTTCCTCCATTCAAACTCACCTCCCAATTGACTTGACCCTCACCCCTACTGTACCTAATAACCTTGCTCTTATTCACATTTACTCTCAACTTTCTTCTTCCACACACTTTACCAAACTCAGTCACCAGCTTCTGCAGTTTCTCACATGAATCAGCCACCAGCGCTGTATCCTCAGCGAACAACAACTGACTCACTTCCCAAGCTCTCTCATCCCCAATAGACTTCATACTTGCCCCTCTTTCCAGGACTCTTGCATTTACCTCCCTTACAACCCCATCCATAAACAAATTAAACAACCATGGAGACATCACACACCCCTGCCGCAAACCTACATTCACTGAGAACCAATCACTTTCCTCTCTTCCTACACGTACACATGCCTTACATCCTCGATAAAAACTTTTCACTGCTTCTAACAACTTGCCTCCCACACCATATATTCTTAATACCTTCCACAGAGCATCTCTATCAACTCTATCATATGCCTTCTCCAGATCCATAAATGCTACATACAAATCCATTTGCTTTTCTAAGTATTTCTCACATACATTCTTCAAAGCAAACACCTGATCCACACATCCTCTACCACTTCTGAAACCGCACTGCTCTTCCCCAATCTGATGCTCTGTACATGCCTTCACCCTCTCAATCAATACCCTCCCATATAATTTACCATATATATATATATATATATATATATATATATATATATATATATATATATATATATATATATATATATATAAACACCATCCGGCAAGGTTATTCCCATACAGGTGAACAAAGCTCCCATACAATGGTTTGATAATTCCTCTCGTTTGTTTCTGAAATTACTGTGAAAAATCATAAATATCAGAAAATACACGTAATCTCCCTGAAATACAACGAAATACATCAAAGCGCCTGAGATTATAGCGAGTGCTGAAAATCACTGCAATTATAAACGGATGGAAGAGAGAACCAGGACCGTGATTATAGATGTGAAGTTTTCCAATTACGCTATACATGCTCCTCGGTGTTGAATCACCGTATATATAGAAGTCCCCCACCCCCCCCGCCCCGGCTTTTAAAACATTATAATGGCAGAGCAGAGCGATTACCTCATCCCCTTCAAGAAAAACGGAGGGAGGAAGAAGACTCATAATGATCTGGGAAACCTATTGACTCTATGATACATCCTACAGGGCCGAAGACGGCCACACGTGAAGAAGCAAGATGCAAAATATTCGCCAAACGTGACGTCAGACGATAAGGAAAACTGGACTTGACTACGTTTCTCACATGAAGCTCACGAGACCATCGTAGACACGATTGAAGAACAGTTGCAAAAATTGTGCAATCAGACGCCAAGCAAGCGATCCTTCCTTCCTTCCTTCCTTCCTTTCCTTCCTTCTATCCGCCCCCTCTGCTTTCTGCACCATCCCGTAGACTCGTGTTTACTTCCCAAACAAAATGATACTTTATTTCAAGCTTCCAGGAAGCGAAGCCAAAGGCAGCGCGAGTGACCACCCGAATCTCCCCCACCACCACTGGCCACGCTCATCTTGGGAGCCTGTCATGTCCACACTGGCGGGGTCCCGACGACCGCAAACACCGCGAGAGTAACCGCTTCTCTGGCGAAAATAGAGCATGAATGACCACCACCAGATCCCGAAATCTCTCTCTCTCTCTCTCTCTCTCTCTCTCTCTCTCTCTCTCTCTCTCTCTCTCTCTCTCTCTCTCTCTCGATCACCGCCCGTCAGGCAACTCCGTGTCAAGGACCTGGGCGGCCGAGGCAGGTGGGCGGCTGTGTTTTGGAGGAGGAGGAGGAGGAGGAGGTTGAGATGTTCCCGTTTCCGTGATGAATAGCCAGCGGAGCGAGGAAGCCTGTGAACTATCAGCATCGGGTAATGGGGGCTGTTTTGGTGTATTTCTCTCACCAGTAATGACTCCGGCGGGGGAAGGATCCTACCTACCTTGGGGGCTGGCTGGCTGGCTGGCAGCCCCGGGCGCCGCCCCCGGCAGCAGGTGCACGGGACGCAAAGGGTGATAGAACTCTCTCTCTCTCTCTCTCTCTCTCTCTCTCTCTCTCTCTCTCTCTCTCTCTCCACGCACCTGCATCCAACCGCCACACCACCACTACCACCACCACTTCCCACCCCACACAGGTAAGGACACCTGAGGAATGGGGTGGCGGGTTTGAGATGAAAAAGTTGACGCATTCAGAGGAGGTAACGGACGAAGGGTAAGAAGGCGGAACCGATATAAATTGCAGCGAACGTGATTGAAGCGAAAACCTTAATATCAAAAGCAAAACGTAAAATAGAAAAGCAAAAAAAAAAAAAAAGAGCGAAAAATGAAAAGAAATATTAAATGGGAGTAGTATTTCTGGACACTATTACTCTCGAATTAGTTGAGGAGGATCTATACAAGGCAGTGAATCAAACCCATTACCACAAGAGCTTCCTTCTGATTCATGTGGCGTAGCATCATTAACAAGCACTCCTCTACGGTGATGTTTGACGTTATAAGTTGAAATGATTTTGCAGAGTTGATGACTAAAGACACGATAGGACATAAAACCAATAAGTAAGTATACCGACATGAGAACGATATGGAACATTGAAATGCAGTAAAGCAAGCGACCAAAAATGACAAGAAACAGAAAAAGAATGGACGAGGAATTGAGAATAATCTGAGAAAGCTTTTGAATATATATTTAAACAGTAAAGATGACAAATGAGAAGAAAAAGTAAAACTAATGGTAAACTGTTATCAGAACTTACTTCCGTAAAGGAACATACTCAAATTTCGCCAAATATTAGAGATAAAGCTAAAGGAATGATATCATCATAAACGAATGATATCATCAGTTTGAAACTACGTTGAGAAAACCTAATGTATTTTAGGAAAGAGGTAAATTACTTGGCTGGTTGGCGATAGAACACGTTATGTAAATTGCACATGGCATCGTGACATATAAATCGCTAATATATATATATATTTAGTGATATATGAATCGTCATTGTTATGGCGATGCATAAATCACTAATGGTTTTTCGTGGCGTACAAATCGCTAGTGGTAGGGTCACAAATCGTGAATGGAATAGCGTTATGTAAATCACTGATGGTATAGAGACATAATAAACAAGGTAGATTTACGTTAGGATGTGGCTATGTGCTGACACTACGAGAAGAGGAGCACGATGTTAGCGCATCATTTGCTAATCTCCGGGCTTCCTGCGAGAGTGGATGAGGGAGGGTAATGCAGGAGGGAAAGACACTGAACTAAAATCATATAGGTTTGTGTAAAGTAAATACATAGAGCATATGTCGTATTCATCAGTGATCCATTGATAATTTCGAGTTAAAGTTTCTGTAAGGGAAATATGCTTTAGTGCCATTAATGGTGATCGTTTCCAAAAGGTTATAGGATGGTATGGGATGTTTTGAATTACAGTGAGGTGACATTCGACGACAATGTGGAGCCGAGAAAGATGAGAACTGAGGGATTTTGATGATGTATGTAGACGCTACGGCAGTGACGATGCATCAACAGAAGAAACATCAAGTGACGAGGAATTAAGAAAAGTGAAATCTGTGAGATCATTGCTCATGAGTGCCATAAAGTGATTGGTGGCTGTGTCTGTCAAGTGGGGGACGGAGGTCAGGTATGAGTGAATGGCCAGATGGCTTTCTTAGAAATGAGTGGGCTTGGCAACAGGAAACCAAAGGGAGGCTCGGTGCAATGAAGGGATCCGTTTATCAAGACTTGATAATATAAAGACAGACAGAATACAGAAAACAACCTCGCGACGCTGTCTCGGAACGAGGTGCTTGGGGCAGGATCGATAGTTAAGGAGTTAATGCTGAAACTCATGTGGCGATGAATGGGCGGGTAACATTGAAGACGGTCAGGAAATCAAGAAATTTCCAGGTTAGATGGACGTAATTACCCGTGAGACGCATCTGTAGAACCGCTTTGAGGAAAATGTGGGCTGGTTAGAAAAGGCGAAGAAACACACGGGACATCACTGGGAAGACGGCAATTGAGGCGATGATTGTGGTGGAAGCCGAGGAGTGTTGATGGAGTGAGGGAGTGGAGGAGGAGGAGGAGGAGGAGTGGGGAAGAGGTGGATGGAGGGGCTTGGAGTCAGGGAAGGAGGAGGAGGATGGGAGGGAAGTAGTAGAGGGTCATTTCAGGTGGCTGTGGAATACTAGTTGCTGAGCCGGACGGCCCAGTGTTCCGGGGTGGCCAGCGAGGCGGGCCAGGGAGGAAGCGACGGCGCTCATGGTTTTGCTGGGTTGTACCGTTCGTTGTTTTGGGGGGGTGTGTGTTAGGGAGGAGGGAGGGTGTTCCTCCTGCTGCCTGTGGTGGTGGTGGTTGGTCTGGTATCGGCAGGAGGGGTGAGGTGGGCTGGTGATGTCGTGGTAGCAGTGGTGGGCCTCGTGTAAGGAGGAAGGGAATCCGTTGGTCGGTGGTGTTATGATGGTGCAGAGCGATTGAGGTCTGTACCGTGGTTGTAGATGGTGGTGGTGGTGGTAAGGACGGTGTTGGTTGTGACTGTGGTGTTGGAGGTAAGTGTTGGTGGTGGGGATTGTTGTTCAGAGTGGGAGGAGTGGTGGAGAAGGTGATGGTAGTAGATGGTGTGGCAGAGACGGTGCTGTCGGTGCCATTGGCTGTGGTTGGTGACGACGGTGACCGGGTTCGACCGTGTCTGCTGTGGTGTCTGCGGTAGTGGTGTTGGTGGTAATTGTGGTGGTGGTGGTGGTCGTCGTCGTTATCGTGATAATGGTGATTGTGGTAGTCGAGGATGGTTGGTGGTAGTATTGTTGTTGGTGGTGGTAGCTGTTGCCATATACTCTCTCTCTCTCTCTCTCTCTCTCTCTCTCTCTCTCTCTCTCTCTCTCTCTCTCTCTCTCTCTCTCTCTCTCTCACACACACACAGACACTCGACTATGCAAAACACATGGATGGACTGCGGTAAGGGCTTGTCAAATACACCTAAGATGTGCTCGACCAAGGTACTCTCCCTTGCAAGTCCACACTTAACCTTGTGAACCTTGACCCCAGTTCTTTCGACTTAGAAAATATGAATGATATTTCAGACAGACATAACGTATGGCGCATATCCCTATAGACATTTATATATTAGTTCTGCTGACCGCTCTGATTGCTAATTAACCCCGTGAACTTTCATCTTTGACCCACATTCTTTGAGCATGATTACGCCACGATAAGCGATATTAAACACTGGTAATAAATCAAGCCTTTGTCTTTTTAGCCTTTTCATATAGACTTATCTCTTGAGCCGGATATAAGACAGAATTCAAAAGGACAAATATGTGTCCAGTAATTCCAATATCAGGTTTGCATGACTGACCTTCTACATAGATGAATCGTATAACCAAAACACACAGAGGGGTAGGTCAAAGGTCATGTTCAAGGATCGTACAGCAGTGCTCAAGGATTGTTGTGTCATGGTCATAAGGATAGTACTGTCATTGGTCAAGGATAGTACTGTCGTCGTCAAGGATAGTACTGTCGTGGTCAAGGATAGTACCTTTAATTGAACTCTTCTTGTTAGGTCTTCGACGGGTTTTCCATCTTTCCCAGAGGTGGAATCTGTGTCCCAACCTTGGAACTCTTGCTGGCAACTTCTGGATTCTCTTGATCAACTTCTGGGACGACAGAGGTCAGCCGTAGATTATTCTGGTTAGTTTTGGACTTCACGGATTAGCGGTGAACTCTTCCAAAGCAGCCATAAACTCTTGGACATAGCCTTTTAAATTGAAGTAGCCAGCCATAGCCTCTTCTTGATCCCCTTCCAGTAAATACTCAACCGTAACCAAGAGCTTTGCTTATCAGCCTTTTAAAATCTTAGCTCTTCCCCCGTCAGCACTGGCCTGTGCTGAATCACCCATTGAAATCTCTTGCCTAACTGAGGACTCATCTGCTGATCCGTAGCCTTTTGTGGTCGGTCCTGGACTCCCCTGATGAAGGTGGTCAGGTCGTGGTGACGGCAGAACATGATGAAGGAGGCCACAGCCCCGGCCTCTGGTAAAGGGGCCGCAGGAACATCCAGGCGTGATGGAAGATCTTGTTGATCGCTATCGGCCTCTGGGGCTCACAAGACCCCAAGAGATGCAGCTTGTATGGTCGGAGGTACACTTATCACCCACAGGTCACCTACATTGCCCCCCTCAGCCCTAAACCTTGACAGCATTTTTTTTTCCTCATTTATTCTAAAGCACTTCTGAAAACCATTTAACTATAGTCATAAGGGATTTTTAGAGAATATGAAATTATTGTTGCGAAGTTTGTCATGTGTTATATTAGCTTCATCTGGTGTGAAAACACTTTGAATGCTTTTCTTACAACCTGTGTCACGTAGTTATTCACTGGATGGAGAAGTTTCTATTCTGTTGTCATGTTACATGACCTGTTATGAATACTTTCAATATAAATGATCTTGAATACCTTATACATAAGGGACAAATCTGGCCACCTCGAATTCGAATGCTTCACATGCTTTGTGAAGGAGGATCCTAATCCAAACGGGTTTATTTGCATATTGATCCGATGAATTTCATATTGTTGATCGGTACTCTGCCGTGCTTCGCTGAGACTCACAAATTAACACCACGAAAGAAATCGTGAGGCTTGAGGAAGTTGAATCATATGAAACAGATAAAGCTGACCCTGTCTTTGGTTCATAGTTCTTCGGTATAACGTACTCGAACGGAGTGACAGGAGGAAAACCAAGGAAGAACCAAGCTGACTCTGTCTTTGGTTCATAGTTCTTAGGTGTAACGTACTCGAAAGGAGTGACAGGAGGAGAACCAAGGAACTGACTTCGAGTGAACGGTTCCTTATCTTCGAAAACAGCGTCCATTGATATCGCGGACGATCCACTGTGCAACCAGATCACACAGCCACCAACGCGACCCTCGCCATGTAACATGATTTTGTGGCTTTTGAACAAGCTGCAGTGGTGGTGGTGGTTCAGCGACCCCTGAAGGTCGAATCGAAGAAGAAAAAAAAAAGGAAAGAAATTGTCACTTCTCTACCACTAAGTTATTACCATGTTTGGGACTTATCAAAAGGCGAATGTGGTCATTCCTTGGGCAAAGGTCTTTACAGATTCTGTCCAGAACTGGTAAGGATATTAGTACATCTTCCACAAGATCTTCTGTGGAGGATGAGAGAGGCTATGGCATAAGGAGGCAAAATCCACATTCATAACATATGGTCCCCATTGGTTACATAACCTACTGTCTTTCAGCAGTAATTACTATCCTGCCAATCTGTCAAATCCTACCGTGCTGAAAGGCGAAATTTCTTCACTTCAAACGAGTCCATAGAACTCCCGCTAGAAAACTCAATGGATGTAAAAGAACCAGAATAAGAAGAGACTAAAGAAGGAAGAAAGGAGAGGAAGAGGAAAGAAGAGAAGAGGAAAGACCTCAAGGCTCTCACAGACCACCACTCCAGCTCTAGCCACAGACCACCACCCCAGCTCTAGCCACAGACCACCACCCCAGCTCTAGCCACAGAGTCGTCATCTTCCCCCGTGGTGAGACGTGGGCCCACACGGAGTGGAGCAGGAAGTGCGGCTGAGTAGCAACAACATGCGGTGTAAGATCACGTGTGAAGTGTATTATGTGTGAGGTAGTAACGTGATCGGTCTGTGTTCTCTCTCTCTCTCTCTCTCTCTCTCTCTCTCTCTCTCTCTCTCTCTCTCTCTCTCTCTCTCTCTCTCTCTCGTCTTTGGATTCCCCGGAGCGGCGAGTTTGTTGAGCCGGAGGGAATGGTGGTGGGAGGGAGGGAGGGAAGTGTGCCCTCTTGGTTTTGCTAGCCTGTGTCTATCATCATATCTGTAGTTTCGCTGCAGCAGATAACGTCGTTATGGACTTGTAAGGTTTCCAGTAGTCGTTCATCAGCCCCCAAGTGCTCTAAGTAACTACATGGTTTTCGTCGAAGCTTTTCCTTCTGAAGCCCGGAACACACACACACACACACGCACACACACACACACACACACATACACACACACACACGCACACACCTAACTTGCCCCCAGACCATTCTCTATCTATCATGAATAATGCAACTAAACCTGAGGAAGGGGGGGTGAGGGGTGCCATGTTGTTGAACATTTGCACTGGGCCATAGCACGGCAGGGCCGTTGTGTTTAGCCAGCCTCTATCCTCGTCCTCCCTGTAGTTCCAACACTGCAGACCGAAGACGAGAGACCTCCGTTACCTAATTGTAATAACTCATTTGTAATGGCCTATTTCAACTGTACCTGTACATGGAGGGAGTTTTGCACTCGTGGGGAGCTCCCATTTCTTCTGTGTGTGTGTGTGTGTGTGTGTGTGTGTGTGTGTGTGTGTGTGTGTGTGTGTGTGTTGCAGTTATTCAGGTGGATAATCAGGAACTTGTGAGGCAGGGAAGTACGACCAATGACTCTGTGACTGTATGTATGTTCCGTCTTGAGGGGGGAGAAGAGGAGGAGCTCCTCCGCCTCCTCCGCCGCCCCCCTCCTCCCGGTGCTAGTCCTGTTACGTCGAACCCTCACCCCTGACAAGCAACACGCGACAAGAAACGCGGACACCGCTCCTCCAGCCGTTGGGTAATCATGGGAGAAATGTAAGGCAATCTTGCCCCGGCGTACGAGAAAATGTTCCGTAATGCGACACAGGCTGAGAGGAATTTCATATCCGCTAGTAGGAGGAATATAACCAGCTGTAAACGACTATCAAGATCGAGGAGGAATATTTCTGAAGATACTTGGAGGGGGGAATACTACTTCTCCATCCTCTGGGATATTTCTATATGATACACATGACGTAGCCCCGGGGAAATCACGCCTCACCTCAACGCCACAGGAACCCTTGCTAATGGAGCGTCCGTAGCGGGACCACAGGTCAAGTGGTGTGGTGATGTTATGTGTATTTCTGTGGGGCGGGTGCAGGGCGGTTGAGGAGTGGAGAGGTGTCCAGTGTTGTGTGTGTGTGTGTGTGTGTGTGTGTGGAATGATGAATCGAGCAAGTGAACGATCATTTCGAATGAGCTCTGAAGTCTCGGAAATGATTATGTTGCCATGATCAGAAGCTAAGCCAAAAGTATCGTTTGTTAGAGACAGTCCGCAGGAAGTAGATAGACAGATAGATAGATAGATAGATAGATAGAGAGAGAGAGAGAGAGAGAGAGAGAGAGAGAGAGAGAGAGAGAGAGAGAGAGAGAGAGAGAGAGAGAGAGAGAGAGAGAGAGAGAGAGAGAGAGAGAGAGAGAGAAGAGAGAGAGAGAGGAAAAAAACTTACCAACCTCTTCAAGCCAGGCAAGAGCTCCCTAGGCCTCCTCTAGCAATACGTGTGGTTCAGTGACAGTGACCAGCTGTGGTTCCATCATCAAGAAGGTCTTCTCTCCAGCGAGCCATCAGCGGGAGTAGATAAGATGGAATCACTTTATACACAACTCATTTCAGCCAACGTCTCCCTTTTTTTTTTTTCTTTTCTTTTCAACTACCAAGAGTTTGGGTTGAACTTAGCTTTCTTGGTTAACCCCTTTTGCTCATTAGTTCCCATCGAGACATCCTACGTATGTGTTCTGAAACACGTATCCTCAACATTCTCTCTTTCGCGATTGTCTTTTACACCGAGGAGGACGTCACCAACATTTGGTTTTTTTGTAAACAAGTGATTGAAGACATATCAACGTCCTTGTAAACAAGTTTGGAAGGCATTTCCCTGTCTGAAGAATTACTGGAGCAGAAATTTATGGGAGAAAACGGATTGGAAAACGTAATGAGTCTATTCCATATTAAGGAACATGGGATGGGGGTCCTCAAGTATGCCCAAGAAATATACACATATATAGAAGTTTCTCTGGAATGCTGTTGTTGATGGTGTGAGGTCAGCAGCTTTCGAACTAAGAGCGGGTGTGGGAAGGAGGGGAGGAAGGGAGGGAGGAGGGTCGTCACGACCCCCCCGCTCCTCCCGTGGGGGTCAAGAAGCCATCTGGAGGGTCATACAAGAAACCAGAAATACAGCGAAGTTCTGTCCAGTTTTTGAACGCTTACTGGTAACGATGCGTTACGGGGGAGGAGGAAAAAATTATTCTCAAGTCTCTTCAACCATCCTGACTCGAAGTCTCGGTATCCGGAGTCTAGCATCTTGCCTCGTTCGTTTTGGTGTGTGACGTAGAGGTAACCAGTCCTGCTGGCGACTGTTATCCCGATGTTATTTACGGATTCAAGATCGTAGTCTCTTCGAGGTGGAGTTTAGAAAACGGTCAGTTCGAGGCTCGCGGTGGGTCGCGTCCGAAGCCAAAAATGGTCGAGGAAAGCATTTCAGAAGGACAAGAGGTTGGAGACCACTGGACTCTGTAGAATGAATAGCTCCGTGTAGGTCCTCTGGCATGTGGAGAGAGAGAGAGAGAGAGAGAGAGAGAGAGAGAGAGAGAGAGAGAGAGAGAGAGAGAGAGAAGCTCACTCAGTAAGGATTCGTTTGTAAAGCTTGTATAAAGAGTACGAGACTCGGGACCGGTTAGCTAACTCTTTGACCACGACGATACGACCCTTGAACACGACGGTAGTACGACTCCTGAACACGACGGTACGACCCTTGAACATGACGGTAGTACGACTCCTGAACACGATGGTACGACCCTTGAACACGACGGTAGTACGACCCTTGAGCACGACGGTAGTACGACTCCTGAGCACGACGGTACGACCCTTGAGCACGACGGTAGTACGACCCTTGAGCACGACGATAGTACGACTCCTGCGCACAACGATACGACCCCTGAGCACGACGGTAGTACGACTCCTGAACACGACGGTAGTACGACTCCTGAGCACGACGATACGACCCTTGAGCACGACGGTAGTACGACCCCAGGGTTAGCCTAAAGTAGCCTGGCCTTTAATGTGTCTGTTATCATACCCAAGCGTCGTGCCGTCGTGCTCAAGAGGTTAATTACCCCAGACTCTGAGAGCCCAAACTTCTCCCTCGCCCCATTTAACCTTCCCGGCGTTTAGAAATTTAAAGATGTCTGCCGTATCGATTTCTCAGTGAGGTGAAGCGTAATTTAAATGACCCAGACATTTCGAGGATTAAATGCCTCAACGCACTGGAGTTTAAATACCTTGAGACAGGGGCTTTTCAATTTCTAATCAGCCAGAGACCAATATTTTTCTTTTGCTTGTATATACTGAACGCTGAGTAGATAAAGAGAAATAGATTACTTGTTACGCCAGCGATCTCCAAGGCCAGGCAGCACACAGCAGTAATGCCTGTTTTATATTATTAATATTAGTGCTTTATCGAAGGGCTGATAATTTATTCTTATTTATTCTAATGATAAACATAAATATTGGACGTTGCTCATGACCCGCAAGCACAACTGTGCGATCACTGAGTATATATATATATATATATATATATATATATATATATATATATATATATATATATATATATATATATATATATGATAGCCTGACAGTATTGTTTTGAAACGTATCAGGATAGAAGCATCATCTCTGGCCCATATACACAGCCAGTGTCCGAATCTTGTGTAAAGTAACTCATTCCCAGCAATTATTGGCTTCCTTGGAGGACGAGTGAGTAAATACAATCACATCAAAAACCTTCACATGTACCCCGTGTGAAAAGACCGTGAGCGCTCAGACGTGTCATAACTCAAAACCTCTCATTGAAAATGAGAGGAAATCTTGCTTGGAAATATGGACCCTTCTTGAGGTCACAGTTCTTGAGATATCTCTGTATAATTTGGTAGGCAAATGAATAAGCACCTGGGGAATACAATATTATAAAACTATCATTCATATGGAATTTGAATACTTAACACAGTGGTTTGAATGGCAGGATTTTGAAGGAAGTGGATAATATGATAAATGGCCTCGATTTTAAGAGAAAGGGTTAGAAAACTAACAACAAGAATTTTGTTTCGGTAAACTAGGTATTTTTTGAGGGATTGTGTTGAACGGTTCATGAGACAGTGCGAGACAGTTCACTGACGAATGAAGCGGCGTCAGTCAGCTGGGAAAGTGGGAGAATGAAATTCGCGATGACACGTTTACAGAGAACGGAGTTTACGAAGGCTTGAATATACGGTGAATGTAATTCATAGAGACTAGAGTACACGGTGAATGGAGTTTACCGTAAATGGAATTTACAGTGACAAGAGCTTACAACATAATGAAATATACGGAGAACGAAGATTGAAATTTACGGAGTATATATACGTGAGTCTGAGCGAGCTCAAGATTCGATAGAGTATGAGAACTTATAAGAAATATGAGGGAGCTAACCAGAGAATGGCAGACAACATGGGAATTTCGATGGAAAATGTGGAAATGATCAAAAAGGAACAAAATCAAACTTTTATTTGTATACAGTTCACATGCGCAAGGTGTCCGGCGACGACGCAGGCCAGACTTGGTGGTGGAAAACATGGCAGTGCTATTCGTAACTCTCATTCACTCACGGTTTTCACATGAGAATGTGCACGTCTCGTTAAGTGCCTCCTCTTGGGGCCTTCTCCTCTCGGGACTTACATGTGCGAATGTGTGTGTGAGATATTGTATGCAAGTATATTGTTCGTGTGGCTTGAATCCATCATACGGTTGGCACCTCTGTCCAGCTGTTTTTAGTTAACCCAGAACAGTGGCGTTGTGTGGATGTAGCCAGTGTGTCTGTGCTTTGTGCAGTTGTTTTCAGTGCGTTTTCGAGGCATTATTAACTCAGTGTGACGTTGTGAACAATGTTTAGATACCAGTGAACTTTGGAACTATGGTACTTAACCCACAAGTATCTACATCAGGTGTTAAAGACATAAAAAAGTGGAAACATTTAGGTGTGCCATGAGGATCCAACAGACGGCAAATGGGGGCCAAACATTATAGTGCTATAGTGTTATCCATCTGACTGAGTAAGCTATGTTGTAATTGTTTGATGACCGTGAAATGTTTAGCAACTTTTCGATGAAATTATTGGAACGGTTGGTTCGAACAGTGAGACACTGAACGAAACATCGAAACCCAAGAAGCAAGTAGGTGAAGCTGTTTCTTTATTATCCATCTATATATACGCTTTTTTCTTCATTAGGTTTATAGACGACTTGATAGTTGTATTTTCTAAAGATTATGTCGAACTTGTAAATGGTAGTTTTAGCCCAAAACGTTTTTTTTTTTTGTCGAAAAAGATGCAAACATGTTTGATCAGACGATGGTATGAATCCACACCGAGACACCGAACCCCGAACGGCGGAGGGAGTAACCCTACCCCGGTACCTGAAAGTGATAGACAGCTTTAGAGCGTAAGAGTAACTCGTCATGCCACAACGTATTTGAGGAGCATATCAGACGTAAACATAACAGGTCACAAAGATCTTTGGTAAAACGGAAGCTAACTGGTAACGTAGAAAGATGTGAATCGTACATTGTGGGTTAGTGTAGTTAACATCGTAAGTAGTTAGCATTGCAATCAACGTGTAACCATAGTCTGTCTGTCAAACAGAATATAAAGGCTACACCAGATGGCCATCTTCGTGCCCTCAGCTGTATTGTATCACCACCACGCAAAATGATGATAAGAAAAATGATAACGTATTAACCATCAAGCCATCAACAGACCGCGCAGATATATAGAGTTACAACTTAGTTCTTTCGCTCACCTCCCACAGCCATGCAATTCATGTAGAAGTGAGGTCATGATTTTATTTCTTCGTAGGAGTTGTCGTGCTTCGTAGAGCCTTGAGTCAGAAGGACGTCAAGGATAAATTGCTGTCTACTGTATTTCTGGTATTTTTCTGGAAATGATTGAAAAGTCCAATTGCCAATGGACTGACTGAACCAGTGATTAGACCAATTGATCAGTCGATCCACACGCTGATTTAAGAGAGACAGACTTTGAAATATTCTTTCCACAGGAAGAGCTTCGACTTGAAGCTAGGAAGTACATTTCTGCCAGGATGGGGGGATTTTCATGGAGACTTTAACACACGTTAACTCGCTTCCTCCTCACTCAGAGTTCATGTTGCTTTCATCCTAATTACTGTGTAATGTTCGCAAGTAGTTGGGTAGGCTTGAGTACACAACGATATGCCAAACATCCACACATGTAGACTATATATGATCTTGATTTGCAGGTTTTCAAATGCTCTATCAAGAGTCATCTTTTATCCTCGAGTCTATGACACATATCACTCAAGTGGCTTTCGGGGAAAAGCATGAGCTTTTCTACAGATAATGAGGTGGCATGAGGAGTTTGATGTGATGATTAGGAAATTTGAGAATATGAGTGTGTGTGTGTGTGTTAGTTCTCCATGATAGGGGTGAGTGAGTGCGTTGGCAAGTGCGTTTCTGTGTTGGTGACTCTACACACTCAGCTTTGGTGAAGTGTACTTATATTGGTTGTTTCGTCTGGCTTAGAGTGCAGTGTGCATCGTTGTTCTCAGGTCAGTTTGCTGTAGTAGACATATGGGTATACATACACACACACACATACAATGCAGTATAGTACAGTACATACATACATGCATGCATACATACATACATACATACATATATACATACATTTTCAGGCGAATGTCTGCCTGAATTCAGTATGATGTTCTTTATCAATTTACTTATACGACATTCGTAATACAGACACAGACTGATAAACTGATGGTGAGGCAGAAAAAAAAGAGACAGAAATAAGAAAAGCTCAAAACGGGGACAAAGAAACCCTGCATTGGGAGTGACCCGGGCCAATATTAAGGTGACGGCCAGATTTAAGTGTTTGGGAAGTAAGGCGAGCCAGGGTGAGAAGACCCCCGTGTTGTAGGAGTAAGAAAAACAAGCCTGCAAGAGGAGAGGGCTGGGAAGGCTTTCGGGATACGTAAAGTGAACACCACCACGCAGAAGGACGAAACAGAACTCAGTGAAAGCGTTACCTTGAGGATTAATTCTTCCTCTTCTTCTCCTCCTCCTCCTCCTCCTCCTCCTCCTTTTTCTTCTTCTTCTTCCTCTTCTTCTCTGACCCGGGATTGAGGACCAGACGTTAAGACTGGGGTGAGAGATTTAATCTCCCAGGATGAGACTTCCAAGATAAGCCGAAGACGTGCGGTTGGGAAACCTGATGAAGGCAACCCTGGGGAAAAAAACATGTGAAAAAAAGGGAATATCAGAGGGTAAGAGAGAGACCTTTACTTGTGGAGTGGACAGAATGAGAATGGGATGGAGTGGAAGAGAGAAATGGAATTGGAAAGTGGAAGGTGGATGTGTGTAGCGTTCTGAACTGGCTGTTGAGTGGAATAGATGGATGATGTTGAGGGTGGAAGGTGGATGTGTATAGCTCCCTGAACTGGGTGTTGAGTGGAATAGACGGATGATGTTGATTGTGGAAGGTGTATGTGTATAGCGTTCTGAACTGGCTGTTGAGTGGAATAGATGGATGATGTTGAGGGTGGAAGGTGGATATGTATAGCTCCCTGAACTGGGTGTTGAGTGGAATAGATGGATGATGTTGAGGGTGGATAGGTGGATGTGTATAGCTCCCTGAACTGGGTGATGAGTGGAATAGATGGATGATGTTGAGGGTGGAAGGTGGATATGTATAGCTCCCTGGACTGGGTGTTGAGTGGAATAGGTGGACGATATTGAGTGTGGAAAGTGGATGTGGAGCCTCCTGAAAGATCCGGGCAGCTCACAAAATGACTGAAAAAAGACTTAACAGAAAGTTTGCTATACTCCTTGTGGGTTGTACTTGTCAGGTGGGATGTTGCGTATGTGTACATAAATCGCAGAGGCCATATATTCATTGTGTGTCAGCGTATCTATTTTCTGGATGCCTTATTTATATTTTGCGTATATGCGAGTAAATGGGGGATGCGATGCGTAAATTGTCTGTTTGTGTGTGTAAATCGTCGGTGTCAACTGCACTGTGCACGTGTATGTAAATTAGAAGTATGTCATGTATGTGTATGTAAATTGGGGTGTCATGTGCGTTTTGTGTGGATTTATATGCAAAGTGGGAGTGTCATTTGTGTTTTGTATGTATGTGTACGTTAACTAAGGGTGTCAAGTGCATTATCTACATATGACTTTGAATGATCATGAATGTCTTTTTATGCTCTGTTGTTTGTGATTTAATCATGAATTTTGTTGAATTTTGTTGACTTACCTGGTAGAAATAAGTCCTATGATATGCTTTTAAGCGGTCTGTAAAAGCTATGGTATGTAAATGGTTTCTATTTTGAATACGCATGTTTCTCTGCGTCTCTGTGCATGTATGTATGTTCGCGTGTGGATACGTGTGTATATGTGTCTGTTTGTGTGTGTGTGTGTGTGTGTGTGTGTACACGAGTGACCTCCACAATCATACGGCGAAGGCTTGTATCAGTATTTGCCGTTACCTTTTGTCCAATTACAGAGAGAGAGAGAAAAAAAAAAATTCCATAGTGTGTACATTCGGAGGTTCAGACACTTTCACAGCTGCGTCAAGAAAACACACGGGTGACGCATGCGCACCAGACATGCAACTTTTATGAACGAAAATTATACCACTCCAGCGTCGATCCCGCTGCAAGTCCCGGAGCCAGATGAAGCGAAACTCCGAGGTCCCGTAACTAAGTACATAGAAACTCCGAAACTCTTCGTGATGAGTGAAATTGCCTCTGCTTCAGGTCTCGCAACTCAGAGTCTTCGTAACTAGGAACACACACACACACACACACACACACACACACATACACACACACAAACAAACACAAACCGAAGCTTCGAACCCCTCAGAGGTGAGTGGGTGGGAGGAATCCGCTTTAAGTCTCATTCGAAGCTCAAATGTTTTGTAACTTGACTCACCGAAGCCTCAACCCTCCAGAGAGCGAGTGAGCTGGAGAACTATGCTTTAGATCTCGAAGCTCCAAAATCCCGTTACTAGATACGCCAAGGTTTCGAGACCCCCTTGGTGGGTGAGTGAGCGGGACTCAGATTCAGATCTCGGCCGAAGCTCCGTAACTGGACACGACCAGGCTCCGAACACCTCGGTGGCGAGTTAGTGAGGGGTAGCAGGAGGAGGAGGAGGTGGAGGGGGCAGTAATCTAGATGATGGCGGTAATGGTGAGAACAGTTCCATCACGTTATCTTCTACGAGAGTGTCTTCGCTACACCCACTACCGCTACCGCTACCACCAGCTGGTAGAGTATGAGGTACACACACACACACACACACACACACACGATATGGGGTCCACAGCAGTGAAATATTCCTTCTCTGTATAGCACAAATAGGTGAACACACAGTTTTATACACACACATGCACAAAACACCACAAAAATACAATAGGGTATATGACAGACACTTATATATACGTACACACCCAAATATAAGCACACACGCATCCTAACATACACATACGAATACATACACACACATTCTTACCCTAAAGAATCACATGATATACATACACAGATACACAAAAATACACCCACAAATTCCCACTAATATAGAAACTCCAGTCACACACACACACACACACACACACACACACACACACACAAGCAAACAAACAAACGTACAAACGTCCACAAGAAAAAGAGCATGTACACACGCACGCACACTTTCTCCTCCCACTCCCCCACATCACCGCCAGTCCCCCCCCTCACCAACCCCTCACAACAGTGAGAGAGACTCATTGTTGCTTTTCTCGGAAGCATATCAGACGTGGAAACAAACACCGGTGGTATAAGAGCTCGCTGGGTCATTATATCTCGCTCTAAATCTTTTTTAGAGTTTGGTGGAACAAATTTATTCAAATAGATATTAAGATCTGAGTGATTTACACCAAGTAGTTGGTGTTACATTTTCATTGAAGTTCATTCTTCATGTCATCATTATGAAAGTGATTTGTAGGCTCAATATTCTTTCACGTTCGAAAGAGAGGGACTAGAACAGATATAATAAAAAGAACCATGAATTTTATACATATATATATATATATATATATATATATATATATATATATTCCTTTCTACCGGTTACCTGAACTCGATTTACACTGTGGTATCGGATGTCAGATCTTGTAAGGGAAACCAGACATTGGTCGACACGAATATAGATAAAAAGGAATGATTTCACGGTAGCTTCGTCCGTTTCAGAGAAGATATTATACCAGCAGGTTATCGTGTAATCTTAGATATTGTTAAAAAAAAACAATGAAGTATCTAGTGGTGCATGAAACTATTAGCACAGGTACGGTGTATTTAGCAATACACCTGTCACGGAAATTTGTGTGTTTGTGTGTGTGTGTATATATATATATATATATATATATATATATATATATATATATATATATATATATATATATATATGGGTGTGTAGGATGATGTAATGTGATGGAGTTAATAAAAAGGCAAAAATCAAAACGATTTCATCAAAAAAAAAAAGAAAAAACTGCAACGGCAAGTAAAGTATGTAACACTGTGCAAGTCTGATTTATAAACAAGGGAATGTGGGCAAGTCTGATCTCCCTCCTGGCTTTACGACGAATAAATTTCTACAGGTGGGGAATTCTAAGCCAAGAAGTGAGGAGAGTGTGAGCTTTTGCGTTTTGCGTTTTAAGGAGCTTCAAGACTAAGTTATGGGATGCGAGTTATGGGGAGTGATGCTCATGTTGTGTGGGAGAGATGAACTGGTTCACCTGGGTGCTTGGAGGACTCAGATGAAGGATTGTCAAGAGATGTTCTGGCTGGAGGTGTCACAAGTGCAGATGAAGGTAAGAAGCCGTGGTGGCACGAAGGGAACATAGTGGTACCCTTGAGAGGTGAGAGGTTTATGGGGCTTTTAGCATAAGAGTTACAAGGCTTGATGAAAGGGTCGGTGAGAGTGGAGATGAGGACGAAGATAGGCGCCGTTTCACAAGAGGTGAAGTGGTTTTGTTTAGCTCTTTTAAGCACAAAGGTACGGCGGCCCCTTGAACCCTAGGGTATGGCCTTAGAGCACGAAGGGATGGCCTTAGAGCACGAAAGTAATGGTCCTTGAATACGACCATTTGATCTTATGGGCACGACGGTACGACTTCTTGGGACCATCGTACCTATGGGTACCCTAATGTCGTACCGTCGTGTTCAAGGATCGCACCGTCGTACTCCAGAGATTAAAGACAACACTCAAATCTACTAAGTGTTTAGAATCCGTAAAAAAAAAAGAAATAATGGGATTGACGATTGAACATTTAAGAGCATTTATAGAGAACATCTCTTTATCGTGTTATACCTGTTCCTCTTTCCCACCTTAGTGAGCTAAAGACGACAGAGCTGTAGTGGAAAAGTCCTCGCTTGGCTCCCTCCTCCGTTCGACCTTTTGAGAAAGTGATGATACAGGAGGGGAGGAATTCCATGCTCTTCCCTTCTCACCTTTCTCTTTTGGTCATCATGTGTGACATGTAGGAGATACCTGAACATTATATTTTCCTTCCCATATTCGTGGATGATAGATACAGTGTATATGAAGTACTTACAGAGGACGAGATATGGAAGAAAATATGCAGCCATCGGAAATATACTTCATCATGACCATTATTCTCCTATTTACTCCCTTCGGAGGCTGCGAGCTCTGGCATGCATCACTGCATAAGATCGGGTTGCTAACTTGAATGCACTGGTAATCTGCACTCACACACGCACACCTACCAGTCACTATGTGGTGTAGTGGTTAACGTCGCTAATTGTAATTTACGCGCGGACGCGCCCGGGTTCGAATACCGGGCGCAGCAGTTCGGTCCACAGTCAACATCGGCTTTGAAATGTGCGTGTACGTATGCATAAGAGGATTAGATACGTGGTACATGTTGACAAGGGTAAGAGACGGGGCAACACGAATGTACAATCTTTCCCCGTATCTCACAAATAGTAATCACACACACACACACACAGACTGGAGGGAATACCTACGTAATAGGAGAGGTAGTACCTAGCAATATCCATTGCACATTGTGAGGCATAAGACACCGCAGTTAACAAACGGTGCGGAACAAACGTTTCTTAATACTCCAATCGTCCAATCTTGGCGTGTCGCCCACCTGTCGACACGGAACAATCTCTTCCCATTTGCGCTCCGTTGTATGTGTTTACAGAATACTCACCACCCTCTTCACACTCCCTCAAATGACTGCCAATTTCCCCTCGTCTTGTCGTATGGGTTTACCTCTGTTGTTCGTAGAATTCACTGTGTTCATGCATTCCAAGTTTTATCATAATGGCCCTGTTTCTAGCGGGGTAATCACCTAATTTGACGTGGCAATGTAGGTATGATTGCCCCTTAGACTTTGTTACCTGCCGTGATGGAACCTCAAAGCACCGAAGTCTTCCTCTACATCAATAAAAACGTAAACGAGGGTCAAAGTCTTTTACATTCCTCGAGTCCGTGAGGATTACGCTTTTATGGACTGTCTCCCGCGCCGTTCAGAAGCCCAGAGTCTGTCGCTGTCTCGCACATGATGATGATGTTTCAACCTTGAGTGGAAACCCGTGGAAGTGAAAGCTCTGAAGACCGAGGGATAATCAGATTTTATAATGAAGGGGAGGAGGAGGAGGTCCTCACGAAACCTTGGCCAGCCTTCCTTCCTTCCTTCCTCCAAGAAGGTGTGAGGCGATGAGGGAAAACCGTGGGAATACGGGGACCACCGGCTCCTGGACCAGGGGGTCCTCTCAAGTCAATGTCCAGAAGACAGACTGACAAAGAAAGCCGTACTCTTCCGGCTGACTGGTCAGATGTGTTGTGGCCGCGACATTACCTCTGGCCAACACACCCGAGTCTTTAGAGCCGTTGTCGTGTGTCATTCAATCTTTCGTAACGTATCATGTGATGTTGTACGACTTATGATTTATAAAAGGAAAATGCAATTGTCTGTGATTTTAATTAAAGGGGAAATATGGTTGTATGAGCAATCATTTTGATTTACAGGCATCACCCCCCCGCCACGCAAGGAATAAGCTCACGTTTCATTCATGACTACATCAGCTGCTGGAACAACGCTGATGTCTACCACGCATAAAGAGCGAGTGTAAAGAGTTTCAAATATCTGTGAATTATGGGCGTCGGAAAATAATAGTTATTCGTGAAATTAATTCTACTTTTTCTTGTACCCCTAAAGCACGAAAGGACGACCCTTGAGCACGACTGGTCTGGCTCTTGAGCACGACTGGTCTAACCCTTGAGCACGACTGGTCTAACTCTTGAGCACGACTGGTCTAACCCTTGAGCACGACGGGTCTAACCCTTGAGCACGACGGGTCTGACTCTTGAGCACGACTGGTCTGACTCTTGAGCACGACGGGTCTAACCCTTGAGCACGACTGGTCTGGCTCTTGAGCACGACTGGTCTAACTCTTGAGCACGACTGGTCTAACCCTTGAGGACGACGGGTCTAACCCTTGAGCACGACTGGTCTGACTGACCCTTGAGTGCGACGACGCTATGAAACCTTGCGTGTAATGGCGTGGTCATTGACCTGACTCTTAAAGATCAGGCCAAAGGCCAAATACCCAAAGGGTTTCGCCGTTGTACTCAAGGCTCGTACCATCGTGTCGAGCACGTCAATATATAACCTGTATTACGATGTAATGGAGCAAATAAACAGTCTCTCTGATTGACTAGTCTTTCAACTTTCAGTCCGTCACTTGGGCACACGATCACGATGAGGCGCGGAAGATGGTGATAACAGAGGAAATGACAATGATAGAAGTAATCTAAACACATGACCCTTGCATGGCTGGCGGAGATCGTGAGGTGAGAAAGCACGCGACTGCTAACAGTGGTGGTGGTGGTGGGTGGGTGATGATGATAGTGGTGGTGGGTGGGTGATGATGAGAGTGGTGGTGGTGGGTGGGTGGGTGATGATGATAGTGGTGGTGGTGGGTGGGTGATGATGAGAGTGATGGTGGTGGTGGGTGGGTGATGATGATAGTGGTGGTGGGTGGGTGGGTGATGATGATAGTGGTGGTGGTGGGTGGGTGATGATGATAGTGGTGGTGGGTGGGTGATGATAGTGATGGTGGTGGTGGTGGTAGATCTAGTGGTAGTAGTAGTGTGTTGGATGTAGGCGGTGGTGATGGATCTAATGGTGGTGATAGTGATGGTGAAGGATCTAGCTATGATGATCGTGTCATAATGGAGGTGCTTGGTGGTTGTGAGTGAGTGGAGAGTGAGTGGTGGTTGTGCTGGTGGATATTGTGGTAGGATCGCTGATGGACGTGACGTGTGTGACGGTGACTGATGACGGTGGTTGTGTGGTAGTGGGTGGCGCTGGTGTCACTCCGACCCCTTCCTTCCTTCCTTCCTTCCTTCCTTCCTTCCTTCAACATAAGATCACACACCAGACTACGCTGGTCGCGGTCCATCTTCAACGACGTAAAGAGAAAACTGCAGGCAGGAGTCGGGAAATAATGACTTTAGTTTCAGTTATCGTTTGTTATCTTTTTACCTAGTTTCAGTTATCGTTTGTTATCTTTTTTTTTAACTAGTTTCAGTTATCGTTTGTTATCTTTATTTCTTTTACCCGTTGATCGCAACGGATAACGGTAATGCAGGGCATAATTTGAGCTCCTGAGGCGCTTGTAGATTTGAGAATTAAAAGTCCCGGGTTCGAGCCTGGGTTTTGGAGGTTTGTATGTTCAGTGGAAGTGCGCGTTCATATGCACTATATTCGTATATATATATATATATATATATATATATATATATATATATATATATATATATATATATATATATATATATCGTCCAAAGTCCAGAAAAGCGAGGGAGTGCGTGTTGCTGGCAATGGCAGGCTGAGGGTGAGAAGATGACTTGGTGTGGGGGCGACAGATCATGGGAGAGGGAAGATTTACAGGCCTCCCTAACCCTGAGCACAAAAAGCTGCCAGAATTAAGTAGGTCTGCCTAACGAAGTACCTGTTGCCTTGTAGTGTGTGTGTGTGTGTGTGTGTGTGTGTGTGTAGCGCCGTGAAATAAGCCACTCCGTGGTTGATATGATGGTCTAGAGGTGGGTGTGGGAGAGTCAGTCTCCTCTCTTAGGTCTCACCTTCAACAAAATCACAGCAGATGCGGTCGTGCCGTCTCTATCGGTGACTCAAAAACCGTGCTTCTCTCTCTCTCTCTCTCTCTCTCTCTCTCTCTCTCTCTCTCGCCTGGCTCGAAGTAATTCCCCTACTTTTTTACTCTAATATTACATGTTACTCTTTCCTGGGTATTCCAGCGATGCCTTCCTTCATCTTTCCCCTCCCCCTGGCCTTCGTGTTGTTCTCGGCCTTTGTGGCACACACACACCCACACACACACACACACACACACACACACACACACACCCCACACCCCACCTTACGTCGCTCGACACATTCAACCTCATCAGTGTCACATCGAGGGACCGGGAGTTGGTTATTATCAGTGATTCGCGTCTGAGCAGCCCACTGTTGGACGAGGAAGCCATGATTCCACCTCTTTAATGGAGGCTCTCACTGCTGAGCCTGGGAGGTAATTACCGCAATACAATGGCTCGCCGCTGTTTACCATTAGGAGGGAGGAAGATCTGCGCGAAAATGAAGCTAATGGAAAGAATCTAGTTGAAAATATCTTCCTTGGTGGATTGAGAGACGTGCGCGTGCGCGTCTGTGTGTGTGTGTGTGTGTGTGTGTGTGTGTGTGTGTGTGTGTGTATGTTGTATGTGTGTGTGTGTGTGTGTGTCTGTACTTATCTACAGATAATCACAAGTGTGAGTATAATCATCAGAACAATTAACTGTATGTGTGTGAGTCCGATTATCTTTCTTAATAGAAAAGATTAACTTGGTGCAGTGAGAATTATGAGGCCATCTCATAAACGGGGTTAATTGGTTTAACTAATGAACACGGAGGATGGACCCAGGATGGGGGGGAGGGAAGCACACCCACCCCACATCCCTATAACCCTCTGGCCACGTTGTATAAAGTTAAGGAGGAGGAGGAGGAAGGAGGAGAGGAAGAGGATGAGGGAGGAGGGACTCCAGCTTCCATACCTCCATGGGACGGAGGATACTAGACACAGAAGGCTCATACTACGGGACCCTACTGCCCAGAACCTCATGTGGGAGGGAATGGTGTAGCTTTACCTGTCCTTAACACCCTCACCTGAACCCTCTTCCCGTCCTGGAGTCCTAAAATCCAGGCGTTTAAGGGTGGAGCGGCTCACTGCCCGGATGCTCCTTAACCCACACCTCGGTTCTACACAGTCGTTGAGGTGGGTCGTCTCCAGCCTCAACCTCAGGACGAGTCGTTGTCACACCTATCATCATCGACCGTAGTTCGAGGCTACGTTGGTCGGCGGGGTGAACTAGGGGTCTCTCTCTCTCTCTCTCTCTCTCTCTCTCTCTCTCTCTCTCTCTCTCTCTCTCTCTCTCTCTCTCTCTCTCTCACCCGACGACCTCCCTCCCACACACCGCACCCCACCACCCTACTTGCCCAGGAACCCTCTCGTGCAGGTAATGTCTCCTTGACTGCCACCGAACCTCTCACACATAACGGATTGCAACATGTAATAATATGTAATAACAGACCGCGCTTATGTATCCCATAAAACGTCTAATCATGGAGGGGGAATATTGTTCAGGCCAAGTGCGTTTTTACGTCAACGTTTTGAGGGTGAGGGGTAGATGGTCGTGTTGTCACGCAGAAGGGGGAGGGACTCCTGCCTGCTGTCGGGTTGACCAACACCCTCATCTCCGCTCCAGTACTGGTGAAGCCGTGTTCGTCTCCTGCACGTCCCCGTGTCTGTGGAATGTCTGTTTGAATTACTCTCTTTATGTGCGTCTGTGGAATGTCCCTCTAGGTGTGTCTTTTGATTGGCTGTTTGAATGACGGTCTGCGTGTGTGTGTCTGTTGCGTGTCTGGCCCCGTGTGTCTGCTCGTCATCTGTGTTCACATATCGACTGAACGTCTTTGGGAAATGATTTCAGGTATTTCTAGAGTGTTCAACCATAAGAATCACCATTGATCCCTTTCAGGAGGATGCGCTCGGTGTATCTACCCTATAACTGTGCACAAATTCGTGAATTACTCCAGTTTTATTGTTTCCTCTCGATCAAGTCATAGCTCTCGTTGAGGTCCCGCCTTTTCAAACACTACGACTCTCGTTTTATTTTCATTTCGCTCCAACTTCATTTTTCTCGGAACAACACCGACTTCCCCAACAATACTGTCTCATCAGCCTATAACAATATCTCAAGGCTCTGCAGGTCTACCCCACGATGTGAGTTCGTTCCTTCATATATATTTGGATGATCACATCGTCAGCCTCCTAACAGTTTAAGCACTAAGCTGCCAAGGCAGCAGAACACATCCCTGCCTTACTCCACTTAGAGCATCACATTTAATTCCTTTCCCAGCTGCTCACACACTCACATACACACACAAAATTTTGAGTCATATTTTCCTTCTTGAACCGATTTCCTCCAGTCCCTCACATCCTTCAGTCATTTCTCAACCCAAACGTGCTATATACTAAAACTAGAACTATGAATGATACTTCCTTTTCGTGTTTAACACATCTTAAACAGCCATATTCAGAGCAACCGTGTGAAACGTAATCCTCCGAGACTTCCTCCTGCAGATATCGTATTACAGCGATCATTTTCCCTGCAGTTGCCCGTATGGACACGCAGTTTCCCGTATAGGTAGACTGATTCTGTCGTCCTTACCCCTCACTCTTGTTGCCACAACATCTCCTTCGCACATCCGTCAAGAGCGCGAGCCAATGCCTCCAACAAGCATAGAGGTGAAGCAAGTAAGCCCTGTGTCTCCTTACGTCTTCCACGATTTCTTTCCCGCATTACTCTCCTTACACCGGAAGCCTCTGCTATATTTTGCTCTCCCTGGAGCTTCCGTGACTGTATCACCCACACTCATTTTCCCCCTCTTTCCACTGATAACAGATTTTTCACTTTCCAGGCCCCCTCCACAACTCACATCACCTTCCTCTCTCTCTCTCTCTCTCTCTCTCTCTCTCTCTCTCTCTCTCTCTCTCTCTCTCTCTCTCTCTCTCTCTCTCTCTCTCTCTAGCAAAACGTTTCCCTTTCATGTCTTGCTATCGTCCGTCACGGACAGACTTATCATTTTGTGTTTCCCCTTCCCTCGTGTTCAGTCGTATCCCTTACGTAACGACGACTCCGCTTCTTCATGCCATGTGGTTGACTTAATCACTGCCAGCACTTCCAATACTTTCCACTTTGTATATACTGTCATATATTTTGATCCATGCCAGCTGTGCGCCGTATCATGTGCGCACGTTCCTACCCAGAGAGTCCAAACTGTTAAAGTGAACTTTAGGGAATCCAGAAATGGAGCGCAGTTTTGGGCGTGGGACATGCGCTGGTGAAGTGGTCAGCCTGTGGGCTACGGAGCGCAGTGGTCAGGCCCTTGGAAGCAGAGCGCAGTGGTCAGGCCCTGAGAAGCAGAGCGCAGTGGTCAGGCCCTGAGAAGCAGAGCGCAGTGGTCAGGCCCTGGGAAGCAGAGCGCAGTGGCCAGGCCTTGGGAAACGGGGGTGAAGTGACCAGGCCCCTGGGAAGCGGAACGAAAACTGCGCGGTAATTAGGGAGTACTTGATGACGTCACGGTCATTACCGGGGAGATAATTGGCAGGGTCATGTGGTAGGGGGGGAGGGGGGAGCGTGACACCTGCTGGGGAGGTGTGTGTGTGTGTGTGTGTGTGTGTGTGTGTGTGTGTGTGTGTGTGTTACGAGGAGAAAGTTTCACACTTGTTTTGCCCCGTATCTTAACCTTTTATTTATGTACCATATCTTTTACACACACACACACACACACACACACACACATCAGCATGCGTCATCACTCCACCAGCCACGAAGGGAGGATGAACCGCTGGGTTGGCTGTTGGTCGATTGCCGCGTCCAGGATTTGAACCCAGGTGGGGCCGTGCGTGAACCATGGTCAGCGACGCTAGGCCACGGAAGCTCTCTCTCTCTCTCTCTCTCTCTCTCTCTCTCTCTCTCTCTCTCTCTCTCTCTCTCTCTCTCTCTCTCTGACACACACACACACACACACATTAAGTCACCAGAGCCAGACGGGAGATATCAATTCGACGTCGGCACATGTGAATTATTCATGGCCAAGTCTCCGACAGACTCCCTCCTCCTCCTCCTCCTCCTCCTCCTCCTGCTGGAGGTGGTGGTGCCCTCCGTCCCGCAGAGCCTCACCCGCTGAGCAAACGTGCGACATCTGCTCGTCTTGTCTCCTTGATGATTAAACTTGACCTCCTCTTCCTGCTGACCTGCTACGAACCCTCCCTACTGACCCTTCCTAGATACCTACTGCTCATTGCCTCAGTGCCTGCTTGGACTGAGTCTCCCTACTGCTTGCAAGTTTCTCCTACTGAATGCTTCTTCTCCCCCCCTCCTCTCCTGCTAACCTTCCCTGCTGACCCCTTACTGAATCATCAGCTGATCCCCACCCTTGACAGACTTATCATCTGACCTTTTGACCCTTATGATACCCCTGAGCCGTTACTGCCTTGCTTTGCTGACTACCACATTTCCCTCCTGCTGTTCCCTCGTGGCACAGCCACCCTCCCTCTGAAGAATTCCTACTGAGCTCTCCTGCTAACCTGATCCTCGTATTGGCCTGACAGTTGACGTAGGATCAACATGCCTCAATTCCTGGTAGTGTAAATAATCATGTGTATAATGTACATAATGTATGTAATGATGCTCGGTCTTCTCTCCATCTTATTCTTCTTCTTCTTCAGTTTTTTTTTTCCTACGTTTATCGAGACGGCTCAGGCAACTGAATACCCTAATCAAGGCCATTTCATGAACGATTTACACATTATACGTATATGTTCTTCTCTTTCCTCTTCTTCGTCTTCTTGTTCCTCTTCTTCATATAGCTTAATCCTCCTTATCATTATCTACTGATAGTCCAAGCTAGCTTTCCCATGCTTTAGAATTCTGGTTTCCCTCTCTCTCTTCAAGCCCTCCCTGACGACATATCCTGCCCCTCCATCTCTGGTGACTTGCACTCCCTGACGACACGTTCCCTACTCTCCACCTCATGTGCCTTTCCTTCCTCGGATCAAACCATTAGGCTCAAGTGCACATCTGGCGACAGGATACCAGACTTGGAGATACAGGTAGCGCCCTGAGCACACGCCTATTTGGTCCATCGTACCCAACGTTCGTGCCGTCGTGCTCAGAGATTTGTGGTGGTCGTGCTTTTAAAGGACACGTACTGTCGTGCTCAATATGATAAGCCTCTAAGACCCCGTTTCCTCTCCCTGGCGAACAAGTGACCTTTAGGTTGGACACAGTCGTTCCTTCAGCCGCCTTCTCTTACACTGTTATCCTCTGGTTATTGACTCTCTTGTCTCTTGGGATGTCCAGTTCATTTGGCAGTAGGAGGTATATGTTTACTTCAAGATGTTAAGCTATTCACTAAGGGATTATGAAAGCTTGTGTCTGCATTTCATATATGGAGTATCTGAGTACTTGAAGGAGTATTATCATTATTATTATTAGTACCATTCAAACATATTATCTAAACAATTTGATATATATATATATATATATATATATATATATATATATATATATATATATATATATATATATATATATATTCTTTTTTCTTTAATACTATCTGCCATTTCCCGCATTAGCGAGGTAGCGTTTAGAACAGAGGACTGGGCCTTTGAGAGAATATCCTCACGTGGCCCCCTTCTCTGTTCCTTCTTTTAGAAAATTAAAAAAAAAAAAAAATATATATATATGTGTGTGTGTGTGTGTGTGTGTGTGTGTGTGTGTGTGAATTATTATGTTAATTCAGATGAACTTCGTATAATTTATAACTTCGCTACAGCTTAAACTAACATCAGCTTAATTTAACCTCTTATATCTGAATTAAATCCAGATGCTAAACATTGTATAGCATCAACTGCACCTGAATCCGTAGTATGTTTATGCATAACTTGGGGGGTAATTCTGTCCATCTCTTAAGCTTCTCCTTCTCTTCCTCTCTAAGTAAGAAGTTGTGTCTTCATCCTTGGCTCCCACTATCATCACTTTACACACTGATGTTGACATCGTCATCATCTGTGAGGTTTCTCACTCCACGCTAAATGCCATCGCTCCGCTGTCTGTCGAGAACCTCGCGAGTCCGCTGCTGAAAGGGATTTCTTCTCCTTCCCGCTGAGGAGAGAGAGAGAGAGTTTGATGCACGAACGGGTCTTCAGTGGAGAGAAGCGTCTTCAAAGTTCTGGCCCCGCGTGTGTGTGTGGACCTCAACTTGGGTTGGAGCTTACGAAGAAGTTGGGTCTAAGCGGAAGAATCCCGGTGCATTATGTCCTCCCTCCTAAAATGTTGAGTTGATGTGGGTGAGTGGGTTGTTGGGGGGGAGGGAGGGAAGAGCCACGACCACCAGCCACCCCACCCCCAGGGTATTCACACTGCCAGCAGGACTCCGACGAGAGCCCTTCTGCAGGAGGGTTTAAGGACGAAGATCTCGGCGTTCACCGATATTGTGAATATTTGTAAATGTTTCGTCCCAGAATTATCCCGTCAATCGCTTATGTAACACCAGGGGAAAGCTATGAACCAGATTCTGTTGACAGAAGGTATAAACAAGCAGCTGCTTATACGAAAAGTAGACGTTGGTAGTGAGGAGAGGAGGTTGGGTGTAATATCAGTCAAGTGGTCACCTTGTTTGGTCGAAGGAGCCAACACCAGACTGTAAACCAGAAACCATCATGGTACATTAGAACTCTCCTGTTGAACTCTACTTAGGTACTATTTTCTCACGCCATTTCACCTCGTCATGTTTCGCATAATGAATGGATAGCATACACGATAGATCTACGATCAGAATATTTGAAAGTGCATATCTTCATTATGAGATAATCTGATGGCGTGCTGTAGCGGATCGTGTCTTACAGAGCAGATTCCAAGCAGTTCACTGAGTTAGTCTTCTCTGTGTCATTTATCACACATAACCTCAGGTCCTTATAAACACACGAGGTATATGGCAACTACATATGACTGACTGTCAGACGCGAACCGCCACCTAGTGTTTAGAGCTGGGGTGATTAAATTGATACCCATTATCCAGACTCGTATGGAAATCATCCAAGAAGTAATGGGAAGGCATTAGAGGAGGGACCAGCCAACCTCACCATTTCCTTCAGATAGTTGAGTCGAGAATCCTTGGCTGCCACATTACTTTACTAAATGAGAAAGGGCCGTAAATAGGGGGGCGGAGAGGTCAGTAAACAGGGGGAAAGGTGAGTTGTGAGTGGCCTGAGCTGCATTAGTGGACCCCTAGTGAAGTCCACGGTCATTCGCAACACACACACACACACACACACACACACACACAACACTACTGCTGTACTCCATGAAGCGACTTCCTGTAAAAGTCTTAGGATATCGAACAGCAACGTCCACAGCTGTGTGTTGTCCACGTGTGGGTCCTTCTCGTCTCCTCGTCATTCATTTTATGAGCCTCGCCATCACTGTCCTACGAATCACTCCATCACTCTTCTAAATTACTCCAACACGTTGACACTCCCCTGTGAGGTACTCCAACGCTGTACCATTCTCCTGTGACTCACTTCACACGCTCTTAACACTACCCCTAGTGATGCACTACCAGCACTTGGAAGTGAACTCATACTGACTACAAGACATCCAGTGACGTCATTCGTATTAGGGTGAGTTGAGGAAGCGACACAGAAAGACTGAAAAACACGTAGTCGTACACTTACATGTTTGTACATATACATAGAAGCACATAAACCCACAGAAAATCATAAGTATGTGTGTGCGTGTGTGTGTGTGTGTGTGTGTGTGTGTGTGTGTGTGTGTGTGTGTGTGTGTGTGCCCAGGATAACGAAGAAAACCTCAAAGGAGAGGAGAGGAAAAGGTGCTGCGTTTGCTATAAAGAAACATATTGGGTAAATCATTTACCGATAAAGCCCCACTCACACGTTGTGGTGTTAATGGATGTTATAAAAGCGTTAGCATTAAGAAAGAAATAGGTCATGGAAATACGAGTGCTGGAACCTGGCTGTAAAAAGAAAAGGGGTGACTCTCTGGTTGTGAGTTGTTGAAGTGCGTTGAAGGAGGAGGGAGCAGGATGGATCGCAGGGTCTGAGCTGACTGCCAACCATCCCAGCCAGCCAGCCAGCCAAGTTCCTGGAAGTCTCGTGTCGATATCTGGGTCGCATCTCTCCTCCCTCACCTGGTAGGTCAACGCTGGGGTTCCGCCGATGGCTTGTCAACAACTGGGTCTAAATGGTGGAGACATTGTGAACGTTTACGGTTTATGTACATGTTATATATGCACTCGCTGTCTGCCATAAAAGTCCCCTCTGTCATATGTGAGTGTATGTGTTTGTGTGTGTGTGTGTGTGTGTGTGTGTGTGTGTGTGTGTTTGTGTATACGGTTTACCGGACTACCCCTGCTTGTGGTCACGCCGCGAGTGAAAAGTCACTTTCGGCTCTGCTCTGCCATCGTCTGTTGACAAAAATGGAGCCCAGCCTTGTCGACGAACTTTTACACTTCGAAGGAGTCCAACATCTTCATGCTACTGTATGTAGCGCAGAGGAAAGGATCCAGGGTTTGTGTAATGCTGATGATGGTAAAGTGTGTGTGTGTGTGTTGTGTGTGTGTGTGTGTGTGTGTGTGTGTGTGTGTGTGTGTGTGTGTGTGTGTGTGTGTGTGTGGGGCCAGCTGTCTCTATGTGTATCCTCAAGGCCGCCACAGCTTCTGCAGTCAAGTCATAGTGAGGCCCAGAGCGCCATTCTGTTGGCGCTGGATAACATGTTTTGACTTTATGGTAATTTCAGTCAGGCAGCTGTGTGACCCGGGCTGCCGCTGGGCAGGCCAGACAGTCTGCGCAGGCAGGCGAGGAGGAGGAGGAGGAAGAGGAGGAGGAGGAGGAGGAGGTTCGAGAGATAAGGTCATGTCACACAACTCACGAGAAGAAGCAAAGGAACTCAAAGGAATGTATTCATCCCAAGATGTATGCATGTATGGAGCATCGCTGGCCGTGCTGGAAGCACCTTATCTTACCTATCTTATCTTCTTGGTAGGAATTGTTTTGATCTATGTTAACGAAGCAGCCAATGCTTTACACTGAAGTACAGAAGGAGACAAAAGCGTCCCATACGAACCTTCAGAGTCATCTGTGACAAAATCTTTGCCCGATGATCAGCCACTGACTCAGGTGAACTCAGATGGACTAAAGCTGTCACACGAACCCTTAAATAAACTCAGATTGAAGTACTCACTGTCCTCGCAGTGTCTAAGGCCCTCACCGGGTGATGCCGAGGGGCTGGGTGGAGGGGGAGGGAGGCAGTGACTGCTCTCCTTCGGCACTTGTCTGCGACCGTCACGTGGTGCTGATGAGAGAAAAATGGAGAGGTGGGGGAAGAGGGCGAGGAGGAGAGCCTCTCCTCTCGCTTCCCACGACGGCTGAGTCACTCTGGTTGAGGGTGGAGGAGCCAGAAGCAGGTCGCGGCATGGGGTCCTGTCCCTTCAGGGCGTCGTCTGTCTCAGTGATTGTCGCTACCGTGGGGAAGATCCTGCATAGTTTCACGTACCAGAATCATCGTAATTACGTACATGTATGACTTAGGAAACAGTCTCATTACCATATGATGTTCGGGGTCATTATATGATATCGTAAGGTATTGTGTATGTTTCATCTTCCATCATTTTTCCCACTCTCCAGTAATCACTCGTGACACAGCCATTCCATCAAAGTTTCACTCGTTGTGTTGTCCCACACACCAATCACATTTATTACTCTCATTCATCATTCTCCCTGACCTTGTTTACCCTTTTCTATTTTCTTCGGCCGCTCCCTGTATGGTTTGGTCACTCCTCCCTTTGACCTTTCTCTACTCACCCTTTCCTTCCCCCTTACTTTTCTATTTCTTCGTTCTACTTAGCCTTGTCTGGGGCGGCCACCCCTCTGGTACTGTGTCCACAATTTCTCTGTTCTCCCTGATCTTTTCTTAGGGTGTTCACTCTTCCCATGTTCTCTCAGTCCCTTCCCCTAGCTTTGTTCACCCTTTCCATGTCATATTTACCACTTCCCTGTCATGGCCACCCTTCCCTGTCCCCTTCTCTGTTCTTTTCCCTCTCGCCTGTCTTACCCTTCTACTTACCCTGGACACTTGGCCACCCCTTTCCACTCCCTCCTCCCCTCCTCGTCTCTTCATTCCCTCATTCTCCTCCCCTCTCTCCCATCCCTGCATCATTATTGTGTTATACTTATTCCCCTTACTCATTCCCCTCCGCTGCAGATCTTAATCATCAGCCGACCCTTCGCCATTCCCTCTTGCTTATTTCCATTTCCTCTTCCCCTCCTGTCGTTGGTTCGCTGCTCTGCCCTCACGGCCGCACTTCCCTCGCCTCTCACGGCTCCCTGGACTTGTCATAACCACAGTTCCCTCTCTTTAGATCCATCTGGTTTTCCCTCATGACTTTCTCATCATGTCTTCCCCTCTCCATATCGTTTTCTAGGGAGTTATGGCCAACACGCTACCCCAATAACGAAGGGCCTTCAGGCACATCATGCCCAGCTTTCAACCAGGTTATGGAGAGAATTTAACTATATCATGGCCGAGTTTCAGCCACATTATGACCGATTTTCAGACATATTACGTCTGGGCTTCAGCCAAGCTGAGATGGCTAACTTTTGACCACAGCGATGATGTCCTTCCGATACACTTCATTGCTTCATGGTCAGGTTTCAACCACATCATAGCCAGTCTTGTTATAGCAACCCAACTACCACATTATTAGCTAGCCTTATTATAGCATGCCAACTACCACATTATAGCAATCCATCTACCACATCATAGCCTTCCTGCTGCCATAGCATCGACACTAAGCCATCTCTTTCCAGCGACCTGGTCGAGGTTCATGCTTGTATCTGGTCAACCAGGTGTCAACAGCTCCTGTCTCAGACTCGCCTTGCTCCCTCCCTTCTCCCCAAACCTTTCCCTTCGTTGTGGTTCCTGCACGACCAGCGTCCTCATCCCTCTTGTCTTCCCTACTGTGCTTGTGTGATTTGCAGGACGACGCCTCTCTATATTCCCCATACCAGGGGACAGTAAAAAGGAATCGTGGCTTCCCTGTCCTCTTGTTAGGGTTGTGTTGCCTCTCTGCCCTGCATACCACCCGTTGTGAGTCACCTGCGTACACACCATTCCCACCAGGTAGAATATTTCCATCTGTATGTCTCAGCGCTCTGTCTCTTTACCTTATATCTTCCTCGCCTCTTTGATTTTGTCTTTCGTCAGTGATCCTTTTCCATGTCAGGACGGTTTATTTAACCACATTCTCTGTCTGTCTGTCTGTCTGTCTCTCTCTCTCTCTCTCTCTCTCTCTCTCTCTCTCTCTCTCTCTCTCTCTCTCTCTCTCTCTCTCTCTCTAGTTTCATTCCTGATTCCTTGAGCATCTTCATCTCCCAGGTTGTTTGTTGTGATGACCTCGTCTTACTTCCCCTTATGCCTTGTTTATTCCATAGCAGCTTCTTCAGGAACCCTCCTGTGCCTCGTGCCTTCTCCAGTGTCCCCCGCTGAGCCCAGCGGCCTCCACTGTGACGTGATGGCACTGTATATATATATGGCGTCCTAGTGACCGAAGATGATACTTGAGGTCCCCCCACCACCCATTAGCCTGCCCGGCTCTAGCTGATTTCCTCAGTGGCCTCCCTACGTCTTAAGGTTTCACCAGGACTCCAGTGCTTCTAATGGCCTGCCCCGTGAGACAGTCATCTGTAAGGAGAATTCCTCGCAGACCTCACTCTTCCTCAAGAAACCTCCCTCGCTGGCCTCTCTCTACATCTAATGGCCTCGTCCACTGGTCTCTCTCTCTCTCTCTCTCTCTCTCTCTCTCTCTCTCTCTCTCTCTCTCTCTCTCTCTCTCTCTCTCTACGTCCGATGGCCCCCACAGTACTTTGTGCTCTCCCAGCATCCACTCTGGGTCTAAAGACTTCTGAGAAACTCAAACATTTCATTTTGCTCTCTCAGCGCCCCAGTGTAATAACTCTCTGTGTAACGTGTCTGCCAGTGTTAGCTCACGTGTTGAGGTCTGTGCATCTCTCCACTCCCCATTAAATTGAGGTCTTTGCATCATCTGCTGTTTTAACAGATTGCATCTAACAGCTTCACACAAATTTTTTGCGTAATCTGAGTTGAATTTCTTGTTCTCGGTGAGCTTTCTGTTGTCTCTAGCAGGAATGTACTTGCTTCCCTGGCAGAGGTACTCATAGTTTGCGTGAAGTCCTTCTTACTAACTCCTCTTCGTGTTCTAAGTACATTTGACACCCTTTCCACACTGATAATCACTGAGCACGTGACCTTTATTGACTCTCATGGCACCTGTCTACGTTCTAAGGTCTGACGAATAATCTTGACTTTGTTCTCAGCCTCTGTGAGCCACCGACCTCTCTTCGTCTTCTTCTTCTTCCACTCCTTCTTGAGATCTCCGCATTTTGAGATTTTTATACTGAAATCCATACGTCTTGAAGGTTGAGAGGTTTGTTCCCCACACGCTCTTTGTTGCATCATCTACTTGAGAGGTTAAGTCTTGAAATGTCCCTTTGTGACGATGGGTCAGTGGCTGAAGACTTCTCCGGTGCCCTTTCTTCTGATGGCCCGAGTGACCATCGCTCGGTCATGATGGCTTCTTAGGTATTTCACTACATCTGTGATTCTTCCACTCTTTTTTTTTTTTCCTGTCTGTCTTACATCTTCGGGTCCATGAATACCTTGCTAATCTTGTGTCTTCTTTCCTGTCGTCTCAGTGTCTGGAAATTGTTGTCATTACCTATCAAAATCCCTTGAGTCTTCCGTTAGTGAACCATCTTCTCCTGAAGAACACTCGAACTCTCCTCGTTGATTATGAGCGTCGTTATATATAAACGCCTCAACAGACTGCTTAGGATCTGTATGTGATCTTTATATACGTCTTCCAGAGCTTAGCTTCTCTTTCCTGTGTGATTATATTCTATTTACCGATGTCTCAAGTGATACAAGCTGTTGGCTCTTTGTCCCCGTCTGTCTCCACCTGTTGTCTCTACCTTCCATTAAGCACTCTAGCGTTCCCGGACACTTTGTCTTTTAACCAGAACGTTGTACGCTCGCCTGATCTCTGTACCCTCTTCACCTGACACCTTCATCCTCACTGGTCTTTCCACTTTCGTCTCTCGCAGTCTCCATTCCTTTACATGGACTCAGTGCCTTACCTTGACCTCTCCAACATTCTCTGGTCTTCACAATTCCCATTTACCCTCATCTGTTTTCTCTAACTTTTAGCTTTTCTCATCTTTCGTGGCCCGTGTACCCTGTGCTGTTTTCTCTATCCTTTCTATCCCCTGCTTTGTCTAATGTCTCCTCGACTTCCCTATCCTACCCTGGGCCCTTTAGTCTCCCCTGATTTCACATTGTCACCTGGTTTTCATTATCCTCTGGCTTTTCTCTTACCCTCTCTGAGCTTCTTTATTTTTCGCTCCCATAAATGATTTTTTTTAGGTCTTCGGTCTGTGCTGGAGGCTTGTCTGTTCTCCCGTTGCCGCTGTGTCGTCTTTCTGTACCATTTCCTGAGCTCATTATTCCTTCTCTGTCTCCGTGTCCTGCTCTACCCCTGTGCCCTCGCCCACTCCCACTGCCCACCATGTCCTACCATGTCCTCTGTGCATTGACCTACCCGTGCACTGCCCTACCCTTCCTTATGTCCTATACTGACTCCTGTGTCCTGCCCTGATCCTATGTCCTGCCCTGCCACACCGTGTCTTGTCTTCCTCCGTGTGTCCTGCCCCTGTGCCCTGTCCTGCCTTCTGTCCTTCCCTCTCTGTCCTGCCCTACCTGTGTGTCCTACCCTGTCCCCAGTGTGTCTACCCCAACCCCTGTAACAACTTACCCTGCCGCCTTGTGTCTCCTCCCCCTGCCACCCTGCCGGTCCTCACGGCCAGGCAGTGCTGGCTCCCCTCTGCATAACGCATGATAGAGAGGGGGAAGGACCAGGGACCGAGCGAGGGGACCTGCCCAGCTCAAAGGTTTAACTCGGCTCCCTTAATGAAGAAGTCTGGCTTGGTTACCCTGTAAGCGTTACGGACTCTGGATTTATTACCCGGCTGCTTTTACTATATTACCGACTATTATTGGGGCCTTCCACTCTAGCTCTTTCATATCAGGTGGCTTTTTTCCTCCGAGCAAATATGGAGGGAGTCTTATGTAGCTTGTTGGCGGAGGAGAGGTAGGTGAGGACGTCTGTTGTGGGGGGCGGGTCTGTAGG
>NC_092236.1:7752017-7812017 GCF_036320965.1 Panulirus ornatus | reverse complement strand
GAAGACCTAGCAGGAAATTTCAGCCGAGGGATATAGCGAATAACACGATGGGGGAGGCTAGAAATATATACCTTAAAGTGAGCGGAAGGGGATAGATAAGCGGAAGGGTGAGGGAGTGGAGACGAGGAGAGAGAAAGGATAGACTAAGGTGAGAGTCAAAGGGAAAAGCGAGAGTGGGGAGCGCGGAAGGGAGAGGGAGGAGAGAAAGAGAAAGAGGGAGAGTGAAAGGCTCAAATAGAATCGGGGAAAACGTATTGCGAGGTAATTAAAGCGTCATGCACAGTTACGGGGCTTTATTCGTGTGTTGGAGCGCTGCAGCTGGCCAGGATGTGAGAACCGTGGGGAGAGGGGAGAGAGAGAGAGAGAGAGAGAGAGAGAGAGAGAGAGAGAGAGGGTGAGGGGAGAAAGAATGAGTTGGCTGGGGAGAGGCGGACGGAGGGTGGGCCGGGTTACAAGGGAGAAGCCCCCGAGGAGGAACCCAGGTCCTTCAGCGTAACACAGGGACATGTTGACACATTCTTTCCTTTTCCAAAGTCCACAGTACGGCGGAGGCTGACGTCTCGAGAGGCCAGGCCCTCCCCTCAGTGCATGCGTCTCCATTACGCATCAGTTATCATGCCAATGTCATGCATGACGCATGAGGTTCTTTAATCTTCTTATCCTGGATTCTGCAACTCTAAATCCAGTTGAGATCCAGTGAGAAAGTGTTCAGTAGCCCCAAGATGAAGTTTATGTGTAGATACGTAATTCATTGAAGATGTATATAAAGAGAAAAGTTTGGTCATCAATTTAATTGCAGCCGAGGTTATTTCACGGTCAACTCCTGGAATGTTTCGACCTAGTATCTGAGGTACTTCAGTCAAATCTTGGAGTGTGTTGTGGCCGGGTATTGAAGGCTAGGCTACGTCTGGCCCTGGAGTGTTGCTCCCAAGTGTCGGGTGACGAGAAGGACTCCGTGGAAGGTCCTCCTGCCATATGGTAATCACTGGACACCAAGCTTGCTGCCTAGGCCTTATGGTCTCCCATGTCTTCTACTTCTCCTCCTCCTTCTCCTCCTCCTCCCTCTCCTCTCCTCTCCTCTCCCTCTCTTTCTGTCTCCCCGTGCGTCCCTCTCTCACACCCTCTCCCCAGACTCTCTCACTCCCCTTCTACACCCCTTACCACCATCTGTCTTCCTCCCTCTCCTCTATATTTCCTTCCCCCTCGTCTGCCTGCCTCCGGCGGTACATACAATGACTCGTTGCATTTGCAAGACCGTTGCACGAGGAGGTTGCAATACCTCTCCGTAGCTTAATTAGGAACCAACCTTCCTAAACAAAAGAACGCGAAAGGGGAAGTAAAATGATAGTGAAGATTACAATGGGTGCTTTTATAATATATTGCACACGCTGCGAGGCAGTAAGTTCAAGTTTCATGTCGTCGGAGCACGGGAGGCTAGACCATACCTACCACCAGGGTGGGCATAATACTGTCTGCACCCGTGACTTGAAGGCGTAGTGTGTGTGTGTGTGTGTGTGTGTGTGTGTGTGTGTGTGTGTGTGTGTGTGAGTGTGTGTGTATCGTAGGTAGTAAGAAAAAAAATGAATGTGATTGTGTCTCCATCGTAGGCACTCCATTCCCAAATGAACAATTCCGTTCTTGTTCATTTCCTTCGACAGACATATCGTGATTTCGTGACTGTGGTAAAAATGAGGATTGTGTTCTTTTTTTCTATCAGTCTGTTTAGGGATGCACTGTGCATGATACAAGAACCAGCACACTCGTGGGTATTGTACTCTCCTGACCAAGACTTACTCTTGCACCTCCTGCCGAAGGCTTACCCTTGATTTTCCTGCTCAAAGGCTTGCCCTTGCCTCTCCTGCAGAAGGTTTACCCACGCTCTTCCCGCACAGGGCTTTACCTTAATCCCTCCAGCCAAGAACATACCCTTGGGGATTACCCATGCTCCTTTCGGTCCCCCATCTCGCAAGGAAAAAAAAATAAAGGGAGATTCTCTCTCTCTCTCTCTCTCTCTCTCTCTCTCTCTCTCTCTCTCTCTCTCTCTCTCTCTCTCTCTCTCATTCTTCTAACTTCGCTCAGTTAATCCCTTAATTCTGTGGATCTATCGATTACCCACATTCCCCCCCCCCCCAAAGTTTATCGACCAGATAACATTAAGTTTCACATCGATCGCTTCAGCGGTACCCGAGAATATTGCTTTTTAAAAACCTCCCTTAGTAAAAAAGAAAACGGAAAAAAGTATGCTTAAACCTAGGATGATTACCAACGAACTTGATGAACCTATCTAAACCTAAGTATACGCCTTCACGATCCGGTGCGTCCTGGGAGAACTCAAAAATCACACAGGTATTGTTATGATTTAAAGAACTCTCACTCGCGGAGACTGATTGCGCTGATGGTATGAAATATTAAAGGAATATGAATACTCTGGGCCTGTGAATATCTTCCGCATTGGAGCAACGACCTTTAAGAAAGACATATCACCTGAAACACACCCACCCCGCCCCACCCCGCCTCACACTAGGACCCTCCCTCACCAACACACTACCTGGTTGAGGTTGGATTATGAGTATAGATCCTGTCAAGTGTTGTAATGGACTCCGTGTCACAGACCTAATTAGCTTACAGTAATCTGTTGCATTATTTCATATACGTTGCATTATTTCATATACGTGTACCATGAAAGCCCCAGCAGTCCCGTGTGTTTCTGTATCATTTTTTCTTGTTCATTGTGACCAACATGGCATGGACAAAACATGACCCCTGTCTTGGTTATCTCGAGTGAGAGTTTACACAGCGTGAGTAGACGAAGGATGAAGTTTAAGTACAACATCGTAGGGTCCTCACAGACCTGATCTTTTAAGGTAGAATGGCATCAAGATGAGGGGAAGATGAAAGAAGGTAGAGACTCCCACAGCTTCGCTTTTCGAAGGAAGGAGGAGGTACCATAACGGCGACTCCTCGTATGGTCGGTCATCTCAAAGAAACTTGGGGAAGCAGCAGCCAAGCGGGAGCCACTGGTCACGTCCTTGGTAGCAGAGGAGCATGCAGACAGTTCACGAGAGAAGTGTGTGTGTGTGTGTGTGTCTGTGTGTGTGTGTGTGTGTGTGTGACCAAGAATAGAGCTGTCTTTATATCCAAAAGCAAGAGCGTCACACATGAAAGACAATTATGCCTAATGCTGTTGCGGAGCGTAATTTAAGGGCAGGCAACCCTCAGCAAATACTCGACTATAATTGACCCTCGATGCTTTATTTAATTCCAAGCAATTTCACCTTGGATAAACAAAATTACCCCCGACAGAGAGAGGTCGTATAAGCTGCGCTGCACATCGACAGGTTTAGAAAACGTGGAGACTCGGAAGAAAACGATGAAAACCAAGATGGCTTCCGGGAATGTTGACACTCGGGGTCTCATCACAGAACGTGAAAAACAGGATGGTGTAGCTCTCCATCTTCACTGTATATGGGCTTGATATGATATGTTGACGATCAAAACAAAAGTAATGATTATGTGTAATGATAAAAGTAACAATATGAATATGTAAGATAGCATTTATGTGTAGTTATACGAAAGATGGTGGAAATTAAGCTGTGGCGTTATGATAAGAGTAACAGCTTTAGATGTCTGGGAGTGACACGGCAGCAGATGGAACAACCATGTGGGCTGGAGTGATGGAGGCCACGCTCCTGGAGCGCGTATGGAAGAAGGGCAGAAATGGAAATGTCTGAAGGTTTAGGGGGCCTTTATTGGTGTTATGTGGATGTTAAGTTCTAGATTCTGAGTGGAAAAGAGCGGTAGAGGTAGACGTGTTGAGAATAAGATGCCTGATGAGGATCTGTGGTGGTGTGAGGGAGGTTGACCCAGTAAGAACTGACAGTGTTTGAGCAAGATGTGGTAATGTTCGCAGTCGGATCGAGAGATAGGTGACATGTGTGTTCTGAAACGGTTTGGACTTATGGAGAGGATGAGCGAGGAAGTATTGAGTAAAAGGATCTGTAGAGGAAACAAGGGGAAGGGAAGGCCACGTAGGGGATGGAGGAACTGAAGAAAAAAAGGATTTGATATATCGCGGCTTCAACATTCAGGAGGTTGAAAAGGGGTATTCTCTGCTCTAATCTCGTTTTCCCTCATCACCTCAGTATTTCCATATATATATATATATATATATATATATATATATATATATATATATATATATATATATATATATATTCTACTGTTCACAAGGAGAAGGGTTATACTCTGAACTACCCCTAAACAAAGGATTTATATCCTGGTTGATCTGATAACGTCGAGATTTTGAGCGGACGAGGGGATGAAAGACTGAAACACTCCACCACCATATGGTCCAGATGCTCATCAGCATTACCCTAATTTGAGCATCTGTGAATGGACGAACCTCCACCACCCCGCAAAGCTGGATCTTATTGGAAAATACTCAGACTCCAGAATGATGCGCGAATATTTTTTTTTATTTTTTTTTCGCTAGAGCTGTTGAACGGAAGCCAAAGCGACTCGTCCAAACTTCGAACAAGGGCAATCCAGTCATGCCTGCCGCCTCCCCTTCCCACTCACTCCCACCGGTGCCAGGAGTGAAGCGAGGCATAAAAATATACTACACATATGTAGCGAAGCACTTGTTGTGAGGGAGGAGAGCATGACGGGGTTCAGGATCTTGTCTAGGACCGACACGTGCACCAGCTGTTTCCAGGGCCATCACCAGCACATGGCGTGACACTCCCACCCAGATTTATCTCTCTATATCTCCAACTATCTATCTACCTAGAGAGAGAGAGAGAGAGAGAGAGAGAGAGAGAGAGAGAGAGGAGGAGAGAGAGTAGCACCTCTGGGTTAATTCTATGGGGACCATAGCCTCAGGGAAGAGAATGAATAGTCATGAAGAAATGAATTCCATTCGATGACTTGAAATATTTCGTTTTCCTACCACCTTCTCACTGTTTTTCTTTTTTTCATATTTTCCTTTTGAAAACATAAGTCCAGATCAATGAGAAGTCTTTGAAAGGAAATATATATTCAGAGCTGCATGTCGTTAATTTCCTCCTGTTTCCCTCGTGAGACGAAGTGAGCATATGAAGCAGTTGGCTTTCAGTCCCTGGATAGCCATGTTGAGGTGCTGACACAGAAAGCCGGCTGATTTCCCGTCCTCAGTTTATCCTATGAACCAAGAGCTAACATCACTGAGAAAGCGAAGATATATTTATGTATTTTTCTTAATTTCTATAACACGAGAACGATCTTTATAATATCTTCGAAAAGCAAATTTCTCTTTCATATTTCATGATGACATACGTCGAAAGACCTTTCTCACAGTGTTATCCACTGTCTCTTCCATTGCTAAAAGCCCGAGAGGAATGTTAGAAATCGACACTTGGAAAGTACACTCAGTCACTCACCAGTAGACAGAGTTAAAGGTTATAATCAATTGTTCTCAAGAGTAACAAACTCTACTTCATCAACCCGTCTGGGGTGAGCGTTGAAGCACAGAAACAGAACGAGGAGAACCAGTTTTATTTCTTCATAAAGATTATATCTCTTTTATCTCTTTAGAATGCCAATAAAAAGAACTTTATGAGGTGCATATCTTGATTCCAAGATAAGCGATTAATCACTTGCAACAACACTGCTACTAACGTTACTCACCAGGGAAGAGCTACTTCAGTATAGCAGTATCACATTACCAGTTACTATAGACATCGATATGTTCATTTGTAGTTCGGATATACATCGATAAACGCATGGATAATCAGGCGCTACCTACGATGATTCCCATATACATCGAGGCACGCATTAGATGATGCTATGTACATCGATATACGCTTTCATACGCACTGTATACACGATACACTGTTGCTTGCTCAGTTGTGTGCTGATGCAAACAAGCGCCGCATTCTTTGTTTGAGCGGTTGTGGGATGGAACAAACACTTCTTGCTCGCCAGCGGGTAAGAACACAGCAACATCGTCAACAGAGCTGAGACTCAGTAGGTATTTTGTTATCACTCTTAATGTAATCAAGGTAAAAGTTATCATGGCAATAAAGAATATTTCATTCTACATTTAGTTCACTTTGTGTGTGTGTGTGTGTGTTTGGGTAATTTTCAGTCCTCTTTAAACTGATGTGTAGGTAAATTGTCATTCATTCCGCCTCGTCTAGCATTCACTCTGTTAGCTGGAAATGATGTATATTACTGTTAAGATTATGTATTTTGAAAGTTGATGACCCCGAAAGCTCTCACAAGACGAGCAAGGAGGCTCGTTCAGGCATATATACGACGACTGGTACTTTACCTAACGTTAAGATGAATCTCCCTCACCAGATAACAGTAGAGAGTTATACGTTACTCGCTTTTCTGGTTCAACGAATGAGTGTACTCAAAGGGAAACATATCTATTATAGACTTTATGGCAAAGAACACCTTTTGAAAAGTTACTTGAAAAAAGCAAGATCGATTGCTGTGATGGTGATGGAGTGAGTGAGCTCTTGTCAACATCTGTATTTTCAAATAATTTTTAGTGTAGTATATAACTTTAAAAAAAAAGGGAAGTATGTTGAAGGCATCTTATAGTGATATGCAAAGCCGCCTGTTGTCATATCTCAAGCTGGTCCACAGGTTCCTTCAGAAATGATAATGCAAACTTTGACTCAATGTCAGAATCATGCTCATCCTAGGTATGGCGGTGCCTTAGTCATACCCCACATAGCAAGGACTCCTGACGGAGGTCTCAGGCGATGGAACACTCGAGGTTTTATATTCTCATTTACTCTGGGTCGATAAGATCTAATTCTCGAAGGCTTGAAAGGGATTTAGTCAACTCATGTACTCATACTCAATACAGATTGCTGGATGCTCGCCCTCGACCTTAGACGATCGTTTAATCTACATGTGAATGAGATGCTTTATGAGCACTTCCTCTAGTTAGCCAAGAGGTAAGTTGTCATGTCATTTCTTTCACCGTCATTCGCATCAGTCTTCAAGCCTTGGTCTGTCCCCCCTTCCCAATCGGCGAGGATGTTATGGGAAGGGTGTAGTGTAGTTTGAGCAGGTAATAAAGTCAGATGATAAATGTTAACATGGAATTAATACACCCGGTAACTCACACTGTCTCGGGGAGGAAGTAAGGGAGAGCTCTTCAACTCGTAGGGTTAATTGGGGAGTGAATTATTGCTGGAACATCTCCAAACAGGAACGGAGGGTGGAGGTTTAGGAGAGGGTATGAGGCCCTGGCTGGCAGGGTTGGGGGTGGGTGGGGGTCTATGGAGTGAGGAGGAGCTGAATGGCTGAGAGGACATAGGGCCTGGTTTGGCAGGGTGGGGGCTGAGCAGGGTGTAAGGCCTGTCTGGTAGGGTTGGAGGGTGAGGAGGAGGTGTGAGACCTGACTGTCAGCTGAGTAGAGGGGTTAAGGAGAGGGTGAGGCCTGGCTAGTGGTCCGATGGCAGGGCCTAGCAACGAATGGTACGGGTCCAGTTCGTCTTCGTCTTCGTCATCGTCGTGTTCGTCATCCTCCTCCTCCTCCTCCTCCTCCTCCTCCTCCTCCCCGTCCCCCTCTTCCCCCACCTCCTCCTCCCTCCTTCTCCTTCTCCTCCCTCCTCCTCACTGCTCCAGTTAGTTACCTGGACAAACTTTCTCCTCATCAGCCACCCCGTCAGTCTCGCGTTATCTTCACGCCTCATCCTCAGGATTTTCTCGACGTTCCTTTGTTTCGCTTCTGGTTTGTTTCGAACCTTCCCTCAATCCCTCCTGATGTTAACGGCCGAGAATTCTCCTTTTTAAGACAGATATATTTTCTTCTTTATGTTTTTTTTTTTTCGTTTGCTGTAGATTATCTTTCTCACATATGTTTGGTATGAAAACAATATCAATATTTTCTTTAGTAAGAATTGATGATTGTGGTTAAGTTGATGAGCTATAATCATAACCAAGGATGATGCACTTAATATCACATATCAGCATTACACGTAAGGACGAGCTCGCTGTTTCCCAAGGGAGTAAGGTAGCGTCTGGAACAGATGAAAGGGGCCATAGAGGAAATAAAACTTCGCTTTACTCCTCCTCTGTTTCTTCTTTTGGAAAATAATTCAGAATTGATGCAACTGAAACTAAGAACATCTTAATTGAAATAGATAAATAAAACGCAAAAAATCAAGATATTGAATGCAAGAAACAATAATAAGACTCAAGAGCAATATTTTGAATGAAATCTATAATACGACTCAAAATACAATTCTTTGAATACAACAAATATCAGAATTGCAATAAGACTCATGCAAGAAATTTAGTAACATTAAAGGAACAAAACCAGTTAAATGAACAACACAAAAACATATTGAGACTAATTGATATAAACGAGTAAGACTCTCAGAACCATACAGTGAGTAACAGTAAGACTCACAGGACAACACAATGAGTAACGAAGCAGCAGCCATAAGCCTCAGGAGAGCAACAGTGTGAGTGAGACATCACACCTCCTGCACTCAACTTCCTTACACGTCTCGCGCCAGAGAATCACACACTCTGTTGATATTCGAGTCGAGAGTGATTTATAAGCCTTGAGAGGCACCAAGTTTTACGCCTCAGTATAATTAAGTTTGGACACTCCCCCCTCTGGCTTCCCGTGCCCTACGGCTACCCTGATCGTGTATATGTATAAAGATATTGGACACAATCCACCCCTCGCTTATTTGACAAATTGTCTGATAGACCTAGCCAGCGGTGGGAGTAAGAGGGGTGGGGACTGGAAGAGGCGATAAGCTGGGTCGGAGCGAACGATTCGATTCCCTTTGAAACATTATTTGTTTTAATCAAAGACCAAAAAAGAAAAAGAAAAAAAGAGTATTAGATCAACAAGTTAAACTTCTTTTTTTCTCCCTCCTGAATACATGCGATTCCTTGAGTTATAGATCGATGCGGATCGTCTTCAGCTGTTCACTTTGTGTGTCGTTCTTTGGTCATGCTTTGTGGAACAGGGACGTAGAATTCTGAGAGGCATGCGTGTATATATATATATATTTTTTTAAATCTAATATCTCCGTTTTCTGACTACTGCGAGGTACAGTCTCCCTCGTATGGACAATGGAGCTTTCAGAGGCATTCACTATTATGACAAAGGCCACATGCAAGCCCCATGCCCACAGGAAATGGCGGTTTTTTTTTCTTTTTTCTCTCCTAACAGCGTCAACCATTTTCAAGATTTGAGATGAAGTGTGATGTGTTTCTATCGTAAACTGGCCTTCTCTCTCTCTCTCTCTCTCTCTCTCTCTCTCTCTCTCTCTCTCTCTCTCTCTCTCTCTCTCTCTCTCTCCCCTCGTGGCTCCATGCCTATGCCAGGATGTACTGTAAGTTCCAACCCCCCCCCCCCTCCTCTCCTCTCAGTCCTACTCTTGATTTAAACGCGATCCAGAAATGTTTCCATCTCCCCCCCCCCCCCCTCCTTCCTCCTGTGACTCGTACGTTCTATTCTCTTCCCTCCTTTCCTAGGGTGACTTAGATACCTTCATCCGTTCACTTATTTCTGACAGGTTTTCAAACCGAAAATATGTCAACATCGCGTAGGATTTGACCTTTGACCTGACTTTAAGGTACGGCTGTTCAACACAACGTAACGATCCTAAGGACGACAGTATATCCTTCGGTTTAATTGGCTTGACAATTGACCTAATCCTTAAAGCTTAGGTTGAAGGTCCTTCCATCATACCTAGCAGTGTACGATCGTTCATAAAGATCGTATCGTTGTGTTCAACGGCCGTTCCTTCATGTTCAAGACGTTGAACCACACTGGATCGCTGTTATTCGTCTAACTACGGCTTTGTGTGACATCATCTTATTTGCCCCGACAGTATAGCATCCGTAGTTAACCTCCTTTGAACGACGGTACAACCACTTGAACCCGACGGTACGATCCTTAAAGCACGACAGTACGATACGCGAGCACGGCGGAATAACTCCTTGGATACGCTGAGCTGACCTTTGACCTGGCTGTGAAGAGTCAGGTCAAAGGCCGTGGCCGTCATAGGCAAAGGATCGTGGCATCTTGTTACTGAGGATGGATGGGGTTAAGAAAAAAAAAGAGATTCCAAGAATGTGGTTCCCGCGAATTACTCCCGTGTCCTGCATTTATAACCCACGCCTCTCTACTGTACGGATATACAAGCCAGGCAGTTACGTAATTCCAAGACATAAAGGAACTTCAGGCTCGAATAGGTTATTGTCAGAAATGTATTGTGATACGACTTCCTAGAATATTAATACAACATTCACCATCACAAAGATTTCTACAGAAGACAGTTGAGGGGCGCCAGACAAGAAACAGTCACAGGGGAGCCCCACTCCTTCCACGAAGAGTAACCTCAGATGGCAGGGCCTTCGTAGAACATCTCCTTCGCCATAATAGGGACGGAGGGGAAGATAAGCTTCAAGACTCCTGCTGAGGAACCATGTTGGTCCCGAGGGTAAAATTCTTTCAGGAAAGCCAAACAAAGCACGAAATGAATTTCTAGAGTCTTCCTCCCCTGGTGGCACTCGTAGAGTATTGACCCTCATTTCCCTTCCCCTTTTCTCCCTCTCTTTCTCTCCCTCCCTCCCTCCTTCTTTCCCCCTCGCAATCCCCTCCCCTACCAAACCACCTCTCCTCAACCCTCCCCTCCTCCCGCACACATCCTTTCCAGCACACAGGAAGCGACCTCAGACCCCTCTGCCCCATACTATTGAGATCTGCCATTCTTTATCATAAAAAAAAGTCATAAACATCCCTACAATAATTACCGTCAGAAAGTACTCGCTCTCAACCCTCCGGAAGTTGCTGTTTACGAGGGATGTAGCCATTTGACGCAAAGTAGCAGGGCAAGAACAACGACAGCAACAGCAGAGGTCTTGATTTCCTCATTTTCCTGGCTTCTCACATCTTATGAAAGATGGGGCGACAGAAAGGGGGACAAGGAGAAGAAAATGGGTCGAAGCAAGTAAATGGTGCAGACCAGTTCAGATGGCTGGAGATTTAAGTTACGAATATCTTGCGTGATTGTTGACTTGGGAGACGGATTGAAAGAAGTGAGGAACTTGGGAGGATATTCTTGAGGGTTCTGATGATAGCGGTCATCAAGAGAACGCTGGTACCCAGCGATAAGTTCGATCCCCAAGACGTTTCTGACGGGAACGTGCCAAATTTGTTGGCCACTTTCTCGCTGACTAACTTCACCATCGCCCATCAGGTCCCTATTGTACAAGGCTTCTCTTGGTGCTTTAAGGAAGGAAAGGTATTAGCATCGGGGCCCTTGCAATAGGTGACAAACCTCGCCGTTTGCTTATCAAGATAACTGACAGAAGTGGGGCAGCCACGTTGCTCAGTCCGAATGCAACTTGGCTTCTGTATTCCGCGAGCAACTTAACACGTCATAGAGCCACGGTCAAATCAGATTTCAGTCATACCTTGAGCTTTGTTGCGAATTAACGCTATCGTAAGGTACTCATTTGTATTGCCCTTTCCTCGTCTCTTTCCTTCACGTGTGTTATAGTGTATAGTCGACTTTGTTTTCTATTGAGCATGAGATCGACTCAGCTGGAGGAGTTCAACAAAGTGATCCCCTTGCCCTACCATAGTGGTCCGGCGTCGAAAGCAGTTATGGAGAATTTTTGTCAAGTGAAATGATCATTTGGTTCCTGGATAGTGGCAGCCTGGAAGGCTCTTCAGAGTCCTTGTCTCCTAACTTCGCTCATCCGAAAGATCTTCGGGAATCACAGGGTCTCGCCCTCAATGAGAGATCACCTCCACCCCTGGGTTCTCGCGAAATCACCCCAGAGACTGCTGACATCTTACGTGCTATCAACCTGGAACACAGCATTCCGTTCGGTGCGCCCTTGGGTTACAGAGTGATCGATGTGATTTTAGATACAATGTAGAAGATTTAAGAAGAATGGGAGACACAATCCATGTCATAGATGTCTACGATCCTGTTTACTTGCAGACAAGGTGTTTGACTTTATAAAAGTTTAACTCCTTCCTCAGGGCTTCATCATCTTTCCCCGACGAAATTTACATTCAAGAAGACCTTGGACCTCCGCTCTGGTGGTTCTCAGTGGAAACATGCGACCCTCCCACGTTGGGCTGGATGGTGATAGTATCCGCAATGCCTCCCAGATTACTACTATTCCAGCTTTTTTTTTTTCGTCTTCCACTGCAGCCTCGAGCGAACTTGGTATCTGCCATGCTGCCCCTCCTGGCATAACTCCGCGGACAGATCATGCCAACCGCTTCTCCATGGACCCACAAGCAAAGCTGCTGGGATAAACTTATCTTGCAAAGCCTGGCCTTTATCCATGCTGGACCAAGCCAAGGCCAGCATGAGGAGGGCGGTGCGCCTTCCTCATGCAGACCTTCCTAAAAGCCTTTTTCTTTTCTCCCTCCAACACCGGTTAGTGAGTCTTATATATGACTCACAGGCTTGCGTATTCGTATAGACCTTTGCTTGGCCACTTCTGTCTACTCTTGAATACCGGTGGATCTGCAGCTCATCATGCCTAATGGACGTAGCCAGCGCTCTGACGGTGTAACATAAACATGGAAGAGGGAAAGGCAGCTGGTGTGGGACTACACGTACGCATCAACCTTAGCAGATACCGTGTTCGGAATGAACCTCAGAAAATCAAGGTGGTGTTGCAGACTTCAAGGAACCGAAAATGTATAAATATAAGGCCTTAACCACAATACACTTTCGTTCCAGAAGGTTTGGAGACGTTAGAACCTAAGGGCAAGAATGTTGTTCTCTTCATCAGTGACCTTAGCTCCCGTTTAATCGAATCAACTAAGGGCGAAAGAGCAGCCAGCTTTCTATTTCATCACCACAGCATGGCTATACAGCTCTTTGAACTGACCCAGAAGTGGTACCTTATATATATATATATATATATATATATATATATATATATATATATATATATATATATATATATATATATCTTGATTTCAGTATTTCCAAAGTACTCAATTCAGCTAGGATGTGGAGCCGTAACATGAAGCATTCTCTTAGTGTTATCGTAGAGCGCATCTTCAGTCTATTCTAAGGTAGAAATTACTAAACCCATCATTAGTGTCTAACAGCATATTCAAATTTACGTCATACATGCGCCTAAAAATATCGCATGCATTTATTCTGATAAAAGCTCCTTGTATGTCAAGTCGAAGGTCAGAGCATCATACTATCGTGCTTATGCGTTTGCACCGTCCTACCCAAGGGTCGTACGTCGTACTCAGATGTTTGCACCGTCTTGATCCAGGGTCGTACCTTCGTGTTCATGTACCGTCGTACTCAAGAGTCGTCGTACCGACGCGTCGTGCCCAGGAAGTGATCCGCCCTGCTCACGGGTCTTACCTTCGTACCCAGGAGCTTCAGTACGTACGCCGGGAGATAACAGGAGTTTGTGTAGTTGTAACAACACTTCCGCTCCTGTGTGTCGACCTGTGTGCCGCCACCGTCACCTCCCCATCGCTCTCGCATCTCCCGCCGCAGGAAGAACCTCAACTTCAAGCAGGTGGCGAGGATCGCGTTCCAAGGGACTTCAAACAAGTCCGGCCTTGGCGTGACAAAGGGGCGGGAAGGGCAGGAGAGGGAGTGGGGTCCGTGCCTGGCTCAAGATCCAAATAGGATCACAGGAGATAACCGCGTAAGCTCGGAGCACTCCTGTGGATTCCTGCCCAGAACAGCCAAGGGGAATGGCAGTAGGTGTTGGTGGGTAGCGTGAGACTCAGAATCCTGCGAGGGAGAGGGGAGGGTTCGTTGATCATCCTCGTCTGAAAAGGGGATTCGATCATCCTAACATGATGATGTTTTCTTTTCGTCGAACTTGCAACCCTGGTCTCTTTCTCGTCTCCTCGCCTCATTTTTTTTTTTCCACCCTCGCTCATGTCTTTGCGAACCCATCCTCTGAACGTATCCTGGACCCAGAACACATCACCTAACGCCTCCACACCAACGGAACCTTTCATACTGACTTAAGGACAATATTATCTTTAAAGAAGAAAAAATATGCGGACGGTTAATTAAGATTTCATTCCATGATTCCCAAGTGCAACAGATGCTTACAGTGGTCCTGCAGCAGATGATTAGCGTGTGGTGTCGCATTGTTTCGCCTTTGTCGTTTCCAAATCATTGGCGTAACTTAGACCCATAAATAGAAGAAATATTGCACTAACAATTTGCTCCTAACATACACACACAAAAAAAAACTTTGATGTATATACTCAGAGATATGCTAACTTCAGGTAATTTTTTTTTTTTACAGTAACATGCAAGTGTAATCTAAACACGAGTTTTATGGCGCCAAAACTATGCTAAAGCCTACATGTGTCTAACTTTAGTAACGGGGGGAAAAAAACATTGATCATCGGACTGATAAGAGGCAAGAACATTTGCCAATTTGCCATGGCCCATTTAATAATAGAAAAGCCTTTTTCTATATATAGAAGCCTTAAGTATCCCCCGTGACGCGTTTAGACGATCAATGTCTCTATATTTAGGCGTTGTTGTGAGTTAGCAATGCTGTATATATTCCGTCAGCCGCGTCAACAAAGTATTTTTAGCCACCCTGATGCCATTACTGTGGCCCTGCGTGTCTGTGTTGATGTCACTGTTGGTACACATGCGTGTCTGTGTTGTGGGGCTTGCTGCGTGGTCGTGAGAGTGGGCGAGCACTTGACGATGCTCCTGTGTGTGTGTGTGTGTGTGTGTGTTTACCTATCTATGTGTACTGTACGAGAAGGGAGCTTTACATTCGTGTCCCCCATCATACCTTCTTGCTCAAAGGTCGTCCTGTCGTGCTTTAAGAGTTGTACCTTCGTGCTCAAGGGTCGTAGAGTTATGCTTAAGGGTCGCAGCGTCTTGCTCAAGGGTCGTACCCTCGTGCTCAAGGGTCGTACACTCATGCCCAAGTGGATGAGCACTGAGGGCTCACCACACCACGACCCACATCGAGGTTGACGGTATCATCCCATGGCACGTAATGTATGTGTATGTCCTACTGGACTCGATGGTTATCACTGCCTCGTGATCATCAAGCCAGGAATCGTCTTTTGGCGTATGTGTGGTGGACAGATGGGGTGGGCAGTTCTGTGGCTTGCAGGTGTTGGTTGGCAGTTGTGTGGTGTGCAGATGTGGCCGACAGATGTGTGGTGTAAAGGTGTTGGTATATAAGATAAACAGAAAAGAAGATAAATGAATAATGGGTTTTCGGACGTCGGCAGCCATTTGGTATTACAGATGTTACAGGAGTGGGAGGCCATGGTAATTACTAGTTAACGGATCTTACAAGAGCTTCAGATTAGCATGAGCTGGATGCGTCCACACTTTGGATAAGCATATGGTTGAGGTACGTTTAAATAGCCAGGGTGGTAGATATACAGGGACGTATCCATGTTATGTTTTACCCATGATGACTTTGGATTGAAATCAAGTGACGAATAGTTACTATGATACACTTAACTGACGTACCACAGAGCCTAACAGGTCTCTGAGCTGGTCACTTGCGTTCATAGCCATGCAAGTGTTCATAGACTGTTTAATCATGAAGTTCACAGTGTTAGGTATAGGACTGCTCGTCCATCCGTGTGCACGAGCTCTGACAGGAACAGTTTGAATGCAGTGATGAACGGCGGTCTGTAGTGAAGGGGCGTCGTGTGAGGAGGCGGAGGAGGGGGGTCTCTGTGACGAGAGAGGGGGTGTCAGCATTACCAAACTGCCGTCTGAGCTGCCGGTGTTGGTCGGGAGATGGTGGGCAGGTTCACCTAGATGGGAGGCCTCTTGGTAGGTGGTGTAAGAAGAGCAAAGGATGATTCTGCGCGCCCATTTTCTGCGTTCTTTCTAGTCGTTGGTGGTATTGTGGTGTACAGGTGTTGGAGGCTGTAATGTGATGTACATGTGTGGTTGGTAGTTGTGTGATGTGCAGATGCTAGTGACTGTAATGTGGTAAACAGGTGTTAGAAGCAGTCATGTGGTGTACAAGTGTTGGTGACAGTCATGTGGTGTACAGGTGTTGGTGACAGTCATATGGTGTACAGGTGTTGGTGTCAGTAGTGTGGTGAGCAGGTGTGTTGGTGTCAATAGTGTACAGGTGTCCAGTGCCCTTCTGCATCCCTTCTGTTCTGCTAACAGAGCCAACACTGATTCTCTGTGTGTTGGCTCTTGCTGTGTAACCTTGGCTTCCAGCATCAACATGGTTTACGGGCGTTGGCAGGAAAAATAATGCGCACGTGCTGGTGGCACGTCCTCGTAACGACCGCACGTGGTGGTGGTAAATATACTTAATATTCCATTTCCTTCCCCCGTCATAATTATTTTCCCTGTTTAATAACACGGGCAGAATGGTGCCAGAGGCAATTACTCGGCAGTGAGTGGCCGGTGTATTAACCTCTCTAGGGGCCTGTAGCTGGCCATATGGCGACCACGGCCATCGATTATTTTAAATAATTGTTTCCACTGTAAAAGGAGAGAGAGAGAGAGAGAGAGAGAGAGAGAGAGAGAGAGAGAGAGAGAGAGAGAGAGAGAGAGAGAGAGAAGAGGTGGGGGAAGGGGCAATCAGTTATCAAGAACTGTTGCACATATGCGTTAAGGCTAAATAACCCTTCTGGGTAAACATTTCACATAGTTAAATACAGTGGAGGAAAGAGTGTATGGCTACATTCGTTGAAACCTCAGAGGAACGCTTCATTTTAGGAATAATAACTCCTTCGTTAAAATGCCTAGAAAAAAAATCGGTCCGAACTTTGAAGTAGCAAAACAGAAATCATGCTAAATATATACGATCATAATAGTAATGATAATAATAATGATGATAATGATAGAAATAATGATAATGATAATGATTGCTCTTCTTTTTCCACCAGTCCAGCAGTATCTTATCGAAGCCAGCGCCTTTCCACCTGCCGCTTCTGCTCCTTTTCCAGTTGCTATTGAGAATCGACGCCTCCCGCCCAGCATCAAGTCACCGACCTTGCGACCTTTCGCTTTGAGAGCACCACGCGGCTCTCGGTGTGCCTCGTCCTCCTCCACCCGCAGACCTTATTACTTCGACGGGGAAATATATAAGAAGACACGATGGTACGTAAATATAAGGAGTTTCAGTATTTGCCATCCGGAGGATCGAATAGTGATGACTGAGGATTGGTGACTCTATGCATGGTGTCTGACACCGGTACATTGCACCAGGTCACTGGTGGACAGGTACAGCGCTACCCGGTACACTAAATGACATCATGAACCTCTTTGCCTTTAACGCCTTCTCATCTGTGGCGCGAGGCGCCAAATGGGGTCTTCTTCGACTGCTGAGAGACGTCACTGTTTTAGGCCGGAAGATCTCTAGGACAAGGCACGGTAGTGCGTACTGGTGACGTCCTCCGATGCATCAGTATAATCAGAACCTTTCGAGTGAATATATTGAGGAGCTGTTGTGAGATATCTTTGGATTTTCACGGTCTCATTCTGGACATTCCTCACAACCATTATGAGGGGTTACCCTCCTCATTTCTGCCCGCCCGATCTTCCCTCCCTCCACACACACACATTACCCATTACAAACCCCCTCCCCACCTCACTAACTATCACCCCTAATGGTTAAAGCAACAATAGGCTGTTCGGGGAGTGAGAATAATGAAATATTAAGTGTAACAGGTCTGTGATAATACTGGAGGAGGAGCCTCCTGGCCTCCCCCCTCGTCCCTTATTGCCCTCAGGGACTCGGGGACAACCCTGATTGGAAGGCGGACCGGAGGGAGGCAGGGGTGCGTCAGGGTGGAGCCAGCGCGTGAGGCAAATGCAGTCAAAAATTAATTTCTTGCGTCGGGATTTTTTTTTGGGGGGGCGGGAAGAAGTTGTACGCGTTTTGTCGCCTTTTTTATGTTAGGTTATTAAAGGTATGACACCCTTGGTGGGTGCACATACAGTGACGTATCTCGCCTCTTCTGTTTTATTACTACTTTGTCCCTGTTTACATGTGTATATCAGATGCAACTAGCCTCGGATCTTAGTTACACATATATTCAATTCATATGAAATAAAAGTCTTTTTCTGCCTATTTATTCAGGAAAGTTTAGATAAGAGAACTACCGATAGAGTGTTAAATGATAACTAATATCTTAGTGATTTATTCAGTATTGGTAGACCAGTCACACATCATCTTATATCGTCAAGCTTATTACGTATTTGCCACTCATGGTACCAAGGGAGGATTCCCAAGTGCCTTCGGAGGGCGTGCCTGAGCCACTTAACTCTTCAATAACATGATTCGAGTCAAAGGAGCTTCGCATATTTCTAATCCGCCATAAACTTTTTTGGTTCCATCCCTCCCCTCAGATACTTGTTGACTCTTTCCTTTGAGATTTCCCTCGAATTTCTTTTTTTTCCTCCACCATCCTGTCCAACTTTTCCAGCAGTTCCCCCTTTCAAAGACCCTTCGGCGACACACTTTTTTTTTTTTTTTTTACAAAAATTCTTATTTTCAGTTCAAGTTTACCATCTTTTTTTTTTTTTTTCATCACATGAAGAGAAGGGAAAAAAATAGGGGGGTCTTTTATGGTTTCGAGCTTCAGTGAACCTCCGAAAACATTAATGAATCATGGATTTTTGGAGATATTTTGGTGAGTTTTAGAAGGATCTTTAAGAAAAGATTTCCCAGCATTATCCCAGTCTTCCACAGCTTTCTATGAAAGATGATTATAATGTATTTAATGTAGTCACTTCATTTTGATCTAGTGATCTAAGACCTCATTCGATCTTCGTAAAATTGCTTTCTATGAAAGATGATCATAATGTATTTGATGTAGTCACTTCATTTTGATCTAGTGATCTAAGACCTCATTCGATCTTCGTAAAATTGCTTTCTATGAAAGATGATTATAATGTATTTGATGTAGTCACTTCATTTTGATCTAGTGATCTAAGACCTCATTCGATCTTCGTAAAATTGCTTTCTATGAAAGATGATTATAATGTATTTGATGTAGTCACTTCATTTTGATCTAGTGATCTAAGACCTCATTCGATCTTCGTAAAATTGCTTTCTATGAAAGATGATCATAATGTATTTGACGTAGTCACTTCATTTTGATCTAGTGATCTAAGACCTCATTCGATCTTCGTAAAATTGCTTTCTATGAAAGATGATTATAATGTATTTAATGTAGTCACTTCATTCTGATCTAGTGATCTAAGACCTCATTCGATCTTCGTAAAATTGCTTTCTATGAAAGATGATCATAATGTATTTGATGTAGTCACTTCATTTTGATCTAGTGATCTAAGACCTTATTCGATCTTCGTAAAATTGTATCAGATCTTTTCTATGATACACAATTACTAATGTGAATGCGGGTTGACGTGATTGCCTATTTGCATAGCACGAGGAGAGGAAGGTGTATTTTTCGTGAGGCCCAACAACGGCTATTGAAGTACATACATGTTCCTTGTGTAAGTCTGTGCATGATTGTGTAATTCGTATACAGTCCTGGGGAGAAGTTCTACACTCGTAAGGGACCCACCATGCATTCAACAATGACACTACTTTTCGAACTTTTCTGTTCTTTCATTGCTCAGTGTTGTCCATCCACCCACTGCTTTGTATACTGTGAAAATATCGTTCTTGGACGTCTTTTCTAATAAGCTTCTTCCTTAAGTGTGCCTCTCGCATCTTTCGAAGAGCTGGTCATAGTTAACGTCATGACACAGAGAACCTGTCATGACCTTCAGAAAACACTAGACTTCTTCAGACAAAATCTATAGATGAATGAATTCAGAATGCAAAAGGATACGACCGGAATGCTAACCCAAACCTACAAAGTACATGAAGAGCCATGTAATGCCTCAGTATAAAACCCAGCCTGCGGTGCTCGTACACGGATAGATCGATCTTTTGACTTGAATCCTTGAGGGAGATCGCGTCGGATCTTACCATCACCTTAGGTGCCCAGTGGCCGCTCCATGAATATCCAGTACCCTCCCTTCCCTCTGCACTCGAAAAGGGCTTGATTTTCCTAAAAATATATATATATATATATATATATATATATATATATATATATATATATATATATATATATATATTTGTGTGTGTGTGTGTGTGAGTGTGTGTGTTCGCGGCAAATCCTGAGCCACGGCTGATGAAGAGGAGGCAGAGAGAGAGAGAGAGAGAGAGAGAGAGAGAGAGAGAGGTATTTCCATAAAGAACGTCCAGTCCAACCATCGCTGTAGCCACCTCGCGTGGCATCCCGTAACATCGCTCTATCCCCGCCGTCCCTTCCTTCCTGCAGTGCCGGACGAAACTATCCGGGAATCGAGGCCCAGGAATATGATAGGACAGACCCCTCTCCTCCTCCTCCTCCTCCTCCTCCTTCTTCCCCTCCCTTAAACCCCACGGCCGCCTTTTCCCCTCCCTCCCCTTTTCCCCTTATTCTAAACCCCATGGCCTTTCCCACCCACCCCAAGCCTCCCTAAACCTCCACGACCGTCCCATCCCCACCCCCTGTAATTGCCTGGTGGCTAATACGATTGATCTGGCGCGACACTTTTAAGTCGGGGCCGACGGAAAAAATTCGCAGCTCACCCTACGTGGTTAATTCCCGAGGGAGTACTGCCTCTAATTGGCGTGGCGTGCGGCCAATGGCGCCGCCATAGATGTGAGGCACGATAGATAATGGTGCAGTGATTGTGTGAGAGGGCGTATGGTGGTGCAGTGATTGTGTGAGAGCGAGTATAGGGTGCAGTGATTGTGTGAGAGGGCGTATAGTGGTGCAGTGATTGTGTGAGAGGGCGTATAGTGGTGCAGTGGTTGTGTGAGAGGGCGTATGGTGGTGCAGTGTTTGTGTGAGAGGGTGTATAATGGTGCAGTGATTGTGTGAGAGGGCGTATAGTGGTGCAGTGATTGTGTGAGAGGGCGTATAGTGGTGCAGTGGTTGTGTGAGAGGGCGTATGGTGGTGCAGTGATTGTGTGAGAGGGCGTATAATGGTGCAGTGATTGTGTGAGAGGGCGTATAGTGATGCAGTGGTTGTGTGAGAGGGCGTATAGTGATGCTTGTGTGAGAGCGAGTATAGGGTGCAGTGATTGTGTGAGAGGACGTATAGTGGTGCAGTGATTGTGTGAGAGCGAGTATAGGGTGCAGTGATTGTGTGAGAGGGCGTATAGTGGTGCAGTGATTGTGTGAGAACGAGTATAGGGTGCAGTGATTGTGTGAGAGGGCGTATAGTGGTGCAGTGATTGTGTGAGAGGGCGTATGATGGTGCAGTGATTGTTTGAGAGGGCGTATGGTGGTGCAGTGATTGTTTGAGAGGGCGTATGGTGGTGCAGTGATTGTTTGAGAGGGCGTACAGTGGGGGCAGTGATTATGTGAGAGGGTGTTTGGTTGTGAAGTGATTATTGCAGGGGCTTATAGTTGTGAAATTGTTGGTGCAGTGACTGTGTGAGAGAGCGTATAGTGATGCAGTGATTATGTAGGAGGGCATATAATGGTGCAGTGATTGTTGTGAGAGCGTGTACAGTGGTTACATAAGGTTCAAGTCTGGATCGAATGGCCTTCGACCTGTCCTCTAACATGACCCGTATAGATTTGTACTAAAATTCAAAAAGAAAAATTAGATTAACAAAAGAAAACTTCATTATATAAAAAAAAGCGTTCCTTCGCTCTTTGTACCAGGTACGTAGAACCTAGCGTCTTGCGCGGGGTACTTGGCACCTCGTCCTTGACACTTAGCACCTGGTACTTGGCACCTCGTCCTTGACACTTAGCACCTGGTACTTGGCACCTCGTCCTTGACACTTAGCACCTGGTACTTGGCACCAGGTATACCTCAGCTGGTGGAGGACGGGTCGGTCAGGTATCGTACTCATGAGCAAATTTATTCCATCACTGTTGGCTGAATTATAGCAGGTGTCTGGCGAGCAGTAATGAGCCCGTGAAGGTGATTCATCATCTCCTAATAATTGCTACTAATTACTATGACGTAATTGGCTTTGTAAATGCTCCCGAACACTGTAATTATGAAAATGAGACCAGTGTTTATAAAGTGATATGTTACGTAATATTACTTTCTTTTAATCAATGGTTTTAAGAGGAAGAATCTTCCTGTACCCACATTTTTTTTTTTTTTTTCAATTGCCTCAAGGCTGGTAGAATCCACGTATTGTTAAGTGGAGAGTCTGAAGGATATCACAGCTGTGGACGGAGTCAGTCTCAAATACGAAAGCTTTCGCATTTCAGTTGAATACTGGGAATGAGGTTAAGGAAGTCGAGTATAGTGGCAGAAAATGACCTAATGACTAATGGCAACGAAATAATTGTGTTTAAGGGAATAGTGAAGTTGTGAGCGTTATGACTTTGGTGAGTTTTTCTACCGAATTTTGGCAGTTATTTGAGGAATATCAAAACATATTGATTGTATTAATTGATCCCTACTCGCATACTTATCTTTTCGTTTCATGATTATCATGTATTGCTATTGTTATTGTTATTCTCTTTATTGTCATTCCTCTTGTTATCATATTGTTTCTTCTTTCTCATCAGGTGGCTACTGGAGGAAGGAGGAAAGAAGCAGTTCGACAGAGAAGGTAAAGTGCAGAAAATAGAAGACATTTGTAATGTGTAAAGACATATGGCACGAGATGAATGAAGGGAGTGAGGTACTTTGATGAACACGTATTTCTTGTGCCATCCTTATGTACTCCAGTACACTGGGGTTGCTTTGTGCAGCGATCCGGTGTATTGGTTTACAAGTAGCTGATCCATGCCATAGATAATGTTCATTGCCTGTGGCGGTGGATGGCTGGTGTTTCTCTCAGGGTTTTGAGGGTCGAAGAGAACCGAGTGTATTCCGTTCCGTGTTGTTGTCTTGGTCTGGCTTATGTCCATTCAAGCACGACACCTCTCCCGCCCTCATAGTGTCCTCGATCTCTCACAATTATATAGTAGCTTCAGGCACGTCACAGTTCCTGGGGACTTATGGAGTCACACTGTGACGGCTCAGTGGGCCAGAAGGTTGGCGTTTGTAGCTCTTAGGGGAAGGATGGGTTCGTATCAGTTATATCCAACTGTGATGTGACTTCGAAGAATCTGGACCGCCATAAGACTCTTTCTGGTCTTGTTGTCATTATGCGTGACGCACGCAGACACAGACACACACGCACACACACACACATGTATTAGGCCATGTAGGTATTTACTTTTTTTTTTTTTGGTTCCTTTCATAGGCCCCCCCCCCCCCCATTTTTTTTTTTTTTCGTTACTCCAATCTTCTCCGCTCCTCCTTTGATTCATTGCTTCCCCGTCTTTCTCATTTTCCTCCTGTCCTCTTGGGTTTATCTTCAGTCATATTTCAACCTCTCGTATCTTCTCTGGTTTACCCTCCTCTTCCTCTCTTCGATCTCGCACTCAACAACCACTCGTGGTCCCTTCCCCACACTACCTCCTCCTTCCAAATTTATCCAGACCTTCTGTTTCTCATCTCTGAATGTTTCTTCCTTTTCTTTTTCTCTACCTCTCTATCTTTCTCTCACTCTTGCATTACCTTCCTCTGCTGCGACTTCAACCCGTCTTTAACTTTGCTTCATATTCATCTTTTCCCCCATCCTCTTGCATCACCCATGCCCTCAGCCGCCTCTCTTATATTCCTGTACGTAACTGTATCTCTTACTCTTGACGTCTGTGCATCGTCTCCTGCCTCAACACGTTACTGGCATCCTCTCCTTTAAGCCTTTTCCCCCATAGACCCTCCCCATCTGCACGTGTTCCTCAGAACTCTCATTCTTAAAACATCCCCCCCTCACTCTTTCCATCTGCCACACTCTTCTCTCCATCGGCTCATATACCTCTCCCTCCCCCCACCTCACGACTCTTCTCCTCACCTGACTCCTCATCTTTAAACTGCTCCCTCTTCCACCTTCTCCTCGGAGCAGGCCCCTCTTCCATCTATCCAGAGCCCTCCTCCTCCTCCCTCCCTCCTACCAACCCAGGCAGCCAGCCAGCCTTCCTCCTCCTCCTCTCCTCCACAGGTAGCTACCATTATGTACTCCGGCCGCTGTGTCACAAGACGATTCCGGGAATTTTACCTTTGTTGGATCGGGGCCGCGTTTCCCAGAACTGCTGAATGTGTCTTCTCAGAATCCAATAATGGGGAATCTCCTCGCAAAAAATGTTAGATTAAACATCTCATGGGGAATTTTTTTTCTCTCTCTCTCTCTCTCTCTCTCTCTCTCTCTCTCTCTCTCTCTCTCTCTCTCTCTCTCTCTCTCTCTCTCTCTCTCCCAGCGAGAGGAGGAGAAGCCAGGTCAGAGTTCTCAGAAAGGCGATGTTGATACGTTCCTGACTGAAAGATAAATAAGCTGGAGGCTCCTGGTTTTTGGGGGGAGGGTGGGGGGGGGGGGGGGGGCATTTCGTGAGGCAGGGAGGCATTTTGAAAAGGTCTGTTTGTGCGCTCTGTGCCTCAAAATGGATTCTTTGATGGTGTTTCCCTCTGTCAATAATCTAAATATATACAACCCATTCTCATACCTGCTTAAGCACACACACACACACACACACACACACACACATACATACACACTCCATTGATCAGCACGGGCCCACATGGGGTCAGCGAACATTGGTTCGAATCCTGGGCACGACAGTCGGCCCACACCCAACCCAGATATTCATCCTCCTCTTGGGGCTGATTGATAAATGGGTACCTGTGTCAGGTGTGGATGTGTGTCTACACACACCAGAGTAAGGATATGGTACATATGTACAAGGCAAAGAGACGGGACAACACGAGTGTGAAGCTGTCTCCCTTTAACGCACAGGCAATAATCACAGACACACTATGATACATAGAACTAGTCCATAGACCACATTACCCCTATCCCAAGCCATCCATACCAATACATACACAAAAGAGCACCAATACAGCCGTAAAAATATCGATACAGTATTACTCACCCACAATAAACATTGACAGGAGCATAATCGACAACCACATAAATATACATTTACAGATAACAATTACAAAGAAATATCACAGAAAAACTATATTATTCCTGTGTTTAATCTTGTCGTTAATCCCACCGAAAACCTGCATTGTTTATTGGATATTTACTATGAGAGTGACGTTGAAAGAAATCCAATAACACTCGCGCACCACATCGCTCACACTCGCACCCTCATTTCTCTCTCAAGGCTTAGCATCACTCACACACACTTTGCTGCTCTGAGATATACACAGTTTCCTTGAAATCACTCGTATGTCAACTTTCATTAAGGTTTATAATCTCTTCTGGGCTGCACCTCATTCATAAGAGTTCATCTTTAACCTGGGTCCCGGAACTAGAGGCTCAGAACATCTTGAATGTGTCTAAAAGAAGATGTTAGAGTTGGGGGGAAGAAAAAAAAATATCAAGGAGAAGTCTTTTGAATTTTGGCTTAAAGCAACGTTGAAAGAAAACGGGAGAGATGGGGCACATAGAAAGCTTTCAGCTCATAGTTTCCAACGGAAGCAAGAGAGGGGTAAAAAAAAAGAATAATCAAAGCACTGACAGGAAAGCCCCAAAACAATAGAAAGTAGAACAGAAGAGAGGAAAAAGACTGCCTCAGAAATGGAAAAATCTCAAGGTTTAAGAAAGAGACACGTAAACAAAAGGTCAGTAACCTGTGTGAGAATGTTACTGAGGAGGACCTACCTCGTTCTGAGAGGAATGTAGCAACACAGGGTAAGGAACAGGAGCAAGATTGTACTAGGAACAATGATCCCGTCTCTGAAAGGCACCAGCAAACACCCAGTAACAGGAACAAAATCGTTCCAACGAACAAAATCCTTTTAAAATGTCTGAAGAGACTAGGAACGGGTGTTAAGGATACAAAGAAAGAAGTACAAAAGGTTACAAAAATATCCTGATCCTACAGGCGGCAACAGGAAGTCTGTAACTGCAGTGACCATGTACTCCAAACGGAGTACTCGATCCCAAACACACAATCAGAAGGGCCTCAGCTAAACGGAAAATCTTTAGCTCTTAAGATACAAGAAAAAAAAAGAAGGATCAATAACACGAGCTAGGCTGTGCCAAAAATAAACTCTCTGGGTCATGAGGTAAGAAAAAAAGTACGATACAATATATCCTCCTCCTCTTCTCCTCCTCCTCCATCTCTTCTCCTCCGCCTCTTCTTCTTCCTCCTCCTCCTCTTCTTCTTCTTCTTTTTCTTCTTCTTCTTCTTCTTCTTCTTCTTCTTCTTCTTCTTCTTCCTCCTCCTCCTCCTCCTCCTCCTCCTCCTCCTCCTCCTCCTCCTCTTCTTCTTCCTCCTCCTCCTCTCCTACGCCTCTTCTTCTTCCTCCTCCCCCTCCTTCTCCTCCTCCTCCTGGATAAGTCGTGTTGTTCCCTGTAGTTCCGCTTAGAATCTTCCTCCTTCTGCAGGTGTTCGTTCCCCACTCAACTCCAGGGAGGCGGTGAAGACGGCCGGCCCTCTGAACCCCCTACTGTAGGTCATGACGAGACGCTGTTGTCGTTCTTTGTTCGTCTGAACAGCGACTTAACATCCGGGACGACCTATGGCTTCCTTCCGAACCTTACGGTCCCACTAACGACTGCACGACATCAGTGAACCCGACCGGTGAGATGCAGACGACGGCACATCAGCAGCTATACAACAACGACATCATGACACGCAGGGATCATATCGTCGTGCTCAAGGATCGTACTGTCGTGTTCACGGGTCGTATCGTCGTGCTCAAGGATCGTACTGTCGTGTTCACGGGTCGTATCGTCGTGCTCAAGGATCGTACTGTCGTGTTCACGGGTCGTATCGTCGTGCTCAAGGATCGTACTGTCGTGTTCACGGGTCGTATCGTCATGCTCAAGTATCGTATCGTCGTTCTAAAGGATCGTATCGTCGTGCTCAAGGAACGCACTGTCGCTCTGAAGGGGTCAAAGTCATCAATAGGTCAGTGTCATGTTGTGGATTTACGTTCCGTGCTGGTCATGAGGTGGATTTACGTTCCGTGCTGGTCATGAGGTGTGCCGTAGCTCTTTTACAACCCCGGTTTATACTGATTGCACTTAATGCCAGTGCAGCTGTGAATTATATTCTAATGAATCAACATTCTCTTTTTTTTTTTCAGCCTTTTCATAGCTTGTTAAAGGATCGTATGAGTGATGATTCTCTTTTACTCTCTCTCTCTCTCTCTCTCTCTCTCTCTCTCTCTCTCTCTCTCTCTCTCTCTCTCTCTCTCAGTATGTAAGAGGTGGCATTGCTTTTTTTTTTCCCCTCCTCCCCTTCCCGAATGCAATCTTCACAAATGATTTACCGCGCCGCTTACTCCAGCATTTACTGGCCCATCACCCTAACCCTTAAAGTGAAATGAATTGATAAATAGAACATATGCGATTTGAGCTGAAACTATGAAAAAAAAAAAAAAAGGGTTAATGGGCGTTTTATTTAAGATCTGCTCGCCTGATAAATGACCTGGTGTTAGCGGTCAGCGAATTTCTGATTCTTATCGAGGCTACTAGTGAGGCTGTAAATAGCCTCCAGAACTGGTGGTCAGCAAAGGTATTAAACCAGATCCCATTACGAGTGTTCTAATAGTTCTCTCTCTCTCTCTCTCTCTCTCTCTCTCTCTCTCTCTCTCTCTCTCTCTCTCTCTCTCTCTCTCTCTCCTCAGAGAAAATCTCATTCTCCCTAAACGATATAAAACACACAGCTTTACCCACCCACCCGCCCGCCGCCAGCCTCTGCAGTAATTCATTCCACAGCTCATTTCGTGTCCCCAGAGCTGCCAGGCAGCTGAGCGAGCGTTCAAGCCCCTCTGCCTCCGTCTCTCTTACATGACGACGACGAAGGCATCACCGCTACACTACAGCTGCTGCTGCTGTTGTTGCTCCTCCTGCTGCTCCTGCTCCTCCTCCTCCTGCTGCCTTGTCGCGTTCTTATGACACGTTTGCTGCAGCTGAACGCTAACACAAAAGGCACCCCCTTCAACAGGAGACTCCTGAAGGAGTTGGGAGGGGAACGAAGACCTTGCATCCACGTAGTGAAGACGTACCAGCCGTTCACATCTCCTGCTTAGAGATAAAGCTTTTCCTTTATTTACATTCGTACTACGGGCAGCAGTGGCCAAAAATTCGTCCCATTCTGAACCAACAAAGAGAAGGGTGGAAAGAATGACGCATGGCGGGGAGGGGGAGAGAGAGCAAAGGATCTTATGAGGATATTTTTCCAGTGGCTGTGTGGACGACATGGTTCGTTTCCTCGGTGGCAAGTTAATGTCTGCATCATGGTACAGTGTGTGTGTGTGTGTGGGGAAGGCAGCGTGCGTCGGCTCAAACTTATGGGCGAGGGAGAGTAATGAGTCGCTGATCTGCCTTAGGGTCTGCTTCTTAAAAGGCGAGGACAAATTTGCATCAGTCAAGGGACAGAGATGGTCTCTCCTGGTTATCTGTCTGTCTGTGTCCCAGTCTGTCTCTCCATATATGTTATAAATACGTCTATACATCATTTCTATGTAAGTTCTTGTCTGTATATTTTTTTTGTTTTGGGGGGGAATTTATTTGAACATGTACATGTATCTACTAGTCTGTCTGTCTGTTTCTCTGCCTGTCTCTTTCTTTCTCAAAACTATCTGTCTATTTGAGTATCCAAGCATTTATGGATATACAGAAATTTGCAATCACACACATCGTTACACCCACACACACACACACACACACACACACACACACACACACATGTATATCCCTGTCTGTTCCCTCCTTTCTCCTTGATGTCAACAGATCGCAGGCGGCAGCAGCGGCAGGAACTTGTACTGGCGTAAGGGGTATAATCCTTTACCGTCTGGCAGTGTTACCGTGGCCATCACTCAAGTGGATGGACTAGCAGCTGTTTGTAACCCTGAGGCAGGGCCGCCGATGAGCGCCTCTCTTGTTGGGGCAACCTTACACACACACACACACACACACACACACACACACACTGCCAACCAATGAGGGCGTCACAGTCGACCAAGCCAAGCACCCCAAGGGGAGCTCACGGCAGCACGGGGCACCATATGTGGACTGCGTATGAGAAGGTCAAACAGGAGCGCTACCTCAAGCGACGTTCGCGGCATCATAGCTCAGGTCGTATGTGTAGCCAACAGAGGTGTAGACGAGCTACAGAAAGTACATATATATATATATATATATATATATATATATATATATATATATATATATATATGCAAGGAGAGAGAAGAGAGAGAGAGAGAGAGAGAGAGAGAGAGAGAGAGAGAGAGAGAGAGAGAGAGAGAGAGAGAGAGAGAGAGAGAGAGAGAGAGAGAGAGTACTTACAAGTACTTACGGCGAAGTTTTGCTATATGGCAGAGCCAGAGGACAGCGCTCACTGCAGGAAAATGTAGAGCTACGAAGAGCAAGTGGCGTGAGGTCCATGCCATCAAGCATCGCGGGGAAGGCGGAGAAAAACTACATGTTTGTGGACTAAAGGTTCACCAACCCCACATGTGGGCGACAGCAACACAAGTCAGAGGGGTGAAATTGGCAAGGCATTAAAGTGTTGGTTCACTGCGTAACCGTCATTAACCAACCCCCAACCACCCCCCCCCCCCCGGGCACCCAAGAGGGTAGTACAGGTAATATACTTCCGCCAGTTTGCTACGAGTCAGTAATGTGTCTCACACAACTTACTAATCGACTCTCCTCAGTTAAATCTTTAATGGTGACTCCTCGTTCAGCTGTCTATTAGACGATGGAGGTCACTGGATCATGAGACTTTAAGATCTACCGGGTGGTAGGTGTTGTGAGGGTCGACTGCCAAAGGGTCGGTCTGGATTTAACTGGTTCATAAGTGGGCTTTCTCCTTAGGCGAGGTAGTTGATGGTCTTTTAGATAACTTGTTTGGTAGATATTCCCATGTCAACTGACTACTAGTAGCCCATTTGTGCTCAACTGGCTATAATTCGCTGGCGAACAGACGTTCCTATTTTCACTAGCTAGTCACCCATCTCAGACCAGCTTACTAGCGGTAGGTTCCAGGTCAACATGGCTACAGGTTCGTCTCTTGATTGGCTTACGACTTATGCGTTTCTTGGGTCAGCCGGCCAGGATGTGGAACGAGGTCAAAAGTTCAGCTGAAGTATTGACAGCGGCTTAGAGTGTAGCAGGAACACGGCCTTCGTTAGAAGGGCCGGTCTGATGGTTGTCTGCCTGCCTCCCTCCTTCCCTCCCGTGCTACAGGCCTGGTTCCCTCCTGCCTTGCAGACGTCGAGAGCAATTTCGTTTTCTTTTCCAGAATTTCGTTCGTGTGAGTTACGCTTGAAGATGTGACGGCGAGCTGGAGGTTCACAGCAAGGAGGTTGATTTCAAATGCCTGAGTTATTATTATCCTTTCATCACAGACTTATTTCTTGATATCTTATATCGTTCTTAGATACTGGTTTATATTCTCATGCCTGCATTCCATTAGATTTTTTCTTTTTTCTTCAAATAATTAAGGCAGGTTTTTAGAAGTTGTTCGGAGTGATTTATTAGTAACAGCGATAATGTTTAAGTTTATAATCACGACGTGTGTTGATGGCTCTCGAGCACGACGCTACGAGCCTTTGAGTTTAGTGGTCTGGCCTTTGACCTCGCCTTTCAGTTCAGACAAAATCATACCCAAGGGGTTGCTCCAACCATCGTTTACAAGGGCAGTACCCTCGTCATGGTGAGGGGATTAATCACAAGATCATTCCAGCTGTGATATTAATCCGCGCACAGACAAGCTGAAGAAGGAGACGAATCACTACACAGGAGTAATTAAGATCGGGAACATCGTAGGTGAAAAACTTTTGAGTGCATGATTTGAGTACGGAAAATAAATGAGTCAGAATACTTATAATGAACTTACTCCTTAGATTACAAACACCATCCCGCTCATTCGTGTAAGTGCCTCGCATAAGTAGATACCAATGAAGTAAAAATGATCTTGTATACCCTTGCTTGTTACAGTGCTTGTACCGGCCTGTGTTCAGCCGAGTACATACATACACTGCAGTGCATTCCCTCCCACAGCAACACTCCCACCACACCAACATCTGTCACCACAGCTGTAACTACAGCAGGCCACTACCTGCAGATGGTAATGTTTTAACCCTATGCGAAGATGACACCTTTCCCCTCACCCCATCTTCCTTTCCTCGTATGCACGCAACTGTGAAGTCAGTTTTCGCAAAAGCTGGAGAGTCTGTACAGTCAAGAGGCAGTTCACGTCTGGACAGTTAATGATATTCATTAATGATTAAACACATGTGTTAAGATTAACCTTATTTTGTTATCTCAGGCTTGATCATGATAACGATAAAGACAGTGGTTTTTATGAGTCAACACTGTACAGTAGTCGGGGTCGACCAAGTGGGCCCATGTCTGTGCCACACAATAATTCATTTAACGTCCAGATAGCTTCATCATTATGGTACATCACCCGACTGTACGCTAACTAATAGACAAGGTGATTATCCTGTCATGATCTGGCAAAGCGGAAAAATAATGAATGTCTGCCATTTGAGTACCAGGCACACCGGCAGAATACCCAGGCGTTAAATTTCCCGCAGCGGGGAGTGTGTGTGTGTGTGTGTGTGTGTATGTGTGTGTGTGTGTGTGTGTGTATGTGTGTGTGTGTGTGTGTGTGTGTGTGTGTTGATATCGTACCGGATATGATGCAAGGGAGGACTGTGCATCAGCGATCATCTCTACACCCTACTCCGTCACTGTTTGTGTAGATTAGGATTACTTTGATATCAGTGACGTATTTACTCCGTCACTGTTTGTGTAGATTAGGATTACTTTGATATCAGTGACGTATTTACTCCGTCACTGTTTGTGTAGATTAGGATTACTTTGATATCAGTGACGTATTTACTCCGTCACTGTTTGTGTAGATTAGGATTACTTTGATATCAGTGACGTATTTACTCCGTCACTGTTTGTGTAGATTATCAGTGACGTATTTATTCCGTCACTGTTTGTGTAGATTAGGATTACTTTTCTGAGGTATCAGTGACGTATTTACTTCCTGGCACTCCACCTGGTGGTATGATTAAGTATTATTGGCTATAATGTCACTGTGCTGCAGACTTGAGACAAAGTTTACTGAACGTTACTGTGGCGTCTTCATATCTTATAGGTTAACACTACACACACGCTGTATGTATCCATGGCAGTGAAGAACATTACAGAGGTTTTGCTTCATTCCATCTAGCTATGATTCTCTCTCTCTCTCTCTCTCTCTCTCTCTCTCTCTCTCTCTCTCTCTCTCTCTCTCTCTCTCTCTCTCTCTCTGTGGATGTCAGGTTTCACGCCTTCAGCCCAGGTAGCCACGCGTGGCCTGCTGGCCATTCAAGTCCACAGACATGCCATCTCTCCATCTCACACATGACACTTGACGACATGTAACTCACACGACGCGTTCCCTATGCCTCTAAGATCATTTTTTTTTTTTCCTGCGGTGAGTGCTACGCGTTAGCGCCCCGCCATTCGGACACAATCTCATCGTAAGTGCTGGCAATGAAGTACTGTCTTTGTTAAGTAGGCACGCCATCTTGCTATCCCACTCCCTCTCGTACAGCTGTCCTTCATCCAGGGCACCCTCCCTCATCCTCCATCTAGCTTGTCTATAAAGCCAGAACGCCAGCCAGGAAATCAGGGAAGAAAGTGCTCACACCTGATGGTCCTGAGGCAGCCGGGTGCTGAAATGATTGGTCAGCTTTGTGGTCTGAGTGGCTAGCTACGTGATCTGAGTGGCCATCTACGTGATCTGAGTGGCCAGCTTTTTGATCTGAGTGGCTAGCTACGTGATCTGAGTGGCTAGCTACGTGATCTGAGTGGCCAGCTTTGTGATCTGAGTGGCTAGCTGCGTGATCTGAGTGACCATCTACGTGATCTGGATGGCCAGCTTTGTGATCTGAGTGGCCAGCTATGTGATCTGAGTGACCATCTACGTGATCTGGATGGCCAGCTTTGTGATATGAGTGGCTAGCTACGTGAAATGAGTGGCCAGCTTTGTGATCTGAGTGGCTAGCTACGTGATCTGAGTGGTTAGCCACGTGATCTGAGTGGCTAGCTACGTGATCTGAGTGGCCAGCTACGTGATCTGAGTGGCTATCTACGTGATCTGAGTGGCTAGCTACGTGATCTGAGTGGCTAGCTACGTGATCTGAGTGGCCAGCTACGTGATCTGAGTGGCCAGCTACGTGATCTGAATGGCCAGCTTTGTGATCTGAGTGGTCATCTACGTGATCTGAATGGCCAGCTTTGTGATCTGAGTGGCCATCTACGTGATGTGAGTGGCCAGCTTCGTGATCTGAGTAACCAAACTGTAGAATCTGATTGGCCCACATTGTGATCATATTGGCCTGTTTTGGGAACCGAGTGTCGAACTTTGGGAACTTTTCTGAACGAATTAAAGAGTGCTCAGAAGCTGTGAGAAATGGACTCAGAAATGATGTTGGAAAATGAAGCGTGTTTAGCGAGAACGTGTGACGCCCGGTGGGTAAAATCACTGGTTGTTAAGAGCCTTACATAATGCCGTACATATGCCATGGTTCCGCTCACAGAAATTGATCTTTTACCCCCTCGACGTGACGATATTGATATCGAGGAGCTGAACCCAAGTTCCTCTCTCTCTCTCTCTCTCTCTCTCTCTCTCTCTCTCTCTCTCTCTCTCTCTCTCTCTCCCCATGGAGACAGGCGATGGGGTCCATCCGCCAACATATATTTGCAGTCTACCTAGCTCTTCATCCTCCCCTCGGAGCTGCTCGTTGCAAGTGGGGTATATACGGTATATATGTATATATATTTTTTTCCAAACTTGATCACCGTTTCCCGCGTTATTGAGATAGCGCCAGGAACATAAGAAGAAAGGCTACATCGGCCCACATCCACTCTCCAGGTGTCATGTGTAACACACCGAAACCACAGCTCCCTATCCGTATCCAGGCCCTACAGACCTTTTCATGGTTTACCCCCGGACGTTTCACATGCCCTGGTTATGGTAACCGTAATACCAGGATGAACAACAGACACGTGTATATATATATATATATATATATATATATATATATATATATATATATATATATATATATATATATATATATATTCCTTCTGCCGTATCAGACATAATTAGTCATGCGATCGAGCTTCATTAACTCTGAAACACACATAATTACCTGATCGATCTAGGGCGATACGTGGCGGCAGAGACGGTGTCAGAGCAGGTACTGGAAAACCCATCTGGCCTCGATACCCGGTACCAGTCGTGTCAATATCATGGTCCCTGCCAACTGGCAGGTGACGACCATCGACAGGTCGTCCACTCGACGACCAAGCTGTAGCACAGACTCAGCTACACGACACACACACGACAGACAACCCTCTGGGAAATTATGTTAGTGATGTGTGAAGGTTATTCTTTCCCTTTTTTTACCCCTTCGGGTAGAGGGAGACATGTGTTTGTATTGATTATATACCAAAGAGACGCCAGAGATGTATTGGGAGATGCGGGCTGGGCAGGTGACGTGTTTAGGGGAGAGGACGTGTTAGGGGAGACGAGGGAGGGAGGGAGAGGAGGGGGACTTAAAGGGTGTGTGTGTGTGTGTGTGTGTGTGTGTGTGTGTGTGTGTGTGTGTGTGTGAACTGGGTACTCGTTACGCAAGAGTTGTCGTGAGTCTCCCCCAGTACTCATGGGTGTGTATACCCCACAGTACCCATCGCGCGTCTGTGTGACGCTGGTGTGTAGGTACGGGGCGTCCGTCACACAAGACAGGGTGGCCGAGTTTACACCCAGCCGTGGGCGTCACTCACCTTAACGCTGGTGGTGATCATCCGTGGCACACCGCGTCATTATCCGCCACTTGGTCCACTGGCTGTCTGACGAAGACCTGGTCGAGGGAAGAAGGGCTTGTGGTTGACGATGCCCCTAAATAAGAGGACCCAGCTCTTTGCCTTCGGAGTCAAGCCTGGTTGGTTATCACGTGAAACTTTTTATTTATTCATACCCTGTCTCATGTGTGTGTGTGTGTGTGTGTGTGTGTGTGATTCAATCTCCACCACTTTCGATGTCTAAAACTACCTTAAGTTCTCCCTGCACGTGTTGAGTAAGGCAGAATCCCTGTCCTTCCCAGAATATTTTGCGGTACCGTGGCACGCTGACGATGTCTCTTCATCATCATATGATCAGAGATTCATCAGTTTTATCATGGCGAACCAAACTTGTTGAAGTGCCCTTGCGTAAGGGCGCAGGGAGTAGCCACAATCACTGAAACGACATAAAGAAAAAGAAGATGAGAGGAAAGGATATCTTTACACAAGTGTTTAGGAAGGAGGGTTTTTGGACTCGTGATGGAGGGAGTCCACAAACTTTCAAGACTTGTAGCCTTCTCTTGTAGTGGCCAGACACACTGAGGGAGGAGGTTCAGTCACTGGACGCCACCCGAGCGTATGGATTATTCTAATGATCCACTCATCTCCGTAGAGACAAGTCATTACAGTAGTCACATTGGAATAAAAAAAAAAAAAAGGGTGTTCATTTTCCCTCAATATTTTGTTCTTGAAGGTGAGTGAATCGATGTCTAATTAGGGAACGAGAGTTACCCTCTGGTTCAGAGAGATTACCAGGAACCAGAGAGGCTAGGGGGGAGAGAGGATCCAGGATGGTCCTCAAAAGGCTTCCTGTAAAAACTATGATGAAAAATGGGATGAGCGTCCTCTGCTGTACAGACCTCAATAGCCTCCCAGCCCTGCCTACACGCGGCCATAATCCCTCCCCTTCCCCATCCACGCGACCACAAACCCCTCTCCATCTATCCATGCATCCGCAACACCCTCCCCCAACTACCCACGCGACCACACCTCTTCACCCACCCATTCATGCGACCACAACTCCCCCCCACACCTATCCACGCGTCCACAACTCTCTCCCCCACCTATCCACGCGTCCACAACACCCTCCCCCAACTGTCCAAGTGTTCACAACCTCCTTCCTCACTTATCCACACGTCCACAACCCTCTCGCCCACCTATCCACGCGTCCACAACACCCTCCCCCAACTGTCCGTGTCCACAACCTCCTTCCCCACTTATCCACACGACCATCGCCCACCCACCCCCAACCAGTCCACGCGACCACAACTGCATTCCCCACCCATCCACACGACCAGAACCCCCACCTCCCTCAACCAACCCAACCAATCCACGCGACCAGAACCCCTCCTCCCCCATCCTATTCACGCGGCCACAAGGCCCCTTCGTCTCAGATTCCCCCACCACGTTCCCACGGCTGCGCCAACACACGTGCCCTCCGGACGGTCGCCCGAAATAAATTTGCTTCCCTGCACCTTCCTGCCCCCCCTCATCAGGCTCATCTTTCCACCACTTCATCAGAATAAGGACTGGATTAGACACTATATGGGATCGGAGATTAACAAGTATTTATAGTAATTACATTAAAATGTAATTCATTAATGAATATTAGCCAGTGTTAGGGCTGGTCCCTCTCCCCTAACCTTCTTTGTTTCTGTAATCATCTCTCCTCCCGTAATGTTCGTCCTTCTGCATGTTCTGTGTGGGTCTGCCTGTCTCATATATACTATATATATATATATATATATATATATATATATATATATATATATATATATATATATATATATATATATATATGTGTGTGTGTGTGTGTGTGTGTGTGTGTGTGTGTGTGTGTGTGTGTGTATGTTAGTGTATATGTGTGTGTGTGTGTGTGTGTGTGTGTGTGTGTGTGTGTGTGTGTGTGTGTGTATGTGTGTGTGTGTGTGTGTGTTTACCTATTTGCATTGTACTGGGAGAGAGTTCTGCGTCCGTAGGAGCCCTATCTCTTGAACTTTCTCCATTACAATACGACTTTTTAAACGTTTGTGTGCTGTCCACATTCACTATCTCAACTCAATATATTGTATATATATATATATATATATATATATATATATATATATATATATATATATATATATATATATATATTATATATTGCTATGAGTCCACGGGGAAATGAAACACGTTAAGTTCCCAAGTGCACTTTCGTGTGATAATCACATCATCAGAGGAAATATATATAGTACATACATATGACCTGTTTGATATCTGGAGACCTAACCTTCATACTCCATTTGTGGGGAAAAAGAAAAAAAAAGCATATAGACTTCCCCCATAGCCTGTAAAGATGAGGGCTGGTCGATGGGATGGCGTGGCCTGAACATCTCGCCGGTAAAAGGGATGTGTATGACAGCGGCTCAGCCTGACACGACAGTGTGTGCAATAATTAGAGGATCCCAACCCACCCGCTGAAGGGGAGGCGGAGGAGGGCCCGTGAAACAATAGACCACGACAAGTTGGATGAGACACCAACAGGCAGATGGTCGAGAGAGAGGGGGGGAGAAAGAGAGCATGCGGGGGAAAATGGGGAAGGGAAAGAAAGGGGATAGAAGGGTGTGGGTGGAAGGGAGGGGAAAAAGATATATCGAGGCGGTAGATCATGTAGGAGAGTCGCGTGTGTAAGCTGGTGTCGTCCTTACGAAGTCTGGCGGAGGGTAGGTATGGTCAGGAAGGTCAAAGGTGTAAACCCAAGATCGCTTCTGGTTAGCGTCGGCTGGCTGGCTACCCCGGTGTTGTCTCGTCCTTCCCACCTGGAGAAACTTCGTGTCTTCTCTTCTCGAAGTGAGGTGACCCCCCCACCTCGAAGTCCCGGCGATAACTGGTCATGGGAGGACTCGGTGTACACAGAAGATCGCCTCTTGCAGCGTCGGCTGCCTGGGGGTTCCATGAGCAAGCCCTCGTGTGTGTGTGTCTGAAGAACTGTCGCTTTTTCTTCTCGAAGTCAGACCACCGCTCGAAGCTCGATTAATGAGAGTGTTGCTTATTTTCTCATGAAATAACGCTGGGGTGAGGAGACCTGAACTACCTCGTTTAATTATAAGCCGAGCTTCACTTACTTTATTATTTACGGGAAGGGTACTAGCGAACGGCGGAGTGTGTTTGCTGCTTAAACACCGCCTTCGGCGTCCAGTTTTGAAGCTGTTTACACTAAATGGGGCGACTGCAAAATAGATATCTCGGCAAAGTACTTGCTGCCACTTTTTGCGTTCATATTTGTTTGCACCGGCTCTGAGACTGTTTGTGAGGCATGCGTTCACCTGTTGACTCGTAATTAGCGTTCTTGATGGAGGTATGTTTGCCAGGCTGAGGTGGTGCAGTCGATGGGGCTCGCCCAGGTCTTTGGTTCGGGGTGATGATGGTGGGGTGGGGTGAGTGGCGGAGATTTTGCTTGCAGTGGTGAATCCCCTCATTAAGGAGAGTGCTTCCCCTACCAACACCCGAGGCCGACTTGACTAGAGAGCACCACAGTAGCCTCAGTTTGCAGTTAGTACTGGATCCTTCGGCACGTGACGTGGAGGATTATATGTTTGCACTGTGGACGTCTTTTATTCTTTGCATACGATTGATGATGAATATGAATAATACTTATACATATGAAAGGTGCGTGTGTGTGTGTGTGTGTGTGTGTGTGTGTGTGTGTGTGTGTGCGTGTGTGTGTGTGTGTGTGCGTTTCTTATAACACGTAAGTTATTGAATGCGGAAAAGAACTAACGAAAGAAAAAAAAAGTATGTTGTCACTCGATTGTTTACGACTGTGAGCACACAAGTGATAAAGTAAGAGCTTGGCCTCGCGAGACATCAGCTTCAAGGGGCAGCTCAAGACATCATGTGTGCCATTAGAGCCCGACCAAACAACTCCCAACAGCACATAAATCACCATTCGGGGAGTCCTACCCAACCTGTCACATTCTTTCTTGGCCTTGTACACCGACCTTTATATCGCTTCCGTTTTCTTAATGATTTCGTTTTCTATCAGATTTTTTTTTTATTCTATTTAATCCCGTCACCCACGCGCAGTTTTCCGTACTTAAGTGTAAAAAGAACCGAGCTGAACGTCCTTGGAAATCGTTTTAGAATGTTTTCCACACGGGACAAAATATATTTCTACTTTGTTATTATTAGCTCATTTAAAGAGCTTAGTAGCAATTTTCACGCGAGGCCCTACGGCAGTCCAGAAATGAGCCCTTTTCCCGGGTTGAATAAGGGTGGAAATAGATTACAGTTGATGGTCTTCAGGGAGCCGGGTGAACCATCAAAATATGCAGATTAACATCGCGTGGAGCCCATCAATAATGTAAACTTAGTGCCGCCGTCAAACTTGAAAATATGAAAATATTGAAGGTCTTTGTAGTGTGTGTGTGTGTGTGTGTGTGTGTGTGTGTGTGTGTGTGTGTGAGTGTGTGTGTGTGGATTAAGCAAGCACTTTGACAAGTGTAAAGATGAATGTATACATTGGTATACCTGTCCAGGCAGGTATGTACGTGGTTGTAAATACGATTACTTGGATATGATTGGCAGTCTGTTGACAAGAGTACACAGACTCTCTTAACTCTCTCTCTCTCTCTCTCTCTCTCTCTCTCTCTCTCTCTCTCTCTCTCTCTCTCTCTCTCTCTCATCCTAATCATTTTAGCCCTCCCTAACCCTCTCCTCCCTTTTTTTTAAGTCTCCCATCTCTCCCTCACCACTCTCCCCTTCCTCACCCTTTTCTCCCTCCCTCCCTTACCCTTTCCGCTTCCTCCCTGACACTCCCCCCCCCCGCCCTCCCTTTCATTCCCTGGCCCTTCTCCCCCTCCCTCACTACCCGAGGATTTAAAGGGATTTAGTCAAATTGATGGAATGGTCAGAGAGATAGGGGAAATGGAGTTCCACCTTGACAAATACAAAGTAATGCATTTTTGGTGAGAAAAACATAGATCACAAATTTCTAAATCATTCGGTAAGCCAATATTATATAAGTACGAGAGAGGAAAACACCATAGTGTGATGACAAGTAATGGCTTAACATAGGCAAACACAATGCCTAACTTTTTACACAAAAAAAAAAGGGTTTTGATTCATAGCCATAAATATACACTAAAACGAAGGATTGCATCACTCACTCATTATAAGACCTTGGTCAGGCCATACTTACAATACCTTGTGAAGGTATAGGAGAAATTAAAACGTTTACAGAGAAGAGCCACAAAGCTAATTCGCATTATTTGTCTCTCGGAGAAAAAGAAATATGAATGATATGGAGATCTTAAACTCTTTTCTCTTAAAACATCCAGACTCCTGGGAAATCTAACAAAGTAAAAAAAAATCCTCCATCATTTTAGCAACAAAAGGCACGAAAATTTCCCCACATTAGCCTGAGATTCAACACCCACAGATAACGGAAGGCAATTTTAGTTTTTCAGCTGGAGAGATTTAAGAGCAATGGAATAGACTGTCACCATTTGTTACCAATACGAAGACTGTCTGTATTTCTGTCTTTATCCTTTATTAACTCATGGCTAGACAGGTACTGCAGTGGTATTAGTTATCAGTTAATGAATATGCGCTTGAAGGGAAAGCGCAAGTTTGATATTTCTAAAGACAAGTTTGAAAATTTTAAGAAGATCTTCTAAATCAAAATCTTAAAGATCAGGTTTTTTTTCCTAAGGTTAAGCCTTCTTCCTAGAAAATTCCGTTTCAGCCGCCATTCGCACTTTCCTACGGAATTACCGTGGTAGTATTCCTATGCTAACAAAATGACTCTCTCTCTCCCTATAAGACTAGTAATGGGGAGGTGCCTTCATCATTAAGTATCCTATCTCTTTCTCACTTAGATTAAGAACTTGTGATCCTGTTTCTGTCCTCGAGCAGATAACGCCATCATAGACCATCAGCTCTTTTGTTATCTTTCCTTCTTGTCTACTCCTTCCCATGTAATCACTTCCTAATCCCTCCTGCCATTCCCTAACCCTTCCTTCCCTCCCCTAACCTTTTCCTCTTTCCCAAACCCTTACCACCCTCTCTCTAACCCTTCCCTCCCCACGACGACCCCGTCCTTCCACCGCGTAAAATTTCCTCCCATCCTTTGTTCACATTTTTCCTAATTATTCTCGTTGAGTCTCCCTTCTCTCTCTCTCTCTCTCTCTCTCTCTCTCTCTCTCTCTCTCTCTCTCTCTCTCTCTCTCTCTCTCTCTTATTCTCCGTCCTCCCATTCATCCTATGCAAGAGTCTGTCACTTCAGTTTCTTCGATAAATGTATAATCAGTTTTCCTCAATTCAACTCTCTCTCTCTCTCTCTCTCTCTCTCTCTCTCTCTCTCTCTCTCTCTCTCTCCCCATGTTGATGTTTGCCTGGCCCGGGAAAAGTAAGGTGGCCTCCCTCTCATGCCCAGGAAAGTCAGGAATTCGGGGCAAAGCGTAGAGGGAGCCTTTGGCACATTTCTCCCCCTGAATAATTTATACAAATTGCATGCCTGGCCTCACTTTACCTCGCTTCACGCATTAGGCACTGGACAAAATAAGTGATGATTTACCGCAGGGACGAACAGTACTCGATAACCATAATGTAGAGGCCGTTTTAATTACCAAGGGGGTGGAACTCAGTCATACGTGTGATCGGATTAAAGAGGAAAGCGAATAATAGAAGTCTTTCAACCAAGCTCTCACAGGAAGAGTCGTGAAGGTGGATCCTAATTACCATAAATCAGATACGTGGTTTCAACAGGTTTTAACAGCTTCACTACATGGGTACTGCATTGTATTACTTTCCGTACCTTACTGCCGCGGTATCGTAGTCCTTGCGATACTGCAATGGTCATATTTTCTCATATTTTTTTCCAGCGGGCAGTTGAGCCGGAGGGAGAGGTGGGTGGGGAGGTGCCTTGTGTTGTCTGTCCTTCCTATGCACTTGCACCCGTGGGTTATAGTAAAGACAAGGTCGTCTGTCTTTCTCTCATTCCTCAATATCTGTCCTCAGTGTTTTCCCAAATACCTGGAGATCCATCAGTTTCATTAGTTCTGTCCCTAATTAATTACGTCAGGATGTTTTCATGCCAAATTTATCGCCTTCTTGTCATTCGTTCTTATTCATTTATCGTTTATGTAAATAATGAATTATGGTGTCGGTTATGGAGTTATGCTGTAGCTACGTTTGTTTATGGGATGAGAGATTCTGTCTCGTGAAATGACTCGTTATGGAAGATTCTCTCTCTCTCTCTCTCTCTCTCTCTCTCTCTCTCTCTCTCTCTCTCTCTCTCTCTCTCTCTCTCACTGATTAGTAGATCTAAACCATTAAAAAAAAAAAGAATCTAAAAATCTGCGAGGGAACCATTCTCTCCAGGCGCCTCCACACACACACACACACACACACACACACACACACACACACACACACACACACACAACACCCGCCCTACGCCCACCCGGAGCCACCCACCCTCCTCGCCTGTCACCAGCGTTACGTCAGCCACTGTTCAGATGACCGAGCTGCAGATGTTCAGTTGCTCTTCTCTCTCTCTCTCTCTCTCTCTCTCTCTCTCTCTCTCTCTCTCTCTCTCTCTCTCTCTCTCTCTCTCTCTCTCTCTCCCATGCTAATGCGATGCAGGTAGGAATGATTAATGGGGGGAGGGGGGAAACATCCCGCTGACAAGTATATTTTGACTCCTTTTTTTTTTTCTCTTATGGTCCAGAGCACAAATATGAACTGGAGAGACTGCGTAACGGCAAGTGCTGAAGACATGTTACAAGATCTATGGTAACGGAGATTGCTTAGGGCCCCATTCAAGCGCAATATATCCTAAATGGTGGACTTGAATGCACCCGCACAAGAAAACGGGAAGATATGGTTAATAAGCGCGCTTTTCTGTATGAAATGTTCTCCGAATGCCCTTCCCCGTCTTAGTTTATGCCATCCTCAACATCAGCTCATGAATGAGGTGAATCTCAATGACGTGTAGATAAGTAGAGCTGGGGGGAAGGAGGTAAGAAAAGTCTTATGCGTTTCTATGTAAAAGATCGTAATGTACCGAGGCGAGTTAAAGTGGAGATGTGACGGTGGAACTCCAAGCACAAACACGTCTCCAGAGACGTCCAACAAGTCCACTAGTAATACAGCCTTGCAGACACGGTCGAACGTGCCCTATGCCCTGCTCTTCTTCACGCCGATAGGGGAACCGTCGACGGAAAAAGACGTGAGTCTCAACCAACAGCGAATACGATCGTGAAGGTTGTCGTTACGCCAGTAAGATGCCGTGTCTCCCACTGGTGCCCTAGACAACCTCTAGGACGGAAAAAAACAACGGGAATTGCATTCACCCAAAGACAGTACGCACTTGTTTAGTTGCTTCGTTGCGTTCGAGAGGGCAGGCTTGGGTTGTGAGGCCTGGAGGTTGTGGCACAAGACACCCTACCCTTCAGTTGTGATTCAGACGACACGAGGTGCCAGTGCTGCTGCCCTTGGGGAAGAGCGGGAACAAGAAACCCTCGTCTGCAAATATATCGTGAAGTCGGTGAACAGCGACTCTCTATCCCCATGCTGTCTCGGTCACCAGTTACCAGCCCGCCAGCCACCCTATTTTCGTGGCCCATTCATCATACTGTTCTTGGCGAGGACGACTTCCCCCCGCACTTTGTTCTCTGGCTCAGGTTCTGTCCCCTGCCACCACCAGCCGATGGGTGAGGGTCGGTGCTGTCCTTCCTCCTCCTCCTCTTCCTCCTGTATGGGTGACGCTATGGGGTGAAACCCAGTGTGAAGCCTGGATACATTCATCATCTACGTATGTAAAGGGATTAATGTGTTGGTTAACTTATTTCTTCCGTGATCGTTATTCTGTTGGTCATGGCGGACTCCGCCTGCTTGTGGCGACGAGTGAAAAGTCGCCTTCGGCGAGGTTGCATCATCATAAGAGGAGTCCATCCTTTCCCTGCTACTGATTATAGCGCAGCCTGCAAGCTGAAGAAGCCCTTGGAGATCTGGGATATATATATATATATATATATATATATATATATATATATATATATATATATATATATATATATATATATATATAATTATGATAAAAAGTATTACTATCTAGAAATCAAAGAGAAATATGATGTTTACAAACACGCACAAACTTACACGCTACCAGTAGCAGCTCATAAATCATCTTTATTGTCAGAAATCTGACATTAGTCTGAAAATCGTCCGTGATGTCGACACAGCGTACGAGAGAAGCATAATGAAATTCTTTACGACGTCCAAAAGATAACCTGAAACGTGGGATTATTCCAGGCTTTATGGCTCCGTTCAGAAAAAAAAAAAAAAGGAAAGAAATAGATATCTGGAACCTGGAATTACCCTGTCCACGACAACAGATCGCCGGTTCCCCAACCATTCGTCATGTCCTGAAGTCGATTTCTTCTCCATCCCTCTCTCTCTCTCTCTCTCTCTCTCTCTCTCTCTCTCTCTCTCTCTCTCTCTCTCTCTCTCTCTCTCTCTCTCTCAAAGCATAATACGTAACACCACCATAATACATGCAGGTTTACCTCCACGTAAGCCTCACGTCACACACTCCCTCCCTCTTCCATAATGCATCTCATCTTCCAGTCTTTCCTCATCCTCCTCTTCTCATCCATGAGAGAGAGACAAAAAAAAAGGAAAGGATATTATTTCATCCGTTCATCTTTCTTTCTTTTATTCGTGCCCGTGTTTTATAGTCATTTCTGCCACTACCTCTCCTTCCTTCCCAGATCACCTTACCTAAAGTCGATGACTTTAAACTGGGAGTTGAAGGACTGATTCCTTCCCATGGTTGTGATATACGTAAAGCATAATTGTTAGATAAGGTGTGACTGTCCTTCATCTGGCGGTGGTTACACCGCGAAGGGAGAGTCACCTTTGGCAAAGCTGTATCATCGTCAGAAGACGAGAAGAACATTCCTATCAAGCTTCTTCTCGCCCCAAAAGTCGTCCATCCCTTCTAGGTCCCTAAATGGAAAGTTGTCTGGCGTTGAAGCTGTGGGAGTCACCACAGAAGAGATGCTGTGGTTATTCTGTGATGATGTTCTTGGATCATTATCTCAACTCAATGTCACTTGAAGTGTTATCATCACCTGCTTATATCGTAGAATGGTCTTCACACGGTATATTGCGTTGTAAACCGTTTTAGCAAGTATTTCATCGAAGAGATAAGGAATCTAAGTCTTGTCTGTACATACCTTACCCAAATCAAACATCGAATTTCGTCGTAAAACAAACAGAATTTCACCGACAGAACCCTCGGCTTGGTTTCGTTTTCCCTCTCGCAGATTACTTTCCCATGGCTGCATGATGGAGTATCAAGGGGTCAGGTAACACACAAGCCTTCACTAATAAGATGCTGTGGGATTCTTCTTCTCGCTCCTCTTGTCATGGGAACCCCGGCATCGCATCGTCTTCAAGACCTCGGGGTCGGCTTTTCGTCTTTTTCTTAGCGTTAGCGTCTCCTTCAACCCATATTTTTTTTTTATCTTTATTTTGTGTTTGATTTATTTTCTCTCCCTTCAGGTCTCTGGGGAACTTTTATCAGCATCGTCTGAGTGTGTTGTCCATAAAGTTTGCTCCTTCAATTTGTCCTTCGATTTTATATCTCTTGTGAATATGTGCCTTCGTTTTTCTTGCTTACCTACGTCCATTCATTCGTATTTTTTTTTTTTCATTCTTCCATCAATAAGGCTCTCTTCCTCCCCTCTCCCTCCTGCATTCATCTTTCTTCTGTTTCTTCTCTTTTCTCCGTTTCCCCTTTCCCTCCTACTACTCCTTCCTTTCTTCAATGTTCCTACGTTGTTCTTATCTTCCTCTCCTGTCCTTCGCCCCTTCCCGATCGAACTCGACTCTCTCTCTCTCTCTCTCTCTCTCTCTCTCTCTCTCTCTCTCTCTCTCTCTCTCTCCCCTCGGCAGGGAGGGCTGTCAGGGTGCCGGGGACGGAGGTATTCTCCTTGCATTTTTCATCTCCCGAGTCCTGTCAGAGCCACGTGTTTTCTCCTCTGCTTGCCGGACGCCATATTGCGAGGCGGAGGAGGAGGAGGAGGAGGCGGAGGAGGAGGAGGAGGAGGAGGAGGAGGAGGAGGCACCTCTGGTTGGACGGGATGCACCCTGGAGGCTGAGGGAGGGCTATACCTGCCACCCTCACTCCCTGCCCGCCAGCACCACCACCACCCCCTTTTTTTTTCTTCTTCTTCTTTTTTATCCTGCCATTTCTACTGAAGCTCCACAGGGTACGCCGGCAGAAAGAAGCTTCCTCCGGGGTGAGGGAGGGAACTCGGTGGTGAAAAGAAAATTCTAAGGAGTCCATTTATGTATTTTCGAAGTCTTTATTTACTTTCACTTCCAGGATAGACGCACTCCTGCGTCCCTCCTCTCCCTCCCCACACCACGCCATTGACGACAAAACCAAGACCTTACCTTCTCGGAAACTGTGAAAGGGTTGGAGTAACAGACGTCGGGAGGAGGAGGAGGAGAGCAGCCAGCCAGCGTGTTCCTTCTTACTTCACTCTCTGGAAGGCCCTCAGTGTGGAGGGTTCTAAGGTCGTGCAGGCAGGCGGGCGAGTTGGTTAGCTGGAGCCAGCCGGATTCACTGTTCTGTATCAGTTGCCTCTCTTGTCTTCGATGTGGAAGGTCCATATATGTTATCAAGGTCGATATCCTTTTATTGAGATATTATTATAATTATTATTATTATTATTATTGTATTTACTATTATGATTATTATTATTATTATAATTATTATTATTATTATTATTATTATTATTATTATTATTATTATTATTATTATTATTATCATTGTTTTTACTATTATCATTATCATTATAATTATTGATCATTATTATTATTATTGTTATCATTATTATTATTATTATTATTATCATCATTATTATCATTATCATCATCATCATTATTATCATTATTATCATCATTATTATTTCATTATCATTATCATCATTACTATTATCATTATTAGCTTCGTATGCTAGCCTAACGGCGTCCTTATGCTTAGCTTGTACTGGGTGAGTGTGTGTGTGTGTGTGTGTGTGTGTGTGTGTCAGGTCATCTTCATTACACCTCCATCTGCACAACCCACTTAACTTCTCTACCCATCTATCTTCACGAAGTCCTTATCTTCACGACATCCTATCTTTACAATACCCATATCTTCACTAAGCTACGCTCAAGGTCAGCCTCAACTCGCCTCCAACTTGACTTGAAACTTGAAAGAGTTATGTTTCATCTCCTTTTGTTTACAACACCCTCATCTTCACAACACCTTCATCCTTGACTATGCCTGGTTCAAGGCCGGCCAAGACTTTTTTCCACAGACAGACAGACAGACAGAATGACAGACACAGACTCACACAAACACAATAGCATCATCGATGTACAGCCATTACAATCAGTAACTCTAGCAGTGGTATTTCTCACTGTTATTCGCAATCTATCCCGAAAGGTGATCAGAAATTCTCATGCCTGCCCAAAAAGGTAAAAAGGGTAAGTGGGAAGTTTCCCCCCTTGGGCATTGTCGCTTTCGAAAAGTGGGAAAACAGAATAAGGAGCCAAGTTATGATTTTTTTATTCCCTCGAGGGGGGGGGGGGGGGGTTCAGTCGCCTGATCCAGACGCTACCTAACTAAGGCGAGAAAAGCGAGCGTGTATGGCACAAAAAAAAAACTATCATTGTTGTTATCAGTTTTGTTATCATCATCATTACTGTTATCATTATTATAGATATCATTATCATTCTTAAAGCTTTTCTTATTCTATTTTTTTTTTTTTCGATGAGTGCGACAGCCGTTCTGCACGAGTTAAAACCTAAGAGGAACTCTTTCTAACAAGCATTTTTGAGGGATCTCTTATTAACGAAGTTCCTTGGTGATTGGCTGGTCAGGGAAATCATGAGATGAAAGTTTCTGGCAGTTGCTGGGTCAATTACCCGCGTGGGGAGTTTAATGCAGTTACAAGACCCCGGCCATTTCCCAGGAATTGCAACGGTTTTTTCCAGTGTTGCATTGGTTAAGGAGCAGATGGCAACATCAATTAGATCCATCGTTTTGAGCTGAGACGTGAGGGGTTCATGTGATAAATGATTAGCTTTTTTTTTATTTTTTTTATTTTTTATTTTTATTTTATGTTATGAAGTTGCGCTTGTGCTTGCTCGTCTTTTTTGAGAATCATGTCACTTAATCCTGTGAATCTCGAGTGACATCAGGGTTTAAGTTTCTAACACCATTTTTTTTTTTTTATGTTTCCTCTTTCAGTATCTTTTCCTGTGTCCAGCTTCCTCTCTGGTTAGTATGTGTCTGTCATTGTTGATGAACCAACCAACCCTCCCCCCTTCTTCTTCTTCTTCCCCTAAACCTATTCAGAAGCATTGTTCCACTTAGAGATTTGTCCTCTTCCTTCTCCTTTTTATCAACACCTTAGGGAAAATTTAGGGCTAACCTTAAGTGAACCGAGTGAGCTACATGTTGCTGAGTGTTACGTGTGTGTGTGTGTGTGTGTGTGTGTGTGTGTGTGTGTGTGTGTGTGGACTAACTGCCATCAATTCATGAGTATGTGAGACAGAGAGAAAAGATAGGGATCTGAACCAGGAAGGGGAACGTGACAGCCACTGTAGTGCTACCTCGCCATGCCCTCACCACTTTAACGCTCCCAGTACCCAGGCACTAAGGTAGTCCGTCTATAATCAGTGGTTGCCCTGCCACCTCCGACCCATACGCACAGCTATGGGTGCCCGCGTCTCATGCATATGCCGTGGGAAACGCGCAAGGTAAATACGGTCCGTGGCTCTACCACAGCCCAGCGTCGTCCCGTAACGTGTGTGTGTACTTTGGCAAACGGTACATGCAACCCCGGCGATCAGGACGGGCTGAGCGGCGGGGGCATTTGCATGGCTAACCGTTCCTGGTGGTGGATCTGGCTTAATTTATCGGTTCGTCGGCGCCTCTATCCTCCCTCACCCAGCGTCCCTGAAAAGGCCTCTGGAGCCCATCTCTCTCTCTCTCTCTCTCTCTCTCTCTCTCTCTCTCTCTCTCTCTCTCTCTCTCTCTCTCTCTCTCTCTCTCTCTCTCTCTCACACACACACACACACACACACACACACACACCTAACGACACATCATCCCTGGGGGACGCCAGGAGATAAGTAGGCCGGGGTCTATTTGCGTAAGATTTATCGGGACTGGAGACGACACGAACCCCCACCACAATGACCTTGAGAACGAGTTCCTTCCGCACGAGAAACTTGATGGATTCGTTGCCAGCTCTCGTCCTCTCCTCCTCATCTTGCACTCTCCGTCCACTACCCGAGCTTCGCTTCGTCGGTACGAGGACAGTAAATAGACAAAATTCGTTGGTTAATAACGCATGATTATATTTACCTGGCCTTGCTTGACTTTTCTCGTTGTGGCAACTTTGATTCAGCGTTTCTAACCTTTCCAATTTACATCCAGGGCCTAACCCTCCTCCTGACCTCAAGTTTAACAATCAAGCCCCACCCATGGCTGATGAGGCCTTGGTAGAAATAATTACCAGCCGGGGGGAACGACGTGGGGGAATTTTTTTAAAGCAGACAAAGAGGGAATTCTTAGAAAATTCTATAAAGAAAGAGAACGAATGTTAGGTTTTGGCCATGTGTCTTTTCCTGTACCCTGACGTCGATCCCTCATCCTCCAACTTCTATACGAACCCCAAGACCCTCCTCGAACCTCCCCTCCCCCCCACATCTAACTTCCAAAACCTCTTTCTCCCAGAGGCGGCGCCCTTCCTATGCTCCTAACTTCCAGTCCAACTCCCAAACCTCGTCTAAAAAATGTTGAGGGAAAACAAGGAGTGATGCTTAGGATGGGAGCCCCAGGTGATCTGAGATGTAAATAGCAGATTTGTGCGGAAGATGGTCGGGTTTATGGTGGTGATGTAACATTGGGTCTCTCCCCCGGCCTCACAGACAGCGGAAGACGGCCATTACTGCTGTCGCCGCCCCGACACGCACAAAAACTGCCACCTCTGCCGAGGCGTCCCAAGCTGCTTTACTGCTGGGCCAGGACGTGTCGCGGGGCCGCGCCCCTCCAGGAGACATCAGGGGACACGGCCGTACGGTTGGAGACTGCATGGCGTGTGTGTGTGTGTGTACAGCTTGTGGCAACACAAGACTGTGTGTGGTGCGTCTGTCTGCTGATGTCCCCGCCAGCCGTTCATGTGACGGGCACCCGAGTGTGTCGCTCCCTCACTCTCTCTTCTGATGTCTCGCAAACTTTCCCGGCTGTTTGACATGGCTCATATCCCTCCCACCCTGACTACGGAGAGGGTAAAACGAGTCATCCTTCCCGGGAGGAGATCCGTCTGATGTTCCCTCCCTCCTTTCCCCCCCTCGTCCATGTACCATCACTCTATCCCTCCCTCTCCATTCTTTGTGTTCCCTCTCTCGCCACTGTGCCCAGCCCCATGAGTTCATGGCATCAGTGGTGGCACTCTGACGTGCCTCCCCTTAGCTGTTGTGGCACCTTGGCTTCTCTTCCGTGTAGCTGTGGTGGCGCCCTGGCACTCCATCCTATAGCTGTGGTGACATCCAGGCTTTCCCTGTGGCTGTGGCGGTTCCCTGGCCTCACTGTCTTAAACTTTCCTTTACTAGGTTTCAGCGCACATCACCAGACAGACAATTTCGAAGTACCTCGTACTCTCAGAAACCTCTTCGACTAAAGTTTTCCATTGATATCAGGAGTATATATATATATATATATATATATATATATATATATATATATATATATATATATATATATGTATATATACATATACGATCAGGTTGGAATCATTATAAAGATCCAGATTGTACGATATCTTAACGACCATTTATAGTGTCTTAATCCAACTGTTTCTAAGTAAGATCCCAGTCAGTTCCCCTTAAAAAAAAAAAATATCACCACAAAAAGACACCGCAAGAATTAAATGTTACAGAAAAATAAATGACTTAACGCTTTAGCTAACAGGAGAAATTCGAACCGAGGCCTAACGATCACTCATTTACTTCCAGTGTCAGCAACAAGTCTTATAGCTGTAAATCCTCTCGAGGCGGACGTAAATGAATACAGAGGAAAGATCGCTGATAAAGAACCTGTGTAAATTAGAAACCATTCATCTGATGTGGCTGCCTGGAAATGCCAACGTAATTACAATGGATAGGCACCGAGACTTATAAATGTCGGCTCCTGATCTCGGCGTGCCTTATTATCCGCTGGAACCCCTGCGGTCGTTTTTATTCTCGGGGGAGAGGAGGAGCAGGAAACCTTAGATTGTGGGAGTCCAGAGTGAGAGCTACATTCACTGAGGTGTGTGTGTGTGTGTGTGGTGGACTACAGAGTTGTGAATGCGCTTCAGCTTGACTTACGTTTACTAGGATGTTATTTCGGTATGGTTCTGTCATTGCTTGCAGACGTATACCCACAGACAGACATTTAAATGCCTCTAAGTATGAGAATGAGCTCTAAAGTACGCACACACACACACACACACACACGGGGCCCTGTGCCATGGGTCACCTCCCCCTATCCAGAGAGTTATCACATGGGAGCACCCCTGGCATGTGCCTTTTCCATCCTCACATAGCTATCACATCCAGAGGAAGTCCCCCCTCCTCTCTCTCTCTCTCTCTCTCTCTCTCTCTCTCTCTCTCTCTCTCTCTCTCTCTCTCTCTCTCTCCCCCTCAAAGAAAAAACATTGCAGGACAACTGCCACTTCGTATGGTACCGACAAGACCACTTTTGGGCCGAGGGTTCCTGGCTCACCGTAGGAACCCACAGGTCCTCGGCGATCTGGTCAGATCTCATCATCATGAAGATAGATGAAGTCCCTAATGTCTGTTTCTAGAGACGTCCCAATTAAGTAGCCTATAATAAGATCGTTCCTTAAGCTGTGCATGGAAGATGGATGGCCAGAACCTGTTGGAATGATTAGTTGTTCGTGCCAATTAGATACTATTTGTATCAAATATGAATATGTAAGTAATTATGATACGCGCTGCACCAAACTGGTTAGGACAGATTTTTTCAAAATCTATTCCTCTTGATTTCTCAATCCCATACAGAAGCAGTTCCCCTGTGGCTACAGTGTTTGTTTTTCCCCTTCCATGAGTCGTACAAAGGAACTGCTGAGGCCAGTGACTTATGCTGCTCGAGCAATGTGTCTTCATATGATGACGGTGAACTGATCATGCGCTTATCGTTCCCGGTTGTGACTGATGAATGACGAAGGACTTTGCCACTTAGACGTCTGGATGTTGCCGTCATGTTCTTAGTGATTCGCTGTCTCGTTCGGGAGTTATGGGGCAAGAGGAGACAAAGCTGGGTGCTGGGTTTTGTGCTTCGGGGACCTAATTGCAACGCCCCATCCATCGTGGGATTCGTTTTTTTCCTCCAGCCAAACGTCTCAAATAAAGTAGCCAGATCGTAATGAGGTTTTGAGGAACCGAAATAAAAAGAGACAGACGGACAGAAAGGACATATCTAATGTGATACACAGCAAGAAGTTTTCATTACCGAAGACGTGGCCATGTTTCTTGCAGGCTCCATCGTCCTTGAGCACTGCCATTTGTTGTTTGGGGGACGATTGCGGTGGACTGCTCAGTTCGCATGGGAGCTGAAGTCAGCAGTTTGGAAATAAGCAGTAGCTACGAGGAGGGTCATGTGATCGAAGTTGTGTGTATTCCGAAAATAGTGATTCAATCCTTACTTAACACTGTGGTTCAGCCAGGTGTGCTGGTGTTGTAAGTAAGAGGTATGGTACTTTAAGTGTAGTAACAGTTTAAATACCACTTCTCTTTACCTAAGTGTGATGTCGCCGTAAAGGACACTTGTGATTATAAGTCTGGTCTGAGTCTCCGAACCACTTTACGTCAACCCAGTGTCGTGGTAATGCGAGTACAAGACTCCTGGTTACTTTATAAGTGTACATGTATTACTCCCAAGAACACTTAGCGCTACAGTGGCTGTCAGCTTCCTCTCCTAAGACCAGATTGATGTCTTTTCTTTCAGCCATGTTTGTACGTGGGTTGCTGGCATTCAGTCTATAAACACACATTCTTTTGCAATGCAAACATAACATTCAACAACAACCTGACACACAACTCAGCTCTGCGGTGAGCACTACGCGCTAGTCGGTCTCTCATCTCTCTCTCTCTCTCTCTCTCTCTCTCTCTCTCTCTCTCTCTCTCTCTCTCTCTCTCTCTCTCTCTCTCTCACGTTGTAACCAGAAATACCGAGAAAGCCTGGCACGGGGGTATAGCCGTCAGCCGACATGATTACGAATTTGAAAAGTTGGTAAACTTGATAAAAGTAATTTCCTCAGATCGGGGCGATGCATGTGGCGGGTAATGCCAGGAGGGAACGCGTCGCTCTACCTGTCGCTCACGGCTCGAAATGTATCGTTCAGAGGGAGAGCTCCTGGAGGTTGAGGCGAGACTCGGCTGATCATCAGCTGATTCTTGTAAACAAAGCAGATGTCAACAAATAGGCCAGACACAGCTGTTGGTAGGGAGGTGCCACCACGTACCGATAAACATATTTAAAAAGAAAAGAGGATAATCGCTGTAGTTTGATGGTATCTTGGGATATGCAAACTCCTCTAAGTTTTCTGGTCTCTTTTTTTTTTATCTATTTATGGATTTACATACAAGGATGAGACTTTGTGGACACAACGTCAAGGTACAGAATAGTAAACATGGTGTTTTGTTCTAGAATGATGCAGTAGCATAGAAATATGATCGAAGAAGTAGTTAGATGAGATGATGCAAGATGAAGAAAAGGAAACTCTTTTGAAATACAGTGTGCAGAAGTAGGGTTGCCAATATAACAGAATACACCACAGTCACCACTACAGCAGAATGCATATCACGTACACCACTCGAACAACACACACACACACACACCACCCCACACCACAACATTCTGCACAGCCTACGACACTACGTCAGAATGGACCGTCCCTGTGCCTCTCAGCCACCCACCAGAGGCAGTGTGGAGTAATTTCTAGCTCACAGAGTGTTGATTCTTGTGGAGTAATTTCTAGTTTCCGAGTCCCTAGATTTTAGTGGAGTAATTTCTAGATTATGTTCGATAATATCTATGGTGATATGAGACCAAGACGATATATTAAGATATCTAGATGGTTGAAATGTTTCATGGTATCCTCGACCACACCCCCCCCCCCCCCCACCATGTGGTCTGAGAGAGAGAGAGAGAGAGAGAGAGAGAGAGAGAGAGAGAGAGAGAGAGAGAGAGAGAGAGAGAGGTGAGTATGCAGTCTGTATGGGTTAAGGGGCACTGGGAAGTGAGTCAGTTATTGTCTCCATGATTTAGGAAAGGGAAAAAAACACAGTTATTTTCGGGGTATGGACAGGGAAAAGACATGTCGTCACTCCGTATTGCATATATCTTTTTAAGTTTCTTTTTCTTATTATCAAAATCTTCCTAGATTGATGATTAATCAGTCTAGAGATAACTACGTATATGAGAACCTTTTAAAAATAGCGTATCCATACGTCAGGTTGAACATCCTGAGGACCAGCATGATGTACCGCCCTTCCGAGTAGCAAATTTCCTCAGCAGCAGCGGGAGTCGGAGGAGGAGGAGGAGGAGGAGGAAGCAAGCGAGCGAGCGAGCGAGCGAGGAGACACCCACCGCTCCAGCCTCAGCACTGGAACCCGTACCGGCAGCCGTCGCTCGCTTTACAGCAGAGCCGTAGAGACTGTGTCATAATTAGGAGGCAGGATGACTTGGGGAGGAGGAGGAGGAGGAGGGAGGAGACGCCCCCTTAGTGTCTTTGAAGTGAGGCTCCTCATCTCCAGCGACAAGGGGCCTCAAGGAAAGAAAAATTCCAACAATGGACTTTAGATGTCGTTTGTATGTATTTTTTTCCTCCCGTTTTCTTTTTTTTTGGGGGGGGGGGGGCGCTACAAACTTGTCTTTGTTCTTTTCGGTTTTTTTTTCTGAAATTTCGAGATGGATCACAGCGTTGACGGCACAGTCCTCGGAGGATGCAGTATTTTATGACTTTGTCGTTCTTGATGAATTAATTATTTGTATGTAATTAGCACATGTATAATTTTTGTGGGCGAAGAGGCTCGTTTAACGAAGTGGGAAAGAAAAAATTTAGATGAAAATCAGTCTTTTCAATACGATATTTTTTTCTGGTCTTTTTTTTTTCTCTTTCTTTTTTTGCCTAAAACTTTGCTCCTTTGACGTGCCATTCTTTATATATATATTTTCAGCTATTTCTTTTTGATCGATTTCTTTTTATCCTGACTGACTATGATGCTTAATTAGGGAGTGATATATTATGGTGTGTCTATTCAATATTGTCGAAAATCAGCTCACGTGTCAGTATCAAAAGCATCATTAAATTCTTGGGAATGACGGTACGATCCTTGAGCACGACGGTACGACCCTTGGGTATAATGACCTAGTATTTGAGCATTAATGGTTAGGTCCCATACCCAAGGGTCGTTACGTTACGCTCAGGGGTCGCAACCGTCGTGCTCAAGGGTCGTGTTGGCTTGCGCAAGGACCGTATCATCGCGTTCAAGGACCGTGCCGTCGCGTGAAGAGACCGTACTGTCGTGTTCAAGGATCATATCATCGTGTTCAAGGACCGTACCGTCGTGTTCAAGGACCGTACCGTCGTGTTCAAGGACCGTACCGTCGTGTTCAAGGACCGTACCGTCGTGTTCAAGGACCGTGCCGTCGTGCTTATGGATATCACAAAGTCAGGGAAGAAAGTGGTAGGGGTTGTGGTTTTTAGTATTGGTATGGTACGTGGTACAGACAAGCTACCAGTAACACCAGGCGAGTGTATGGTGATGCTACGGGTGTTGTGATGTGAACAGCAATGTTTGCCATGGTAGAAATGGTGTTATTGATGACAAATTGCACGAGAATCAAAAGTAGTCTAATCTGCCTCTCAGAAGCTGCAGATCCTGTTCGGATGAAAAAAAAAAGGCCGTTTAAACAAAGAATTGAATCGTCCTAGTTTAAAGTACTGCTCTTACATGTGGGGTGAGGTTCTAGCAGAGTTAAACCTTAAGCAGCCCCGACTTCTCAGCTCTCCTAGTTTGACGTCCAAACTTCATCCGTTCTCTTCCCGTTGTCTAGATATCATTTCGTTCCTGCTCCCGAGAACTGGCTGTTTGTGTGCCTCTACCGAAAGCTAGACCGAGAAATACTCAGCAGGCCTGTGTGCGTTGCATGGTTACTCTGACGCAACTCAAGGTGTGGGCCGTTATGATATCTGTCTCTTCACTTGAACAGCTAAGCTTTGGTACTCTTTACTGTCTCGTGTCCTTCCTGACAGGTAAGACTTGACTCTGTTCAAAATGCTTTTTTGCAATTTCCTCCAGAGCTCATGAGTCATTTCCCCCTCTTCCTTCCTTATTTTTCTGTCGTTTTAGACTTTATCAAAGGCGTGGCCTCGTAGACGACTTTCACACTCCTCCTGCGTCCTCGACGTATATATATATATATATATATATATATATATATATATATATATATATATATATATATATATATAAAGAAAAACGATACACGAGTCTGCTCCCGCTCGAACAATGTCCGTTCACTCGTGTGGTCGACGAGTGAGTTGTGGTATGAATTGTGGTGGTGAAGGTGGCTGTGGTTGGGATGGTTGTGGTGGCAGCTCCCACGTCCGTAATGTCATGAGGGGAGGACGCAGCCGACAACATTAGTGTTATTTATGCGGCCTCTGCATTATGTCGCCACCATTGACCTATTCCCCCGGCTGGGGCCTGGCGGACTCGACATTAAAGCTGGCAAATGACCACTGAATAACGCCGTCACAAAGCCCATAATGGCCTGATCGGGCATGATCCAACGGCGGTCGTCTCATTTTCGCCGTTGTCAACCGGAGGAGTAAGGATGAAAATGGAATGTCTCGTTCCTCATGTTTCCTCGCGTCCATTGTTGCTTTGGGATTCGCAAATAAAATCGTGGACGCCCTTAGGGGACCATTAGCCCGGGACATAAGTGCCAAAGACCCATAGAATTTTCATGGTTATTTGCTCCTCGAGCGATACTCAGAGAGACTGTACACGTGGGTTTTCTATAAATCTTTGGACAGAAATGGAGTAGTTTCATGAGAAATCGGCCGTGATGGTTGATTATGCTTGTACAGCTTGTGGACAAGTCGTAAGCGGTTGTTAGATCAGGTGTCAGTTAGTGTGTTCAACGCCAGATGCAAGACCGCCTCTCAATGGACGAGGCAAGTGCGGGAAAGAGTGTGTGTGTGTAAATTACCTATTTGCAATTATCTGTTTGTAATTACCTATTTGTACAGTGCAGGCAGGGGGTTCGACGCTCGTGTGTGTGTGTGTGTGTGTGTGTGTGTGTGTGTGTAACAGAAAGAGAGCATTATAATGAAAGAACGTGTGAAATTAGTCATATATATATATATATATATATATATATATATATATATATATATATATATATATATATATATATATTTTTCTTTCTTTCTTTCAAACTATTCGCCATTTCCCGCATTAGCGAGGTAGCGTTAAGAACAGAGGACTGGGCCTTTGAGGGAATACCCTCACCAGGCCCAATTCTCTGTTCCTTCTTTTGGAAAATTAAAAAAAAAAACGAGAGGGGAGGATTTCCAGCCCCCCGCTCCCTCCCCTTTTAGTCGCCTTCTACAACACGCAGGGAATACGTGGGAAGTACTCTTAATCCCCTATCCCCAGGGATATATATATATATATATATATATATATATATATACATCATTTGCTTTGTCGCTGTCTCCCGCGTTTGCGAGGGAGCGCAAGGAAACAGGCGAAAGAAATGGCCCAACCCAACCCCATACACAATGTATATACATACACGTCCACACAAGCAAATATACATACCTATACATCTCAATGTACACATATATATACACACACAGACACATACATATATACCCATGCACACAATTCACACTGTCTGCCTTTATTCATTCCCATCGCCACCTCGCCACACATGGAATACCATCCCCCTCCCCCCTCATGTGTGCGAGGTAGCACTAGGAAAAGACAACAAAGGCCCCATTCGTTCACACTCAGTCTCTAGCTGTTATGCAATAATGCCCGAAACCACAGCTCCCTTTCCACATCCAGGCCCCACACAACTTTCCATGGTTTACCCCAGACGCTTCACATGCCCTGATTCAATCCACTGACATATATATATATACATACTTAATATTTCTATTTATATAGACAGAGGCAGGGTTCTACTATTCTCTGCCGTGTGTAAACCCGTACAGAGCATCACATCCCCATCTTCCTCAACCATCGACCAGCGATACAAAGAAACGGAGGAGAGGAGAGAGAGAGAGAGAGAGAGAGAGCACCTCGCATGATGCTGTGTAGATGTAGATCTCCGACGTAGCGGGGATTATGGGGAGGGGAGGGGGGAAATGGCAATTCATGAGGGGATATAGAGGAGGAAGGGGAGGGAGGGAGGGAGGGGGAAGCTAAGGGGGTGATGGGTAGTGGTGAAGGGGAGAGGGGAGGGTTATGCCACGTGCACCTCCCTGTAACGTGAGGGTTGCGACACGTGCCAGAGATGATGCCCTGAAGCTCGTGCCTGCTGGCTGGCTGACTGACTGTGATGTCATTACGGCCGTTAACGGTGACGCCGTTGACGCCACGCCGACGCTGGGCCTGTTAACAGTGGCTTGGCTGATACCGGGGTCTGTTGACAGTGACGCCACTTACACCACGCTGACGCTAGGTCTGTTAACAGTGACGCCACTGACACCACAATGACGCTAGGTCTGTTAACAGTGACGCCACTGACACCACACTGACGCTAGGTCTGTTTACAGTGACGTTGCTAATACCGGATCTGTTAACAGTAAGGCCACTGATACCACATTGGTGCTAGGCCCGTTAATAGTGAGGCGGCTTGGGCTACGCTAATGCTGGGTCTTGTTAACAGGGACGCGGCTGATACCATGTTGATGTTAGGTCTGTTAACGGTGACGCGGGTAGTGGCTTTAATGGTGGACACTGTGGTTTGATTTGATCCAGTCCTAACACGAGGATTTCAGTGCTTCAAGTCCTGTTGAAGGCTGATTAATCATCGTGGCAGACCGATCACATTCTCGCTGATTAATAGCTCAGGATTAATGTGTCAAATGACGAACACAAAATATTCCTAACGATTATATTTATAGAAATCGCGTGGTTATGATTAGCAAATAGACTTTCATATCCAACAGAGAAGAATCAAGAAGGTTCGAAATGACTCCTTCAGAAGAATGATATACACAAAGTTAATCCACAACAGACCAGAAACTTCCCCAACCCCCTCGTTCGTCTTTATCTTCAGAACTCTCATGCTATCGTTACTACGGCCAGAGCATTTCACCTGTAGACACAAACACACCAATGCTTCCACGTTAGATACACATTATTCATCCGGCCAGACACCCACAAATGAATACAGCATTTCATCCCGGGCACATAAGAGCGAGAGAGAGAGAGAGAATAAAAAAAACATGGTTCGTGCTCCAGAGACTCGCTCCGTGAATCTTACCCTTATCTCTTTTATCACACATCTCTCAGCCTATAGAAAAGGCAGACACCATATCCGGGGAGAGCAGCTGTAGGCACGTTCCTCCTGAGGCCAGGACACGCTCCTTCCCGAGCTTAAAAGAGGCCAATTACCCCCACGATGGTCCTGAGTCAAGAAGGCGTGAGGTATGTAGGCCTATAGCCGCGCGGAAGGAGTCGTATTCAGATGAGCGGCGTGAGGAGTGAGGAGGGGAGTGAGGGGTGGGTGTATTGTCGTGTCCCTCGTCCCTCAGCTGGGTCTGGCGCCAGTCACGTCCTGACCCTCTCTGCGGGTTCCCTCGTGCGGGTACAACACTCCAGCGCTTCTAAAACCGAAAAGGAATATGACACCTTAGACACGTCCTCCTCCCCCGTTTTTTTTTTTTTTTTTTTAACTTCCCTTTTCCACACACAACCTCGCCAGTTAGAACCTCAACGCCTGAGCTGGCT
>NC_092236.1:7492017-7749517 GCF_036320965.1 Panulirus ornatus | reverse complement strand
CAGTACCCAAACATGAGGCCTCAGAGAGCCCAGTACCCAAACATGAAGCCTTAGAGAGCCCAGTACCCAAACATGAGGCGTTAGAGAGCCCAGTACCCAAACATGAGGCGTTAGAGAGCCCAGTACCCAAACATGAGGCCTCAGAGAGCCCAGTACCCATACATGAGGCGTTAGAGAGCCCAGTACCCAAACATGAAGCCTTAGAGAGCCCAGTACCCAAACATGAGGCGTTAGAGAGCCCAGTACCCAAACATGAGGCGTTAGAGAGCCCAGTACCCAAACATGAAGCCTTAGAGAGCCCAGTACCCATACATGAGGCGTTAGAGAGCCCAGTACCCAAACATGAAGCCTTAGAGAGCCCAGTACCCAAACATGAGGCGTTAGAGAGCCCAGTACCCAAACATGAAGCCTTAGAGAGCCCAGTACCCAAACATGAGGCGTTAGAGAGCCCAGTACCCAAACATGAGGCCTTAGAGAGCCAGTACCCAAACATGAGGCCTCAGAGAGCCCAGTACCCAAACATGAGGCGTTAGAGAGCCCAGTACCCAAACATGAGGCCTCAGAGAGCCCAGTACCCAAACATGAGGCCTCAGAGAGCCCAGTACCCATACATGAGGCGTTAGAGAGCCCAGTACCCAAACATGAGGCCTCAGAGAGCCCAGTACCCAAACATGAGGCGTTAGAGAGCCCAGTACCCAAACATGAAGCCTTAGAGAGCCCAGTACCCAAACATGAAGCCTTAGAGAGCCCAGTACCCAAACATGAGGCCTTAGAGAGCCAGTACCCAAACATGAAGCCTTAGAGAGCCCAGTACCCAAACATGAGGCGTTAGAGAGCCCAGTACCCAAACATGAGGCCTCAGAGAGCCCAGTACCCAAACATGAGGCGTTAGAGAGCCCAGTACCCAAACATGAGGCGTTAGAGAGCCCAGTACCCAAACATGAAGCCTTAGAGAGCCCAGTACCCAAACATGAGGCGTTAGAGAGCCCAGTACCCAAACATGAGGCGTTAGAGAGCCCAGTACCCAAACATGAGGCCTCAGAGAGCCCAGTACCCAAACATGAAGCCTTAGAGAGCCCAGTACCCAAACATGAGGCCTCAGAGAGCCCAGTACCCAAACATGAAGCCTTAGAGAGCCCAGTACCCAAACATGAGGCGTTAGAGAGCCCAGTACCCAAACATGAAGCCTTAGAGAGCCCAGTACCCAAACATGAGGCCTCAGAGAGCCCAGTACCCAAACATGAGGCGTTAGAGAGCCCAGTACCCAAACATGAAGCCTTAGAGAGCCCAGTACCCAAACATGAGGCGTTAGAGAGCCCAGTACCCAAACATGAGGCGTTAGAGAGCCCAGTACCCAAACATGAGGCCTCAGAGAGCCCAGTACCCAAACATGAAGCCTTAGAGAGCCCAGTACCCAAACATGAAGCCTTAGAGAGCCCAGTACCCAAACATGAGGCGTTAGAGAGCCCAGTACCCAAACATGAGGCGTTAGAGAGCCCAGTACCCAAACATGAAGCCTTAGAGAGCCCAGTACCCAAACATGAGGCCTCAGAGAGCCCAGTACCCAAACATGAGGCCTCAGAGAGCCCAGTACCCAAACATGAGGCCTCAGAGAGCCCAGTACCCAAACATGAGGCCTCAGAGAGCCCAGTACCCAAACATGAAGCCTTAGAGAGCCCAGTACCCATACATGAGGCGTTAGAGAGCCCAGTACCCAAACATGAAGCCTTAGAGAGCCCAGTACCCAAACATGAGGCGTTAGAGAGCCCAGTACCCAAACATGAGGCCTTAGAGAGCCCAGTACCCAAACATGAGGCGTTAGAGAGCCCAGTACCCAAACATGAGGCCTCAGAGAGCCCAGTACCCAAACATGAAGCCTTAGAGAGCCCAGTACCCAAACATGAAGCCTTAGAGAGCCCAGTACCCAAACATGAAGCCTTAGAGAGCCCAGTACCCAAACATGAGGCGTTAGAGAGCCCAGTACCCAAACATGAGGCCTCAGAGAGCCCAGTACCCAAACATGAGGCCTCAGAGAGCCCAGTACCCAAACATGAGGCCTCAGAGAGCCCAGTACCCAAACATGAGGCCTCAGAGAGCCCAGTACCCATACATGAGGCGTTAGAGAGCCCAGTACCCAAACATGAAGCCTTAGAGAGCCCAGTACCCATACATGAGGCGTTAGAGAGCCCAGTACCCAAACATGAGGCCTCAGAGAGCCCAGTACCCAAACATGAGGCCTCAGAGAGCCCAGTACCCAAACATGAGGCGTTAGAGAGCCCAGTACCCAAACATGAGGCCTCAGAGAGCCCAGTACCCAAACATGAAGCCTTAGAGAGCCCAGTACCCAAACATGAAGCCTTAGAGAGCCCAGTACCCAAACATGAGGCCTCAGAGAGCCCAGTACCCAAACATGAGGCCTCAGAGAGCCCAGTACCCAAACATGAGGCCTCAGAGAGCCCAGTACCCAAACATGAGGCCTCAGAGAGCCCAGTACCCAAACATGAAGCCTTAGAGAGCCCAGTACCCAAACATGAGGCGTTAGAGAGCCCAGTACCCAAACATGAGGCGTTAGAGAGCCCAGTACCCAAACATGAAGCCTTAGAGAGCCCAGTACCCAAACATGAGGCGTTAGAGAGCCCAGTACCCAAACATGAGGCCTCAGAGAGCCCAGTACCCAAACATGAGGCGTTAGAGAGCCTAGTACCCAAACATGAAGCCTTAGAGAGCCCAGTACCCAAACATGAGGCGTTAGAGAGCCCAGTACCCAAACATGAGGCCTCAGAGAGCCCAGTACCCAAACATGAGGCCTTAGAGAGCCCAGTACCCAAACATGAGGCCTCAGAGAGCCCAGTACCCAAACATGAGGCCTTAGAGAGCCCCGTACCCCAGCATGGGAACACTATACGGCCCCGTACCCCCGCATGGGAACACTAGACGGCCTCGTACCCCCGCATGGGAACACTAGACGGCCCCGTACCCCCGCATGGGAACACTAGACGGCCCCGTACCCCTGCATAAGGGTTATACAAAGCCCCGTACTCCAGCATAGGGCCATATTGAGTCCCCGTACCCCCTGCATGGAGGCTCCACACGGCCCTATACCCCAGCGAGGTAAAAGCTGCACATTCGTCATCCGCCCCTTAACGAGCGCCGTTTTCCGCTTTACATATTTATCATCCGAGTGAATAATGCCTGGGAGGGGCAGGGGATGGGGGAGGTGCAGATGGGAGGGAAGGGGAGGGAACATGGGAGAGTGGAGGGCACGGCAGGAGAGGTACAGACAGACAGGGAGAGGTGAGAGAATATAAACAACGTAGATGATGATGATGATGATGAAGAAGAAGAATAAGAAGACATAGGATTAAGGAGGATTACGGAGGATCTTGGAGTAATGATCAGCAGAGGGTTGGTTTCCAGGAGTATAGCAGGGAAGGAAAGCAAGCAGGAGTATAGCAGGGAAGGAAAGCAAGCAGGAGTATAGCAGGGAAGGAAAGCAAGCAGGAGTATAGCAGGGAAGGAAAGCAAGCACAGGGTTAGCAAGCAAGAGTATAGCAGGGAAGGAAAGCAAGCATAGGGTTAGCAAGCAGGAGTATAGCAGGGAAGGAAAGCAAGCAGGAGTATAGCAGGGAAGGAAAGCAAGCAGGAGTATAGCAGGGAAGGAAAGCAAGCATAGGGTTAGGAAGCAGGAGTATAGCAGGGAAGGAAAGCAAGCATAGGGTTAGCAAGCAGGAGTATAGCAAGAGGAAGGTGAGGAGTAGGAAGCCAGAGGGTTAGCAGGAGCATAGCAGATGTATAGGAGGAGAGGGGACGGGGGTAGGCCAAGCCAGAGCGGGGCGGAGCGGGGCGGGGTGGGGCGGGCGGTAATCTCCCGCACCACACGATTAATGATATGCAGAGTAGGGCACTTGAGGCTTCCAGCTCTGGGAGGGGAGGCAGGAACCTCCCTGCCGGGGCTCTGGCAGGGGACGCCCGCGATCTGGTAAATCAGTCACGGGAAAAGTCACCTTCGGCGAAACTGTTATCATCGTCAATGTGGCCAAAGGAAGTGCAGGAGGGTGGAGGAACTCCTCGCTCCAATAGGGGTCCATCAACTCCCTACTTCGCAGAAAACGAAGTCTCTCTCTCTCTCTCTCTCTCTCTCTCTCTCTCTCTCTCTCTCTCTCTCTCTCTCTCTCTCTCTCTCTCTCTCTCTCTCTCTCTCGTCGGGTCGGAACTTCCCCGTGTCTCCCAGCCACCTTGAAACTGTAGAAACATTCTCAAAACGGGCAGACGGAACAGACGGGCAGACGGAACAGACGAGCAGATGGAACAGACGGGCAGACGGAACAGACGGGCAGATGGAACAGACGGGCAGACGGAACAGACGGGCAGACGGAACAGACGGGTAGACGGAACAGACGAGCAGACGGAACAGACGGGCAGACGGAACAGACGAGCAGATGGAACAGACGGGCAGACGGAACAGACAGGCATACGGAACAGACGGGCAGACGGGAGACATGGCCCCATGAGTGAAGAATTCCGTCCCGTACCGTACAAGTCGATTATTACCAACAGGTTAATACAGACAGGCACAAGGACGGAGGCAGAGAAAGACAAAGAGAGAGAGATGCATGACAGAGGAATCCTACATTATATCAAGATGGTTTGATCATAACGTCATAATACATTTGGGACTTGTCATAAATCACCAAAATTGGCATTTTCCGGCTGAGGTAAACCAATTCATTTGGTCAAAAGGCTATTCATTACCCTACAGGAAAATCTTGTCATTATCTATTTTTTTCTTTTATTTTGAAGATGATAAAACTTGAAAAGAAGGAAACATTTGTTCTGTCTTATATTCCAATCATTGCGAAAAAAACGTATGTCACAGTTTTTTCATTCCCAGAGTGCTATCGCAACGTTATCTACTCTATCTATTACCTGTTGAAGATGCAGGTTAATGGGGGGGAAAATATCTTGTGAAAAATGAGCCATTAATGGCAACATTGAGAACCTATTAGCCCATTAAATCCCCACCTCCCCCCACCTCCATCCCCCAGTCCATGAGAGCCTAGCGTGGTAAGGGGGAGGGAGACTCAGACCCAGCCTCCCTCCTGGCCAGCGTCCACACACCGTCTCGTCTTCTCGCTAATAAAAAGAGGAAGGAAAACACAGGCGACACATCCTGTATAATGGCTGTCACTGTTGACACTTAGGGTGAGGGAGGAAGGGTGGAAGAGATGGATGGATAGATGGATGGATGGAGGGAGGGAGGGAGGGAAGCGAGGGAGGAAGATGAGGGAGAGAGAGAGAGAGAGAGAGAGAGAGAGAGAGAGAGAGAGGTTGGGGAGGATATAAATGAGGGAAGGAGGGGAGTTCTTTGTGGTGTTTTTTTTTTTTATTTTTTGAGCGGCATTGCTTGAGCAGCAGCCAACCCAACAGCACAGCTGCTGTTCCACCATCACAGACGTACGGAAGCCATCGCCACCACCACCACACAGCCACTGTTCCATCCCACACACACGGAACAGACGACGCTGGTGGACGCGTTTTTCTCATGGCATCACCCGATCGACACGGAGCAAAGAAAATTGTGGGCCACGTATCAATTGCTCGACAAGTAGCAAAGATAATAGTGGGCCACGTATCAATTGCTCGACAAGTAGCAAAGATAATAGTGGGCCACGTATCAATTGCTCGACAAGTAGCAAAGATAATAGTGGGCCACGTATCAATTGCTCGACAAGTAGCAAAGATGATAGTGGGCCACTCATCACCTGCTTCACGAGAGCAAAGAAAACAGTGGGCCACGTATCAATTGCTCGACAAGTAGCAAAGAAAATAGTGGGCCACTCATCACTTGCTTCACGAGAGCAAAGAAAATAGTGGGCCACGCATCACCTGCTTCACGAGAGCAAAGAAAATAGTGGGCCACGTATCACTTGCTTCCGAAATTGGTGAAAACAAGACACTGGGCCACAACATCAACATGTCCGTCGCTTCTTCTGTCCGGACAAGAGGGGAACAGATGCCAGAGAGAGGCAAGCTGTCAAAAGTTATTTACAACTATAGAATTACCCAACACCTTATATTTACATCAAGAAAACTGCCCCTTCCATCCCCAACACACGAAGCAATTCTTTTTTTTTTTTTTTACATCAAGTAAATAACGAAGTTAACCAGTGCCTTATATTTACAGTAAATGCAACTTTTTGAGGGGGCTCTCACTAAGCCTACCTAAGACTGTGAGTGACATAGCAGAGTGTATTATCAGCACGTTCCCCCACCCCACCAGTCGAGGAGGGACGCGTAACTCAGATATCCTCTAATAATGGGGTTACGGACCATTTTATTAATGGCAGAGCCATTGGCGACACCTTCCATAATGGTACACACACACGCAGACTGATACTACGTAGACGAACTATGCTAATGGAAGTATGGAAATATACATCTGTTTGCCTCTCGACCCGCCTGCTCATGTATCATTCTGTTTACCCTCGCTAACGTGAGTTAGCCTACGATTTAATGTGTCTTAATCACACGTATTAGCTACGGTCCACTCCATTCCACAGAGACGTCTAAAGGTAGGCCCTTGATCGCTCGGCTCCGACTCAATGGCAGGGAAAATTATACAGGACGGCCAAATGGTAAGGTGGCATGAGCAATGGTTAGCAAATTGATATTGGTCTCGCGTTTCGTCCATGTACGTGAATCGACATATTTTTATATCGTTATGTTTGGGGCTTGTGAGATATGACATGCTGCTCAGTATAGATGAGGACACACATGCTTTTGGTCGCAGATGAAAAACGCACACACTGTCGGTCATAAATATGAAGCGCATAGATGAGAGAAACTACGTATTGCCAAAAAACACATACTGCTGGTCGTAAAGTGAGAACCTGTGTATCATATGTCTTTTGAGGTTTGCTAATAAGGTTTAAGGATGATAAATTGTACTCTCCATTTTGTTAATCTACCATTACTGTAAGAGAAACTCGTTTCTCATATATGTCTTTATATTCTCATGTTCACAGACTCGCGTTTTCTGTTCGTTTCTCTACACTTGTACGTCCGCACAGAGACCTCTAGGGATGGGTTTACAAAACGCTGGTCCTCTGAAGACTAAGGTTACTTATGCTTCTCTGAACGTAGAGAACTTAGTGAAATTCCAGTTTCCTGGGAGCCGTCTCATAACCTTCCATCTAAGAGAGGTACGTGAGGTCGCAACCTACCTTCACTTCAGAATTGAATGCCTTTTAAGGGACGATACTTAATCCCATTACAGAATGCCATTTTCTCGATCCATTTTTTCTGAAATTATATCCTGGGTCAGTGTCGTGTTCCATGTGTAATTCTCCCAAGAGGTCATACCCTAACTACAGTAACGACGTTCCGATGAATCACTTGGTGGTCGTAAGTTGAGAAAAGAAAATGGTATGATGACGTATGCTCCTCCTCCTCTTCCTCCTTCTCCTCCTCTTCCTCCTACTTCTCCTCCTCCTCCTCCGCACCCCGCTCTCTCCAATTTCTCTTCACCCCTCGCCTCCCCTGCGTGTTCCATCTGTTCTCCCCACCCTCTGTCAATGCACTTTCCTCCCCCTTCCATCCCCTCACTCCTTTCCCCTTACTCCTCTCTCTCCCCTCTGTTCTCCAAGGACCTCTTGTGTCAAAATACTCGGGCATTTCCAATTGGAATTATGTGATCCACGAATTTTTCTCCCTTTTCACACACCAGTTCATGATTCTGCACAGGGGCTCTCTCTCTCTCTCTCTCTCTCTCTCTCTCTCTCTCTCTCTCTCTCTCTCTCTCTCTCTCTCTCTCTCTCTCTCCTACCAGCGATCATCATGGGCTGAGCAAAAAAAAAAGTCGAGCCACACACACACACTCACACACCGATGCTCAGATATGCCAACGATGAAGAACGGACTTGCTATCGCGTGACGTAAGCTGGTCAGACCTGCGTGTGAGATGTGATCGCAACACGACACTCTAGAAGTTTCATTGCTACGACGCAACACTTAAAGAAAAAAATTATCTGAACTACGAATATCAGTGAATATGTAAGATATTTGTGTGTGTGTGTGTGTGTGTGTGTGTGTGCTGAATTAATCATGTACCAGAACGATTTCTCAGAGTACACGACATAATCTTTCATTACCTCCCATACCATAATCATCCATCTTAGGACAGTAGGTTCTCATTTTCGCCTGGATAAATACGTAGATTCCCCATAAACATAGAGAACATACCTGGCAAATCGTATTTCATACAGTGGACGGAATCTGATCCCATGATGGTCCTCTCGACCCGCGGCGAAGCTCTGAGAGCTGGCAGTAATGTGCTCAGCATGTCGAGGAATCCAAACCCCTTAGTTCGTATCCCGTCCGGTCCCGGAGAGTCGTCCTCGTCTCGTCAATTCCAGTCTGGCAGTTCTTTGGAGAGACTTTGGTGGCAGTGATAGCGTCACTTTGGTGGCAGTGATAGCGTCACTTTGGTGGCAGTGATAGCGTCACTTTAGTGGCAGTGATAGCATCACTTTGGTGGCAGTGATAGCGTCACTTTGGTGGCAGTGATAGCGTCACTTTGGTGGCAGTGATAGCGTCACTTTGGTGGCAGTGACTCTTTCAAACACAGTGAAGACTAATGTATTGGTGAGTCGTAAGTGAGCAGTGACTGCTGGCGTGGCGTAGCGTGGCCAGAGTCCCTCGCTTACGCTGGTATTGACGGAGGAGCGGCTCGGCACGTGACCTCCCCCCCCCTGATGACCTCCCTATCTATCAGTGTCAGGATGACCTGCCTTATCCATCACCGTGTCAACATTTCGGTGCCACAGAAGAACACGATGATCATCTTGGTGGTCATAACGAAAAGCAGAGATGACCCAAACTTTGCGCAAAGTCGAGGATTTGACATTCTTGCACGAGCGCGGTTGAGGACAACTGATTTAATGAAGTGACCCTATACTGGGAGAGGTGGTACGCATAGCGTTCCATGAGCCAGGCTGGATGATCTCCTGGAAGAATGCACGCCACTTACGATAAGGAACACAAGCTCATTAAACCCCATTGTTTATAGGTCCATGTATAGACAATGTACATTTGGCGTCCTCCATGAAGCGAGTATATTGTTTAATCAAATATACATGAGAAATGTAATAAAAAATATGGACTATACATCCCGAAATATGCATATGATAACATATGTCTACAGATGTTTCAACTGACCCAAATCTTTCTCTATCCATCTTGCATTGAAGTGATCGTATTTGTTTTCATGCCTCTCTATCGAACACAGCTGATGATATTTGTCCATAAACTCCATAAGATAAAAAAGAAAAATATTCCTATAGAGATAATACATTTGTGGCTACTTGATCAAGGTACTTGTGTGCCAAGTTTAAGATAAATCGGCTCAGCACATTATGAACAACACGCAATTGTAAACAGTCTTCCCAAAACATATTGATTTTGTTTTGTTAGCCTTGCCCTAAAAGGCGTATCAAACCCATTCTTCACGTGAAAATTAGAAATTCCGAACCAACAAATACAAAAGTCTCTGGTATCGTTTTCTGTAGTGACAAATTAGATTCCATTTTCAGAGACGACTTGACGCACAAAGAAGATGTCTTCGATCGGAGTTGTCGCCAGTGAAAGCGGTTGGACCCGCGCACCATATGCGGGGATAAGACAAATGGGTGGTGTCCCGCGGGCGGCAAGTCGTGTAAGCGGTCGGGCGCGGGCGGGCGTGTGGTTGGAGTTGAGCACCACCAGCAGGTACCACGAGTCGAGAGTAAGAAAATGAAATGAGGGAAAAGCTTGGCCTGAGGTCACCGTGCATCATCCTAGAGGTATTCTCTTTAAAAGATGGAAGGTGGGGAGGTGGGTGTGAGTACCGAGAGTACATCATTGACCCCGTCGCTAGGAATGCTGTCTTATCTATGGAGAGAGAGAGAGAGAGAGAGAGAGAGAGAGAGAGAGAGAGAGAGAGAGAGAGAGAGGCCCACTCACACAGGATCATTGCGCCATGAATAAAAGATAGCCGGGTGCACGAACGCTCGTCTTAGCGATGCCACGAAACTGTGAAAAAAAAAGAAATAAGTAACGCGAGCAACTTGTCTTGTCATCACGTTTAGAGAAAATAACTAGTCCAGAGTTTGATATTTTTATGATATGAATTACTGCATGAAAACTTTTAAGATATAGATTTTTGCATGATGATACATCCACTGATATGAAAATCTCAATATATTTCATCACTACACGAATATGATAAGCCTTTCAGTACTCAGGGGGTCTCCATACGATTTTTATGAGTGAAAAGGTGATGGGAAAAGCAAAGAAAATGAACAGAATTAGTGGTAGGCTGATTATTTTTTGCAACACTCGACACGCTCAGTGTAGAGCGGACGCTTTCCCCTAACAGTCACTATGGCTAAGGCACGACCATGTTACCAAGACGATCATTAACATCTTCCCAGATCAGGTAGTAATGTCTTTGAACCAGTGTGTGTGTGTGTCTGTGTGTGTGTGTGTGTGTGTGTGTGTGTATCTTTGTATATAGTATCTATAATTTTACTCAACAACAAACGTGACATAAGACTCTCTTCCCTGCACGGTTTTACATACACATTCCTCCCTCCCTCCCTGTAGATAACATGGATGAGGGTGCGCCTTCGAGGATGAGAGATGCTATGACGACCCACTTGATCCCCAGTATTTCCCAAGGGTCACTCCCTCACCTGCAGCAGTCAGCTGTCGAGGACAACTGCACAGAGAACATCGCTGTCGTGTTAATTAAACCCATTAGCTGATTAAACCATGAGTAATGCTGATCCATACCATGAGTAGTATACAGATCTGTACCCATGAGCAGTATTGATTCACAACCATGATTGGTACGACGATCAAGCCATGAATATAGTACGCCCACTACACCCTCCCTGGCGGAGGTTGTCGTGTTACAGCGTTGCGTCGTAAGCCTGTGCAGTGATACCATCCAGTAAACTGCCACTCTCATATCCATCCCGTTTTCCATTACGTTCTAAAGCCTCATGACCACCTCCCCGTTGAAGACAGTTGTGCGTCGGAAGAGCTCATGGGTAGCGACGTGCGGACCATCAGATCTTCATAGACTCCCTTTTTTTTTTCCTCCTCTATTTTCCTGCTTAATTTCTTTTCTTCCTTTTTCTGTCGGTGTGTTGGTCGCATGCGTCACTGCGCGTACGAACCACCCTCCTCCTACCACCGCTGTTGCTTCTGGTGACCTCGCTCTGAACACTTCATGTCTCGATAAGTCAGAGGGGCTGAGCCGAGCCTGCTGGCGGGGAGGAGTGCCAAGGGTTAAAGTGATGTTGACGTCCAGCATCCATTTCCATTCGCGGAGGACAATTCTTTTTTCCCCCAAGGTTTACGAGCATGAAGTAGATCGCTTGTGGTAGACGGTAGGGGGGAATGTAGGTATATTTTCCCCATGTCAGTCCCACTGCGATCCGAATACTACATGAACGTCGTCGTCTTTCTGTCGTCGTGGTTCCTCAACTCTGTCCACCCTTGCCATGCCATTATCGTCGTCCTCATCTGCACCGTCCAGCACCCTATCTTCTTCATACCGATTTTCTGAGGTATTACGTTCCCAATTTCGGCAGCACGAGGGACGCGCCCCTGGAACCCTCTCCGTACCCTTCCCTTCTGCTGCCACCACCCCAACACCCCCTAGCAACACATACCTTCGTCAGTCTTGCCCTGCAACACCACCACCACCCCATCCCAGCGCTCACCCCTCATCATCAACCACCCTCACCACCACCACCACCCTCGCCTTCCCCTCCTCATGACTCACTAACCCACATTGTCTCAGTTATCGACCGACGAGGCAGGAGGGGAGTGCTGGGAGGTCCGCCTTATGAATCATCCTCACAGCTCCTGGTCGCATCGCCACCTGCCACCCACCCACCCACCTAACCCACTGCCCTCACCGCCAGTCGCCCAGGGTTCCTCCGGTCCGTGATGACACATAATATCGTACGAATACGCAATTCGTCACAGCGCTGAGGACCATGCCGTAGCGGTGGAGGGGAGGAGGATGGATGGCGTGCGTGTTAGGCGGAGGGCGTGGCGATGCAACAAACGGACTCGACAATAATTAAATGATCCCGCCACTTCAGTCCTCCACATGAGAGAGAGAGAGAGAGAGAGAGAGAGAGAGAGAGAGAGAGAGAGAGAGAGAGAGAGAGAGAGACTATTGCATTAGCTGGTGGAGTCGGATTTTCGACGCGGCAATCTGAGGGATGAGTCAATTACAGCCAATTAGCGGAGATTAATTAATTGATCAGTTTAATGAAAGGAAAAGTGTGCATTATTAATTACCAGAAGTGCACCGCTGACGAACGGCAAAATAGGAAACTGGTCGGAAGGGGGAAAAGGAGATTACCTCGAACGTACAAGGATGGTTTGAAACGCCAGTTCCAGAACAAGGGGAAAAATTTTCAGGCCATAAAACAGATTGGAAGGTTGTCGTGTGTTTCATGACTCCCGGTTTCTGAAGGTGCTCTCTTACCTGTGAAGGATTTCATCAGGTAAGGACTTTCAGCAGGGAAAGGTCTTGCATAGGAATTATTTTGCTCATCTGGTGAGGACTGAACGGGCGAAGTCTGGTATGTGTATCGAGAGTAACCTGTACTTCTCTCTCTCTCTCTCTCTCTCTCTCTCTCTCTCTCTCTCTCTCTCTCTCTCTCTCTCTCTCTCTCTCTCTCTCTCTCTATCTATCTATCTATCTGTCTGTCTGTTCATCTACCTATCTGTCTGTCTGTCTCTACCTATCTGTCTGTCTATCTGTCTATCTATCTATCTATCTATCTATCTATCTATCTATCTCTATCTATCTATCTATCTATCTATCTCTATCTATCTATCTATCTATCTATCTGTCTGTCAATCTATTTTCGGGAGAGAATCTTTCAGTTTTGTTGAGTGGTGGTCCCCCCCCCCCTGGTCCCTCTCCCTCAGAGCACTTGTTGCATCACCTGTGGAATCTGGTGTCAAACCGGAAGCGAAGATTCCGCCGGCGACCACAGCCAGACACACACCCCCCGTCCTACACCACAGCCACCTGGACGACGCGTGAAAGTTTATCGTCGTACGTGGACAACTTCTGCAGCGGTGTGGTGTCCCTCCAGGAAAACGTGCTGAGACACTACACCACCTTGGTTATCTCGACTGGTTGGAATAGCTTGCTGTTGCATTGTCCCTGCCGACTTCTGTGTACCAGATGGGGTCCTAGCTACGTCTCGCCGTTGTATATCAACTGACGTATTTCTTTCTTGTATCTCCCCTGAGGATGTGATTATTACACGAAAGTGCACTTGGGAACTTATCGTGTTTCATTACCCAGTGGACTCATAGGAATATATATATATATATATATATATATATATATATATATATATATATATATATATATATATATATATATATTCCCTGGGGATAGGGGAGAAAGAATACTTCCCACGTATTCCCTGCGTGTCGTAGAAGGCGACTAAAAGGGGAGGGAGCGGGGGGCTGGAAATCCTCCCCTCTCGTTTTTTTTTTTTTTAATTTTCCAAAAGAAGGAACAGAGAATTGGGCCAGGTGAGGGTATTCCCTCAAAGGCCCAGTCCTCTGTTCTTAACGCTACCTCGCTAATGCGGGAAATGGCGAATAGTTTGAAAGAAAAGATATATATATATATATATATATATATATATATATATATATATATATATATATATATATATATATATATATATATACTTTTTTTTCACTGTATCCCGCGTCAGCGAGGTAGCGCCAGGAACAGATAAAATAATGGTTTCATCGTCAGGGAACATAAAAGACCAGTTCTTCCAAGGAGTCCATCTTACCCTGATACCTCATGAAGCGCAGCCCTAAAACTGTATGAATCCAATTAAAGAAGTCTTAAGGTTACATAATGATAAGAATGATAGCAATGATAACGAAAGGAGTGATAATAATGATAATAATAATGATAATGATTATGACAACATTATTGATGATGAGAGTAATGATAATGATAATTACAGCGATAATGAAAATGATTTGGTCAGAGGGACGTTTTGACCAATGACATTACAGACAGAGAGACACACTGACCAATCGCAAAAAAAACAGAAAGGACAGAAATATTCCACCGACCAATGTCGGAATAAGCAGAGAAATTGTGTGCTAACCAATCAACGCTTGCATAGCAAAACCTGACCAATGACGGCGTCGCACCGACCCTAACAAAGGCTGACGTCATCATATAATAACAACAATAATACGTATTAATATCCCTTGGTGGAGGCAATTGCGACAAACTACCTCTCAACTTGTCCCCTGTCCCACACAGGACATACTTCTGTGATTAATGTGCGCCACCTGCATGGCTGACCCGCGAGGGGTCTTGTATGCATTACAGTAAATATGTCTCATCATTACCGGTAGAGAGAGAGAGAGAGAGAGAGAGAGAGAGAGAAATACATACCGACCTACATGAGTACATACATATTGAATAGATGTTTGTGTGTGTGTGTGTGTGTGTGTGTGTGTGTGTGTGTTTGCACTATACAGGGAGGGAGTTTCTACACGCTCGTGTCATTAGCATTTGTGTGTTACTGAGAGAAAGGTATACGCTCTTGCTGACCCCTTTTCTTAACCTTGTATATATGTACCATGTCTTTACACACACACACACACACACACACACACACACACACACACACACACACACACACCGTAGTCTGTACTGGGTTTCTGTTGTGTCGACCAGTCCTGAAGGAAGGATGAACAGCTGGGAGGACTGTGGACCAGCTACCGCATCCAGGATTCGAACCGATGCAGATTTGATCCTAGGCGGCTTATGCATGCATGACGGCAAGTAACACTAAGCGCTACATCACATGTACATATGTGTGTGTGTGTGTGTGTGTGTGTGTGTGTGGGTGGGTGGGTGTGGGTGTGTCTGTGTCTGAGTACTAAAGATAACTGTCCCTTGTCTATATTTAGCCACCACTTTGTAGCGGCTGTAAATTCTCACCGCCATCACATTTACACGAATGGGGAGGGAGGGACATACCATTTCTGTGAGTCCATATCACCATCTGTAAGGTCAGGGGTGAAGGTCCAATAAAACAAGTTCAACACGAGACATGAGACGGAGTTGATTCCTTCAACAACTAATTGCAGCTTTGCCTCTGTAGGCCAGAAGATTTACGACGCTGCTCTTGCTAGGGTTCTAAGTTTAGAATGGTGGCGTGCTACACACCCAACATGTCGGATAATGATGATAAAGAAAGAGAATGGAATAATCTTTACCTCAGCTACTTGTGAAAGTTAACAAGTTAATGATATGAAGTAGAAGGGGGGTGTGAGGGCCCGGCTGGGCAGCAAGGAAAACGCCATTGGGTATGGTTAAGGAGACCCGTGGGGAATAGGGGGGGAGGGAGGATGGGTGGTCAACGTGATGAGTAATGGGTTTTTGCCAGACTGGACGAAGGATGTCAAAGGTGAAGGCTATAGGATAGTACGAAGCGAGGCACTGGGATGATAGCGTGTTGGTATAACCAGGTGTTGAGGGAAAGGTTTAATTTTCGTACTATCATAATATCTGTTTGTGAAGGATGGATAGGCAGGCTTTATATAGGCCTTATATGTATGAATATAAACCAGTGAATGCACACACACACACACACACACACACACATATATATATATATATATATATATATATATATATATATATATATATATATATATATATATACACACACACATACACACACACACACACACACACACACACACACACAGGTATATGAAAACTGCAGATTAATTGCCTGTACCTATTAGCCTCTTCATTAATATCATTGCGTGATACAAGAGCCAGTAGGGACTAAAGTTAGCTGTACATAATTGCATCTCGTGATAAGACCTCTGGGGGTGAGGTGAAGAATTTCTGTTAATAAACACCTATGTACCTAAACAGACTAATGACAGAGATAAAACGTAATTACTCCAGTATTATGCCTGGCAGTTATTTTTTTTTTCTCAAGGACAATTAGATATGTAGTAACGTGCAGTTTTGGGAGATTATATATATATATATATATATATATATATATATATATATATATATATATATATATATATATATATATATATATATAAGATGTGATTATTACCTGAAAGTGCACTTGGGAACTTGTAGTGTTTCATTTCCCCGTGGACTCATAGGAATATATATATATATATATATATATATATATATATATATATATATATATATATATATATATTGTATGGATAATCAAGTCTGTCAATCGAAGACACATATGTACACACACACACACACACACACACTCCCCGTACAATACCAATAGGTAATTACAGAAGAGATGGGGCGTCATAAGTGTCGAACTCCCTTCCTGTATTGTACAAATAGATGACTCCAGGTAGGTAGTTACAGTACGAGAACTGTAACATCTATCGTGGCTTCAGATCATGGGTTCATTATCAGTTACGGTCACTGTCTTAACAGAGTATTTACGTCCTGTGCAGATGCTGGCTACTGATATTACTGACGGCTGACATCGCTGACAACCGACATTGCTGACTACTGATAGTGCTGACACGCTGACACAACCTGGGTCTCGATCGTGACCTTTTACCTCAGGGCAGAAGTTATTTTGCCGGGCATAAGGGAGATAGTAAAGTTATTTTGGCTCCCTGAGGGATGATATTCACGTGACGTCAGTGCCATCTGACGCCTGATTGATTGACTCACGTGACGTCACCGCCATGGAACCCTTTGATTGGTTAACTTTCATGACGTCACTGGAAAAACCCTCTGATTGGTAAATTTTCATGACGTAGCTGCCAAGAAATACTCTGACTGGTTAGATTACATGAGGTCACTATTATAAAAAAAAGGTCCCGATTGGGTAACTTACATTTGACGTCACGGTCATAAAGCGCTTTGATTGGTTAATGAACATGACATCACTGCCAATAAGCGGTATGATTCCATCGACTCCTATAAGGTTACTTGCAGACGTCATCGCCAAGCAGTAATCTAATTGGTTGAATGCATGGCGTCGCTGCATGACTCCAACACGCTGTCGTACTGATTTGCATGGAGATTTGCATGTCGATACGGCGTCAGCAGTGATCCCTCGTCATTGCGTGTTCATGACGAGGTGAATTCTATTTCCGATTTATCGCTGGAGGTGGGCAGTGAATAAATGAGTAGATAAATATGAATATAAATGATGAAGGAGCGGGCAGTTTGACCTGACCTCTCCTGACCTTCGTGGCGGGGAAGTGCCCTCTACAGTGCTGACGAGTAGTTCCCTTCAACGAGGCAGTGTCACGGTTATCGAACGGAAAGGAGTACAGCCTCGTCGAAGGGCCGTGTACAGCTAATCCGATAGATAATCACTATAATCTCTTTACCCCTAAGCTGAAGCCATAGCCAGATGGACGGATACGAACACAGTCAAAGGTTCAGTGTTCGTGTCGTGCGTCCAGGTTGAGTCATGTCTGACGGACCGGAGCTGTCTCGAAGCCTCACGTCAGGACAGATACTGTAGGAAACGTCTTATCTATTGTGTTTCTGTATCTTAGATAACATCTAATCTGTTCGAAAGAGCCGCTAGAGATGGTGTATACAGTCCCTTGAGGACGACTGAACGACCCCATGAGGAGGGCAAGACGACCCTCGCAAACGATTTCGTGACTCTTTTTGACTTGACCCTGAAGGGCCGAGTCATAGGCCGAGCCGTTGTACCGAACGGGTCATACCGTCGTACTTAGAGAGTCATACCGTCATTCTCAGAGGTCGTCATGTCTCGTGTTCGAGTCGTACCGTCGTGCTCAAGGGTCGTGCCGTCGTGCTTAAGGGTTGTACCGTCGTGCTTAAGGGTCGTACCGTAGGCTCAGGGGTAGTACCGTCGTGCTCAAGGGTCGTACCGACGTGCTCAAGGGTCGTACCATCGTGCTCAAAGGGTCGTACCGTCGTGCTCAAGGGTCGTACCGACGTGCTCAAGGGTCGTACCCTCGTGCTCAGGGGTCGTACCGTCGTGCTCAAAGCTCGTACCGTCGTGCTCAAGGCTCGTACCGTCGTGCTCAAGGCTCGTACCGTCGTGCTCAAAGCTCGTACCGTCGTATTCAAAGCTCGTACCGTCGTGCTCAAGGCTCGTACCGTCGTATTCAAAGCTCGTACCGTCGTGCTCAAGGCTCGTACCGTCGTGCTCAAGGCTCGTACCGTCGTGCTCAAGGCTCGTACCGTCGTATTCAAAGCTCGTACTAGCAAAATGTACCTAGAGTAACCTGTTTATTTCTAAGTTTTTTAAACGTGGTACATTCTGGGTCGGCGGCCGTGGGTGGGAGAGGGAGAGGGAGGGAGCGAGTGAGGGCGGGTGAGGGTGGGCGTGGGTGTAGGAGGGGTAGGCGAGGGGTGGAATCAGCTGACAAAACAATAATAAAACCACTCCATCACGAAACGATGACGTCATGTCATGTCAACCAATCAAGAGTGTTCCTCGTCATGTCCTATATCAGCCAATCAGTGCTTTCCCAAGTGATATCAACCAATCAAGTGTGTTTCTGGACGAAATAGCTATTCCATGTTGGGTTTTTTTTCCACTACGTTCAATAGAAAACGTTACTGCTTTAATTTTCACTAATTTCGTTTTATGGTTCGGTAAAAGATAGCCTCAGGAGAGTCCCCCTTGCGGCTCCACACTGGCCGAGTTCGTTATAACATATCGTTTCATAACGAATTAACGTGATCCGTTCTCCCTGTTATTTCTTAGCCCTTCAACAGCTTAATAGCGGTGATTGTAATGATAACCTTCATTAGAATTCTTAGAGGCCAATAAAATGGCTGATAGTTCGTGCTATTATCTGAGATAAGCTGAGTATAACTGAGATATACGAGTATAACTGAGATGTACGAGTCTAACTGAGATAACTCGAAAATGTCTTGTCAGAAGTTACATGGAAAATGGTAACCGGCGACACTTATACTTACACTTTTTCTAATTTCTTTTTTTCTTGGCTTCGGATTTCCTTTTGACGTAGTGGAAGGAATTCAAAAGTTTGTTTTTACGATGTTGTTGGCTTTTAAGGTCTTGAGTGCGATTTTGTAGTCCTTTAAGCACGACGACGGTACGGACCCTTTGAGCACGACAGTACGACCACTTGAAAACGACGGTACGAACCTTTCAGGACGACGGTACGACCACTTGAGCACGACGGTACGAACCTTTCAGGACGACGGTACGACCCTTTGAGCACGACGGTACGACCCTTTGAGCACGACGATACGACCCTTTGAGCACGACGGTACGACCCTTTGACCACAACGAAACGACCCTTTGAGCACGACGGTACGACCCTTTGAGCACGACGGTACGACCCTTTGAGCACGACAGTACGACCCTTGAGCTCATGATGGGTTGACATTTGATCCGACTTTCAAGGCTCGGGTCAAATGTTAGGTCATTGTAACGAAGGTCGTGGTGTCTTGACCAAGGGTCGTCCTCTTCAACTCTAGGGGTCAAGATGTAGTGAAAAAAGCACAGGAAAGGGCGCGTCTGTATTCCTGTATCGGACACATGAAATTAATGAAGTGATTTCTTTTTTATCATGATTTTTTTACTGAGGAGTTTGGCGCGCTGAGCGACGTATCGTGAGGGATATGTGCTGGAACACGTGTGTTGGGGATGTGTGCTGGAACACGCGTGTTGGAGGACGTGTGGTGGGGATTTGTGGTGGGGGATGTGTGTTGGGGGATGTGTGTTTGGGGACAGTGTGGTGAAGCACATGGATGGAGGATATGTGATGGATGGAATGTTGGTGGTAGAAGTATACCCTCGCATGTGTGTGTGTGTGTGTGTGTGTGTGTGTGTGTGTAAACAAAAAGGTAGATAGATAGATAGATGGATAGGTCGATGGCGGTAAACCAACAAACACATATCTACAAAAACACCCACGGACACACTCACAAACACCAACAACTCCCACGGTGCGTGATCAACACTTTATGATCAAGATATCAAAGAAATACTGACTTTCTCCCGTGGTATGATGTAAGTCCCTCCCTCCACCTCCTCCTCTTCCCCTCCCACACCACCACCATGCAACAGTGCGTCACACACAAAACCCATCCACCCACGACGGGGGTCTACCAACCCCTCCAAAAAAATATATTCCATACGGCCTGACACACACACACACACACAAGACCAAACTGGGTCAATATGACTCCACTGTGTCATCTTGAAACCTCGACTCCACCAGTGAGTGATGAGGGAGGGAGAGGAGAGGAGGAGGTTTGGCCTCTTAACACACCCCCTCGTCCCACCAGACGCATGTGCTCGCTTGCCTCGTCTCACCTGCTTGCTTGCAGCCGCCCGTCCGTGTTGACGTTTCGCCAGTCATATTGACTGCTTTCTCTACGGCTCTTGCCGTAAAAAGCGGTGGATTCTATTCCCCCCCCCCCCTCTTCTATTTGCGGTCGTAAAAGAGAAAGTAATTATCGGACCGAACGAACCAATTGGCTTCCGAGGTAATCGCTCGGTCGTTATTTTATCAGGGTCGAGTGGCGGTCATAATGTGTGTGTGAAAGGGTAGTGATCTGCTGGGTAATAAGTTGGTGGGGAATAATTGACAATCTCTGAGTGTTACCTACTTTCCTTTATGTATCACTTTCCTTACCCCATCTATCTATCTATCTATCTATCTGTCTATCTCTCTCTCTCTCTCTCTCTCTCTCTCTCTCTCTCTCTCTCTCTCTCTCTCTCTCTATATATATATATATATATATATATATATATATATATATATATATATATATATATACACACACAATGGCGGTCTACATGTAGCGAAGTCGTTAATCCACAACATCCTGGCTGAAGCTAGCGTAGGAGAAGGGTTGTAGAGAAGATGGGAGAGGGAGCAGTGTGTTGTCGGTAGGAACGCGAAATATAGACGTATGTTTTTATATGACGTGATTAATCCTCTTCATCCAGGTCGGTGACGTCACTGTGGGAGTGAGGGGGGGGGACCTGTAAATTTGGCGACCGTGTAAATAAAACCTGAAGGACATCTCGTGCGTGTTGCAAGTCGTTCTCGCCTTTGATCCAGGCATTAATAGAGCCGAAATTAGCTTTCTTTCTATGTTTTTTCTTTTTTTCATTTCGTTTCAACTCGCGTTTTTCGGAGAGAAAAAAAAATATGTGTTTCATGACTGGACTGTGGATGTGCTGACGAGTAATAGTGGAACACGTTCTAATTTATGGCCCTTTGACACACGGCTAGTTGCTAGAACACACGGAAGACGGCGATATGTCTCGCCTTGGTGGAAATGACAGAGGGACAAGGGTTGGTTCGATCCATCTCAGGCGCTCGTGCGAGGGAGGCGGCTCGTGCATCACTCGCCATGACCCCGTGCTGCTCAGTGACTAGATGACCACCACATCTCTGTCATGCATGCTTTCAGGAAGTCACAGATTTCATCTTTCAATTCTTTTTTTCTCTCTCTCTTGTTTTTCCTTCATCACACGACACTCCGAAATGACCAAGAGTACATTGTTGTCATGAGTTCAGAGGGACGGCTTCTCATTGCACGTATTGAGGGATTGGAGAGACTATCTCTTTGTATTGAGGGATGGGAGAGAATATCTCTTTGTATTGAGGGATGGGTGAGAATATCTCTCTGTATTGAGGGATGGGAGAGAATATCTCTCTGTATTGAGGGATGGGAGAGAATATCTCTTTGTATTGAGGGATGGGAGAGAATATCTCTCTGTATTGAGGGATGGGAAAGAATATCTCTCTGTATTGAGGGATGGGAGAGAATATCTCTCTGTATTGAGGGATGGGAGAGAATATCTCTCTGTATTGAGGGATGGGGGAGAATATCTCTCTGTATTGAGGGATGGGAGAGAACATCTCTCTGTATTGAGGGATGGGAGAGAATATCTCTCTGTATTGAGGGATGGGAGAGAATATCTCTCTGTACTGAAGGATGGGAGAGAATATCTCTCTGTGTTGAGGGATGGGAGAGAATATCTCTCTGTATTGAGGGATGGGAGAGAATATCTCTCTGTATTGAGGGATGGGAGAGACTATCTCTCTGTATTGAGGGATGGGTGAGAATATCTCTCTGTGTTGAGGGATGGGAGAGAATATCTCTCTGTATTGAGGGATGGGAGAGAATATCTCTCTGTACTACAGCGTGCAGGCAAGAATCTCTTGAGTTCATTTCGTTACACGTACGCAGCAATGACAGAATACATTACATGCACTAACAAAAGACATCGGTTCGTAGATCGCCACCCAGCACACTGCCTCGGGTCATTACAGTAACCGCCCAAGACCTAATATGTTCTCTCTCATATGTTCATTTCAACGAATTAAACGCATTCCAACTCATAAATCCACAAGGGCAATAAATCCCGCCTCAATTAAGAATCAACAGTGCGTCCATTTTATTTGAGGAAGGAATATTTCCATCGGGTCAGAGAAGGTCATTGGATTCAGTTCGTTCTCGGTGCCCTTCCAGACCTGACCCTTGGGTGGATAAGGTCACCGCTGGGTTGAGTGTGGAATCCAGTGCCTTCATCATGCTTAGGGGAGAACGACGATATTCCGACTACGTTTTAGTGTTTGCCTCAGATAAGTTGTACCATCGTATACCATGTAGATTGTGATGGTTTTGTGGGGGTTCTCCGTGTCTGTGGTGTGTGTTTTATATTTCATCATGTGTATCATTGTGTGTGTGTGTGTGTGTGTGTGTGTGTGTGTGTGTGTGTGTGTGTGTACATCGCTGTTGGTAAATTTGAAATAAACATGCATATACGCATCGTTCATTGACCTTCACATTGCATGACATTAACCCCAATCAACTCCTAGTACCACAGATGATCTTGTGATATACCTCAAGTGAGTCTCAATGACCTCATTCATTCCCCCTCTGGAGACAGGTGAACCTAACCCTGCTCTTGACACCTAGAAATGAGCGTAAAACTCCACCTAAAGTCTGTTGCCCACCGCCCCAGAAGTAATCTCTGGTAACCCCCTCTCAAAAGCATGTTGTACCCTACAGACATCTGGCAACCGTAACGAATTCATGGTGACCTGTGGTAACCTCCAGCTCTGACCTCTGGGCCGGCACAGCTGACCGCGTCTCTTGCAGTTCATTTTACCGAATGGTAGACTGGTAGATATCCTGGCCGAGCCAGCCTGTTGGTAGGTAGACTGGTAGATATCCTAGTCGGGCCAACCTGCTGGTAGGTAGACTGGTAGATGTTCTAGTCGGGCCGGCCCGCTGGTGGGTAGACTGGTAGATATCCTGACCGGGCCAACCTGCTGGTTGGTAGACTGGTAGATATCCTGGCCGGGCCAAACTGCTGGTAGGTAGACTGGTAGATATCCTAGTCGGGCTAACCTGCTGGTAGGTAGACTGGTAGATGTTCTAGTCGGGCCGGCCCGCTGGTAGGTAGACTGGTAGATATCCTAGCCGGGCCAACCTGCTGGTTGGTAGACTGGTAGATATCCTAGTCGGGCCAACCTGCTGGTAGGTAGACTGGTAGATATCCTTGTCGGGCTAACCTGCTGGTAGGTAGACTGGTAGATGTCCTAGTCGGGCCGGCCCGCTGGTAGGTCGTTTGCATATAATTAATGGCCTCAATTGACCCCCATGATGTGACTACGATTAATTCATAGGAAAACATCCATCCCCTCTCCCCTCCACCCTCACACCTCCTCCTTTCCCTTGACCTCAAACAAGGCTGTCAACGATAGCTTATGATTATTGCTGAGAGAGGGAGGGAGGGTGATTTGACTTCACCTCACGAGGTTATGATGAATGTCTTGTTTGTTGTTTGTTTGTGGTCCAGCTACAAACCGTTTCTGAGAAGTTGTTTACCCTGTCACACGGCCACAAGGGAGAGCCGCCAGTACGGCTTCACACTTCCTGTTAAACGGTGACGCTGTGTGTACACACACGCGCTTCTCCCGTATGGCCCCCGTTGCTCTCGAGTCTACAGCCGTGTTCGAGAAACACATATGTAGAAAATGGGACCAAAGGGGGAGATACATAACGTCCCTTGTATGACATAACGCCCCCTTTTTTTGCCTTCACCTAACAAACGAAGGAGAGAAAAAAATAAAGAAGAAACGCAGATATATCCTTCTTGCACTATATGATGAATACACATGTCTTGCTCTAATATACCATGACGTAAAGTGAGGCTTACGACCTCACCAGTTGTACACTGACGGTGCCATGAACAAGTAGGTGGTAATTACCCGTGTCCCTTGTGCTCTGACTACACCAGATACATAGAGACCTGGGGGGGGGGGGTCATGACTATGTGTCCCTCTTCCCCCCCACGTCTGTCGTCCGAACACCAATATACAGTAACGGGAAACACTCTTTAGGCCCCTCTTACCCTCACCACAGCTACCACACTGGGACGTGGGAGGATGACATGTGTCCCTCTGGACCTTAGCTCCTTGACATATGCCGACAGAACAGAAGCTACGCACTCAACTCACTCCTCCCCCTCCCCCCCACACACACCCCTCTTTCCCCTCCCTATTGACACAATCCTCTTCCCCTCTCCTCCTCCACGTCCCCCACCCACCCTCACCCTTCCCCTGCCCTCACCCCCAACACCTCGACCCACGCCCATCTAACCTCCCAAAGGACCCAGTGTTGACACCTGTGAGAAGGTCATCAAATCTATCCAGCCAGTGGCCGAGGTTGTAGTTTTAAAGGATCACTTTCTCTTGATAGAGTTACGTTTCTTTTAATTCAGTATCTCTGCCATACCAACGTTAGATACAGCTTTACCTTAAGGAGCGCTGCTGTGGAAATTTCGTCTAGTTGTAAGGGTCATATGTACATGTCCTTCAAAGGAATAAGAGACCTTCACTCTTTTTATATGTATTGCGTCTATTTTCTTTCTCAGACCCCACCATAACGAGCATAGTATTTAACCGTATCATTTCAGTCAGTATGTACAAACAGTGTGCTTCGGATCCAGACACACATTAGCATAGCTATGTAGCTTAAGATAAAGATGTTTTCTTCAATTTCATCAAAACATTTACAAGAAAAAATTTAAAGAAGTTTTCTTCAGTTCAATGAAAACATTTACAAGAGAAAAAAATTAAATGACGTAAATTATGTATTCGTCTTTTAATTCAAGATAAAGGACTGGATGTAAGGCCAGATTGTGTGCAGAAATCACTGGATGTTTGATCATCGGACACGATATAATTTTTTTTTATTCAACTCAAACTAAATTGGTCACCATGAGAGAGATGTCAGCGGTAAGTATGTTGGATAAAGTGTAGCAAGGTAATCCAGTTACAAGATACGTCTGTGTAGGATAGGCTGGTCAGGGAGGAACTGGGGAGTAGATGACGATTAAATAGATTTGTGAGAGAAGAATTGAGGAAAATTGTGTCCCTTGCTTTTCACAACTTCCTCCCATGAAAATCCCTGAAATGTGACGGTAGCGTTTTCGATGCCTATTTCAGTTGGTCTTAAGGCGCTTAAATGCGCCTTGAGGGAGAGAGAGTAACTCATCATCTTGGATATAGGAAAGAAGAGCAGTTTCTTTTCGGACAGAAAACCACTCTCAGTAAATCAGATCAATCTCACCTTCAACAACGATAAGTCTGCTGATAAGAAGAAGAAAAAAAGATAATAAATATATACCGAGCTGTATTTTCTCCCAAAAATTTCGTCTCTCAACCTTTATATCTTCGATAAGGTTAGGCCGCTCTGAGCACATTGCGTTTGAGGAACAAAGTAAAAACATAATCTGAAGTCTTGGCTAATCGTACCCATCCCAGTCTGGAGAGTCATGCTACTCAGGGCCTTCTCGACTCCACCGCTGGGACGAAAACTTTATTTTTTCTTTGCCTCTTACGAAGAATCATGTCGTTGCTCTTCAACATTTGTCCAGGGCTTAGCTTGGTGCAGGCCGTCGTCTTTAAGCAGCCCAGTAACCCCTTCTTTTTACCCTTACTGATTCATAGTTAGACATTCTCTCAGTATACACGTTCACTAGGGGTCGTATTGAAATGTTATTGCGTGATAGATTCAATCCATCTTCACTATAAACGTGAAGGCATTTGATTCTTTTTTTTTTTTTCCCCTGTGAAGCGTCGGTTCCAATACCCTACAAAGAGCGGAAGTGTAAACGAGTAAGATACAACGCAGAATATAAGGCAGCACAGATTAGTACGATTCCGTCCCCTATCCAACAGGCCGCTCCATGAATTTACATATAGTTCATCAATGCTTTCAGCTCGCCATGATTAAATATCGCAATCGGAATACGTTTCCACGTCTTAACTCTATTGTGCTCGATCATCTAACCCCTGAGCACGATAGAACGATCATTGGCTGTAATGTTGTGACTTTTGCTCTGACTTTTAAGATCCATGTCAGAGGCAAGTTCATCCATCATACCCAAGGGATCTTATTGGCGGGCTTAAGGGCTGTACCACAGTGCTCAAGGGGCCAAAGAAGTGGAGGATATTGAGGTGTACTGCTACGTATATTGAGCCACATAGGTGTGTATCCTAATAAACTTTAACGTCGGTGAACATCATATCATTTCGTCCCTATATATATATATATATATATATATATATATATATATATATATATATATATATATATATATATATAAATATATATATACACACGCTTCCTACCCCAGGACCCTCCTTGTGTGCGACTCCGGCGCTCATGAAGTCTGCCATGTCCACCGGGCGGGCGGAACAACAATTGAGAAGTAGGTGTTCAGTGTTTTAAGTGAGGCAGTTGCATCTTGGATATGAGGGATCTTACGGTACGTTACATCGATATATATAGTGTTGTAAAGATGGGTATCGTCCAGAATGCAGACGTGAGAGTGTAACTCGTACATGTCTAGGGAGTGTCGTTTCATGTGGGTGTATGTCTAGCAGAGAAGAATTCAAGATTACGTTGGGGTAACGGTTGTTTGGTTCTGCAAGTATAGGGTGTTGAAACGTGATGTTTTTTTTTTTCCGTTTAGAGTTGGTGGCTGGTTGATAAGAAGTTTTGGTATGGGGGACTTTAGTTGCCGTTGCAAAGAATTGGTTGCCATGCGTATTGTGGTGAGATTTTATTGGAAGTTGTCTCGTGTCATGATGCTGTGACGTTGCTATTCGGTCATCTGCTTGTGGAAGGACCTTCAGTCTGTAGTCTGCAAGGGATGACCTAAGATCCTGTGGTAAGAGGATGGAGAGGATTGGATACAGAACTGGTCCTTGGAGGACTCCAAGCCTTAGTATCACATTAAAGAATTCACTTCTAGCGTACCTTCTTGCTTAAGAATGGAATTCTGCGAAGGACGAATTAAAATAATCCATGGCCAGTTGGCCTGTGGTAAGAGGATGAAGAGGATTGGATACAGAACTGGTCCTTGGAGGACTCCATGTTTTAGTATCACTTTCAAGAATTCACTTCTAGCGTACCTTCTTGCTTAAGAATGGAATTCTGCGAAGGACGAATTAAAACAAGCCATGGCCAGTTGGCGCAAAAACGAAAAAAAAAAATATATATATATAACTTCCTTGAAGAGCCAAGGATGTTGATATGAAAATAATCTCTTGTCGCCAGAACGCAACCCTTTGCTAAAGCTATACACATTCTCTATCGTGAAGCAAAGATCATAGGTACGCATTTAGAAGTATTATTCTCCTCTTGAAATATGACAACAAAAAAAAGTAAAAAAGAGTTACAGACTTCTACTATAATCTTCTTCAGCCCTGTATGATACAGCAACTCTCCCGAGCCAGCGTTCAGGAATGGGAAATCTTGTTTTATATTGAGGGATGTTGAAGTTATCGCGGGAATTATAACATAATCTGTAAAATAACTCTTACGAGATGAGACATAATCACAGGTAAGGGCTCCACGGCTGGGCTGATTCGTCGAGATATTATCTTGAGCGGTGATTATCACGTTATCAGCCCGTTTGTTGGGGGGGTCAGATGAGGGTAATGGCAGTTATTGTGACGACGGGTCCACTGGTGATAATACCCGGTGGTACTTTATTGATAGTGGGTACTTGTGGGTCGGGGGATGGGGGTGGGGGAGGAGAGAGGAGGAGAGGAATTCTGGTGTCAGTAGATGGTGGGGAGTACTGTACCGCTGGTACACACGCTCAGAGGAATAGAGAACGGGGCCAAGTGAGGATATTCCCTCAAAGGCTCAGTCCTTTGTTCTTAACGCTACCTCGCTAACGCGGGAAATGGTGAATAGTATGGAAAAAAAGAATATATATATATATATATATATATATATATATATATATATATATAAAATGAAACACGGTAAGTTCCCAAGTGCACTTTCATGTAATAATCACATCATCGGGGGAGACACAAGAGAGAAATACGACAGTCAGTTGATATATAACGAAAAGACGTTGCTAGAACGCCATTTGGTAAACATATATATACCGCACGTGTGTGTGTGTGGTTGGGTGGGTGTGTTGTTTCTGAAATGACAGCAACAGAGACATATCTCCGGTATAGCCTCGTACACTGGAGGAATCGTGTCGAAAGCAGCACCATCTCATGCACTGAGTCAAGAGACAATGCATGATGGTGATGCTATCGCACGGCCTTCCATGCAAGTGCTGCTGATCCCAAGGATGGCATGCATGATCCACGGCCCTGTGTGCTATGAGGAATATGTTTCTTACAAGGATGACGTATTAAGCAGGTCGTCTGCAGAGGGAGACTGATTAATGGTGAGATATTTAGAGAATAATGTCTTATATTGCTTGACGATGGCCAGATGGTCTTAACAGGCATTGGACATACATTAATAGAGTAATATCTGACGCTAGTACCAATAATAGTAGTAGTAGTAGTAACTGTAGTAGTAGTAGTAGAAATAGTAGTAGTACTTGTAGTAGTAGTAGTAGTAGCAGTCGTAATAATGGTTTCTTGCTCTAGTATTTGCACATAGAATTTTGTTTATTCAAGGAAGTGTAGCTTACATGATGCCTAATACTTCCCTTTCCAGCTAACCCTTCCAGTTCTTTGCTAACCCTGACAGTTCTTTCTTATAAAGGATCATTACATATGTAGGAAGGACAAACCATATACATAGTCGATATACTTAACCAATGCCAACTTTAACACATGTTTGCCTTGACATAAAGGGATTCTCTCATTTTCTGTAGCGTTAGGTTACAGAACTTGGAAATGATTTCTCTTGGTCTTCTCGAATACCACATGAAGACAAAGATCTGAAAGTCGATGAAAAGAAATCCGGGCTCATTGGAACAAGATAGATGTCCGCGAAGTTCTAGATCGATGGCCCGAAATTGAAAGAGTGGTCCGCGATTGTGGTTGTACGAAAGAAAGAAAAAGTTAAAAAAAAAAAAAAAGAAAGACGAACTGGAAATCTGGAAGTTAGAAAATGAGAAAATTTCTAAGAATTAATTCATTCGTTCCTTATCCAAAATGGCTTTTCTCTTCTTTAGCTAAATGTTTCTAAGTCTCTCGCTTCCTTCTTCCTACTTTCCACTTGTTGCATAGCTCCCAAGTCAGACCACATCCTCGCCACAGAACTTGTTGCATAGCTTCCAAGTCAGACCACATCCTCGCCACAGACTCTTACACGACTTTCTGCAGGAACGTGCTAACTCTTGTCACTCCCACCCTTCGTCAGGTGGGTCCTGAGGCCTGTACGTCGAGGGTCAGTGGACCAACTACCCCCATCTGTCTCTATCGTCTCTCGTCACACATCTCCTCCAGCAATGGCGAGTGACAACAGCTCCACTTATAAACAGATGAACATCTCCTGCTTCACTTACTACCAAACCCCATTCATAATGCTTCACTTAAAGCGCAACCTGCTCACACTACTGACTCACTTATAATCATATATCAGCTCACTCTGGTTAACTTATATAACCAAACCACCTTATACAGCTTTACTTATAACCAAACCAACTTACACCGCCTCACGTATATAACCCCACCAACTTATAACCAAACCAACTTACATTGCTTCACTTATAACCTAACCAGATCAGCGTCTATTAATCTTGGGGAAATTTTTCTCTTAAGTAAAGGAGTTGCCAGTGGGTCCTCAGCCAGCAGTGTAGCAGGTTGCTTATAAAACGTTCCTGGAGGAAGAGTGTGCGATGCTTCACGCTGCTGTGAGTGTGAGTGAGAACTCCATAATGATCAGTCACACGAGCCCGCGTTCAGGCCCCGGTCAGGCCACCCGGGTCACAGCTAACCCAGCGTGGCATTTTCTCCCTGGGGGTTTGGTCGATAAAATAGTTACCTGGCGTAAGATGAGGTTTATATATATATATATATATATATATATATATATATATATATATATATATATATATATATATATATATATATATATATATATATATATATATGTATGGATATAGTGCATATGAACTACCATATAACTTACAAACCTCGGACAGCCAAGATCGAACCCGGGACTCCTCTCCTGAGTAGCTGGCGGGAGCACTACTGCTTGGCTATGATCACCCCCATCTATATATATATATATATATATATATATATATATAAATATATATATATATATATATATATATATATATATTGTCACGTCAGTTAAAAGTAAAAGCGCCAGTGTTCCAGCAATATTGAACACCTTCGATCTATGATGGTAATAACGCGACACGTTTTCTAAGAATCTCCCGCTACTTTCATTAAACCGAGAATCATCGATCTCCTCCCCACTACGATGAGTCAATATACTCCCTGCCCTCATTAGCCGGATGGCGGGTAATGAGGAAGGATGTTAGCGTGCTCAAAGTGTGAGGAGAAATGAATGAGGTTTGTGTTAAAGCCTTCGAGGGCACTCAGACGATAACATGACAGTACAGGTGCTGGACGGGTGACGATAGATAGTAATTGGTTCGGTATATGAAGGTTCCCTTTTTTCACTCTCAGTAAATATACTAACTCGTATCTACGATATTAGGAAGATGCTGACGAAGAAGAAGAATAGTGAGGTAGAGATAGAGAGAAAAAAACAAATATATGTTACACAACCCGGATCGGCGAGGAGGGTCGGGTAGTGGGGTGAGGGTTGGGGGGGACGTGAGGGATTAACTCCGGGTTGAGTTAGTGTTGGTGGCGGGTGACAATACTCCCACATCCCGGACCTTATTAGCTGCAGGTGTCCGGTGTCGTGGGGGTTGAGGAGAGGGAGGGAGAGAGAGAGAGAGAGAGAGAGAGAGAGAGAGAGAGAGAGAGAGAGAGAGAGAGAGAGAGAGAGAGAATGAATGATACTGGACCACAAGCTGAAGATTATTTCTCTCCTTCGCATCGATCAGTGCCAACAGGAAACAAAAATGGAAAAAAAATTGGCAAGAAGTCTTCACTGTCATCTCCACCATCATCATCATCATCATCATCATCATCATCATCATCATCATCATCATCATCATCACCATTTCCGACCACTGGGACGATTTATGTGAAAATGGTTCATTTCATCAGACTACCAGATTCCATCCTAATGAAAATGATCTCCTGGGAATCATTAATTAGGATTCCTTTTGATAAACGCTGCACATAAAGAGACTCGCCAAAAATAGATATGCAAAATACCAAACAGTGAATATGTATGTGTATGTGTGTGTGTGTGTGTGTGTGTCTGTGTGAAAGGTTTTCAATTCCACAGTTAATCATCACATGAAATCGGAAGCCTGGAATCAAATACAATAAGTTCCCAAAGAAGCAGAACGGGAGAAGTCTGATGAACCGATGAGAGAGAGAGAGAGAGAGAGAGAGAGAGAGAGAGAGAGAGAGAGAGAGAGAGAGAGAGAGAGAGAGAGAGAGAGAGAGTGAGTTACTGAACGTTCGTGAAGCAAGCCATTAAGGCCAGACCTCCAGAGTGCAAAGACGGAAACAGAACTTGAGGACCAGTTGTATATCGGACGTGTGGAAATGTCACACGATCACCATTTCACTCGAGGAAAAATGGTAATCAATGTGAAATCGAAAGATGAGAAGAGAAACATTTCATCTGGGTCACACAGACACACACACAGACACACACACACACACACACACACACACACACACACACACACACACACAGGGTTTCTACGACGGTGGAAAGCAAACGACCATATTTTTTTCTCATTCCGTTTTCACTTAGTTCTTTAGACATTGTGGGACAATAGCACAGAATGTTAACAAAGGAAGAAAACGCTGGATGTCAGTACGTAGAAAATTGTCCTATAGCCCCGTCTGTGGCATTCTGGTTCTTGTAGCACAGATTGTTACAGAGAGATATAGAGGAGGGGGAGGTATAGAAGACATCAGATCATAATAGCGATGGAAGGGCACGTAAAAAGGCGACGGGAGGAAACCGTGTCGCGAAGGTGATGCTCCTTCCTGATGCTGTTGTCGTCTGCAGATGTGAGAGATGGGAGGGAGGGTGGGAAAGTGAGGCCATAGGGTTCGGTTCCCCTTCCATAACCTTCATAGTGATGGCCGTCGAGCCAAAAATGATACTGAGGTAGATTTTATAGAAGGGTAATTTCATGGCTAATGACTCGGGGGTCAGGGGAAAACACTTTGAAAAAGAAAACGATTCCTCCTCCGCGTCCAGTGAAATTCATGCTGGGGTCGGGGGGACGCGGGTGTGTTATCACTGCAGCAGTGTCGGGTGTGGGGCCTGCCCACCTGCAGCAGGTTGTCTGATAACGTGGTAACCTGGTCACCTGGGTGGGTACTTGTGTGTAACTGGACGCCAGGGGGAGAGAGGGAGAGAGCCACTTATCGCATGGCTCTTCCTCCCACACTGCCTGACAGTAATAGATGCTCTTGGGTGAAAATGGTCTTAGATACAGTAATCGTATTGGGATACATCATGTAAACAAAGACCAGGTATTGCAGGTGGCGTGACCTGTGCTGCTCTCTAGTCTCGTGCCACTTTCAAATAAACATAAAGAAAAAATGATAGTGAGATTCTCAATATTTTGTATCACAATGTTTTACTTAAGAGATAAAAGAAAATGAAGATAAAAGATGTGTTATTTTCCCAGCCAGGAACAACGCCACCCATTTTCTCTCTCTCTCTCTCTCTCTCTCTCTCTCTCTCTCTCTCTCTCTCTCTCTCTCTCTCTCTCTCTCTCTCTCTCTCTCTCTCTCCCTCTCTCTCTCTCCTCATCTGTATGCTCCTCTTAACACTGGCACTCATGACCGAAGCAAGCCGCGATTTTTCCCGGTACGAGGCGAACACCTGCAAAAGTTCATTATACACCTGTTGTTAGGGAACACGGTGCCCGAGACCCTTACTTACGTCGACCCCGACCCCTGGCCACGATACACATATTTGATAACAAGAGCAAAGCGTCTGGCGATCATGACGCCGGCGGTGGCATGGATGTTAGGCTGGTGATGCCTGAATAATGTACATACAAGCGTGGAGAAACTCCCTTTCCTTGATACGGGTGCCTCCCTCTTCAGGACTCCCTCCCTCCCTCCCTCCTACCCACGACTCTCCAAACAGGTCACAAAAACAGGGGGAGAGGGGGAGAAGTGGGAGAGAGAGAAAGAGGCGAACCTTTAGCTCCACTGGTGGGAGTTATTTCCAGTCTAATTATTGATCTGATTATTCCGTCAACACCATTTGTAACGGTGAGGGCAAATAAGAGCATTCCAGCTCAGAGTGGCGCGATTGCTGCCATTTAGGCAACATCCGTGACCCAAGGAACAGCATGGTGGGGGTGGTGAACCTGCTGCAGCAGCAGCCCCCCTACGACCTTTTCCTACCCTCTCAACACCACCTCCCTTCGTTCCCTCGACTTCCTTCGCCATTATGGTTTGGGGGAGGGTGTGTGAGGAGGAGGAGGAGGAAGAAGGAGGAGGAGGAGGAGGTGTTCCTAATGAGCGATCCCAAAATGCCTCATGAATGTTAAAATGTACCTCTGTTTATACAGAGAGTAGGGGAGCTCTTGGCTGAGAGAGAGAGAGAGAGAGAGAGAGGTAGATAGATTTGCAGTAGAGTATGAGGAGAGCTAATTAGTTGCTGGTGGCTGTGTTTACCGTGGATTGAGAGGGAAAGGGGAAGAGTGAGAGATATTGTGTGTTATTAGGGAAGGTAGGAAGGGAAGGGAGAGGTAAGGAGGGAAAGCAGTGATCAGCAAGATGGGAAAGGAAGGTAAGGAGTGAAACGGCGACCAAGAGGGGAAAGGTGGAATTAAAGCAATGATCAAGATGATGGAAGCGAGGTGAGGAATGAGGCAGCAATCAAGAAAATGAGAAGAGAAAACTGGAGACGGACACAGTCTCTTCACTCGTCTTCTTTTAACATTTTTTTTTTTTTCAACGACTGTTTATCTAATGGTTTAAATCTAATTTTCTTCCCGTGATACATACATGCATACATCACAGGCCATAATTTTGATAATGACGAAGCCGCGAATAAAGTGAAAATAATAATACGTACGTCATTAAAATTCGTAAGACATTTTTTTTTTTTTTTTTTTTTAGAACGAGAGGATCAACTGAACCAACAGTGGAAAGAAATCGAAAGAGATTCATGGTTAAACTGCTGCATCCACTTTCTAATTGTTCCGCTAGAGACCAAAAAAAAACGAAACTTGTGATAGGAAGTTCCAGCATAAGATCTCTGGGTGTCGCCAACTCCCAGGGATGAGATTGGGGCTGGTTAGGAAGAGAAGATGTGAGGTTTGTCATCGGGTGAGAGCGGGTGATCCCTCACACACACACACACACACACACACACACACACGCACGCAAGCATCTGCACCTGAGTGTTGGATGAGTCATGACCCGTTAGCGCACCTGGGAGCAAGATAACGTCATCCCTCATACAGCGAAAGTGGCTTAGGTTGCGGAGGGAAAGAAAGTTAGTAGTACTGTTTCAGCTCCGCTCCCAGTAATGCCATCACGTCACCTGCTGTGGGTATATATATATATATATATATATATATATATATATATATATATATATATATATATATATGTGTGTGTGTGTGTGTGTGTGTGTGTGTGGGTGTGTGTGTTTGTATGTGTGTGTGTGTGTGTGTGTAATTTCTGCCCATCGAAGCCAGCGAACAGCCCTTATCCTCCTCTTCCATACACCACACCACACCTGACCGTCATTGTTCTGCCCGTCACACACGCGCGAGACTTAGTCTAGCCCGAGGAGAAAAGGAATAAACCAACCATAAGACCTCAGACGGACCAGTCAGTTCCCTAGCTGGATATATAAAGCCCAGGTAACATAGAGTGTCATGCCTCCTTCACCGAGATGACTGTAAACAGAACCTTAGCTACAGATCAATGCAAAGACATTTTTTCCCCCCCCCCACTTCTAATCAAGGGTTTTTTTTTTTTTCTAAATGGATGAAATGCATTATGATTATCTCTCTATCTTCGAAACGGGTTTGTATGATCGTCTCAGCCAAACGTAGTCATGCGAACTCCCCCAAGGGAATTAATGGGAAGTTCGTGGCAGCTTCCTTGAGGGATTAGATACTAATCAACCCATTATTTTCAATTTTCCAGCTGTCCTTAACGCGGCATCTGTGACCAAACTCTTCAAAACGAGGAGGGAAAAAAAAAAAACGTATCCTCCCTGGACAACGTTTTAATTGGATGACGTAAGGAAGAGATGGCAAAAAAAAAAAAGTGTTTTTTCTAATCATTTTTGCATAATTTTTTTTGTTAGATATCACTTGGTTATATTATTTTTATTTCCTTTTAATTATACATAGAACACAGATGGCTAGATTACTGATGCATACATACAGATGGGATTTACATGTTTAATCGGACCCTGACCTTCTGAACCAGATGGTTTGTCTCTCGAACACGACGGTACGACTCATGAGCACGACGGTACGACCCCTTGAACACGACGGTACGGCCCTTGAACACGAAGGTACGGCCCTTGAACACGACGTTACGACCCCTTGAATACGACGGTACGACCCTTGAGCACGACGGTAAGACCCTTGAGCACGACGGTACGACCCTTGAAAAAGACGGTACGACCCTTGAACATGACGTTACGACCCCTTGCGCACGACGGTACGGGCCCTTGAACACGACGTTACGGCCCAGGAACATGACGTTACGACCCGTGAACAAGACGGTACGACCCTTGAGCATGACGGTACGACCACTTAGCATGAACGACACCTCAGTGAGTATGACATTACGACCTTTACGGTTGACAGCGTTTACCTCTGGTCTCTGCCCTACGGTCTTAGGTCAAAGGCCAAGCAATCATATACAAGAATCTGACCATAGTGTTCAAGAATTGTACTTTATGTTTGACTGATATATATATATATATATATATATATATATATATATATATATATATATATATATAAAGCCACGAATGATTTTAACGCATGTCCACGTTAAGCAATTTTCCAATTTTCACTCTAAAATTCGTAAATCTTGGAAGAAAGAGCCTTTGGATTAAAGTTACACCGTACAAGATTATTTTCTTTTAAATTGGTTTGTGACATTTCCTTTCCGTGACCGAAAACCAAAGGGAAAAATTCGTGATGATTCGTATAGGGAATATGTGGTCTGCACTCCTCACCATCAGTAGCCAGAGCAGCCCATTCATCCACCAGGGGGCTGTAACTGTTGGCTCTGTGTTTCACTAGAACTGAATTCATTATATCCGTCGTGTGTTGTAATTAGAGAGGAGGATTTATGGGAACTAGCCTAGCGTTAAGGACGTAAAAACAGTACCTGTTGCTACAGCTTGGCCATCAAGGGAACAACAGTACCTGTTGCTACAGCTTGGCCATCAAGGGAACAACAGTACCTGTTGCTACAGCCTGGCCATCAAGGGAACAACAGTACCTGTTTGCAACACTGGATCCGAACCTTTCGGGTCCTGGACACAGCAGTGTGTGCCTGCAGCAGGTCATCCCTCATTATGTAGATGATAATTATGATAAACAGTATTACCACCAGTCCAGTAAGAACGCTGCGCTATATTGTTACGTAATATATATGTATATATATATATATATATATATATATATATATATATATATATATATATATATATATATGTATATGTATATATATATGTATATGTGTGTGTGTGTGTGTGTAATGCATATGTGTATTTATGTGCATGTGTGGAAGACGAGATAACTCCACCGTAGAAAATGTTTTAAACTTCACGAACTTTTCATATAACAGTAATATGAACTTTGCTCACGCACCGTAAGATTACAATTACCACGACCTTTCAGGTGCGTTAACCCAGATCGAGTAATTTTGATTAAAAGAAAATAAAAAGGTTTTTTGAACCCTTGCTTCAGTAGGTCTGGAGCCGATGGATCCTCCCAGACTTATTATTCAATTTAGTCTTAATCAGGCCCTTCTTTAGGCTTGGCCCCAAGATTCACCGTGGCATTATAGAGCACTTGGGTCTCTCTCTCTCTCTCTCTCTCTCTCTCTCTCTCTCTCTCTCTCTCTCTCTCTCTCTCTCTCTCCCCGAGGGCATGCCATGCGTGCGAGAGCCTCATCTTTTCAATTAATATAATCGAATTTTTACGCATAAGAGAATGTAAAGGTAATTTAATTCAGGCTCCTTGCGCCCTGCCCAGGTATTCATCATCGCGCGTACTGTGCTCGTGCGTGGCTCCGGTTACAGTAATGAGGACCTTAATTAAATGGGAGGAGAGAGAGAGAGAGAGAGAGAGAGAGAGAGAGAGAGAGAGAGAGAGAGAGAGAGAGTGGGGAGGAAATGAGGACTTTGGGTGAGGGGTTTAGCTTAACTGGAAGATTGTTAGACAAGTGAAGAGTGGCATGCCAGAGAGGGAGTATAGTTCATGAAATTCGTTCCTTCAAACAGTTTTGAAAGTGAGGCAAGAATATGATGTCCATGAACTGGGTCTCTATCCTTCACTGACTGTCTTATCTTTTTTTTTGTGATTCCCAGCTTTCGCAAGTGTGGGTTGGAGCGGAGCGGTGAGATGCTGTTGAACTGCTGTACAGTTTTGGTTATGATTCACGTGGTTCTCTTGGTCCCATCTCCCCAAAATATTCGTAGATCCTTCCTCTGTGACGACTGCAAGCAAACTCATCATCCCCCTTCGTTACCACCGAGCTCATTGGAAATCAACACACGCTACCAGGAACACTAGGAAACAAAATTTCAACCACAGCCACAGTGAACCAGTTTTTGAGCATGAACACGATTCTAAACCACGACGTTAAACTTTTAGATTTCGTCGGGTTGACTCGCATCCAAGTTTTAGGTGAACTAATATACCATCAGAAAATCTAGCTGCGTTGGTGGAGCAACCCAGACACTGGAATTTATAACCAAATGGCTCCCCATGAACAATGAGAACACGCAGGAGGAGGAGGAGGTCCATCACAGATTAAAGGAAAATATTTTACAGCATCTCGGTGGCTATCATATTTACAACGCTGGCTCCAGGGCCGGCCAGTGTACACGTCCGTGCGTCAGTGGGATCGGGTCGTCCTTCCCTCGGTGTCTCTTCACCTATTTTCAGTGGATCATTTTATTGGTACAAGTACAGACTGGTTTGAATGCCACTTTGAATGGAGAAAGCCTGGAGGAACTGGAGTGTTTTAGATACCATTTACATATACCATATCTAGCCCCTAGGGGAGGATGAACCATTGGGTTTGACTGTGGGCCAACTGCCGTGCCGAAGATTCGAACCCAGACAGGCCTGTGCGTGAGTTTGTAGTCAGCAACGCTGACCGCTACGTCACCGCGAGTGAAGAGTATCATCGTCCGTGGGTGAAGGGGATTACAGTCTCGTCCACAGGAGACTGTCCTTACCCTGCTACTGATCATTAGTGCTGCCTTGTAGTTGCAGGAGCCCCTGGAGATATATATATATATATATGTGTGTGAATTTTAGCGTGGTAATTAATTAGCCAAGTTTTTATTGATCATAAACTAACTAATCATATGTTCCCGACGTAAGTATATCTTACGTGCTGGTCTACATCTATATATGTTTGGCTGGTAAAGTCCCGGTGACACAAGTGGGTAAAGTGGTGCAGTATAGAGGGAGGAGCGTGGTCAGCGAGGCAGCATCACTCCTGCTCCCTTTATCTGAATCGACCTTCCCAGCCCAGCATCGTTTAATTCCTTTTCTTTCCCCCGGGCCATTTATTGCCTGGGAATCTGTTAATTGTGTCGTTAACTAGGATAACGAGGTAATTACTGTTAGAGGGCCTGAAGGATGGTAATAGCTTGCCTTGATCCATGAAGACTAGTTAAAGGAGAGGGAACCGTGCTCAGCAACGCCAACACACACACGACAGACTAATCAGCACAGAATTATTTTCCCGGATTTTTTTTATTCACTTTTATTGTAGTCGATATGGCACGGGCAGAGACATGCCCCAGGTCATGATCCTCTTGGATGAACTGGAGAGGATAATAGAAGGAATGTGGTGGAGCGGTTAGCGATCCTGACCGTGACGCAGGATCGAGCGCATAAGGTTCGAATCTTGGTTACGGTAGTCGATCCACAATTATCCCGTGCCGTCTTACCAAACATTATATATATATATATATATATATATATATATATATATATATATATATATATATATGATATATAAAATAAAAAAAGAAAAATATATATATATATATATATATATATATATATATATATATATATATATATATATATATATATATATATATATATATATCCCTGGGGATAGGGGAGAAAGAATACTTCCCACGTATTCCCTGCGTGTCGTAGAAGGCGACTAAAAGGGGAGAGAGCGGGTGGCTTTCCCTTTTACTTTCCCTTTTATTTTACTTAAAGTAAAAGGGAAAGACAGGATATGGAATAGAATTACTCACCTTCGATTTTCGAGGAAAGGAAGAAATAACGGTTAATCATCGTGTGTCTGATGTCCACACAGAAACTAAGGGAGACAAGAGCCAGTCGTGTGCCGTGGTTCTTACTTACTGTACTTAATAGACTTGTCTGATAGTCTTCATGTCGTGAAATGATTCCAGGGTTTTATATTCTTTCAAGACAAAAGAAAATATCCCACAAAAAAAGAGTATACGAATTATTTTATGTACGAAAATTTTTCCTGTCTGATAACACTGAGATAACGTGACAAATGCTTTTCTTCGTAAGTTCCGTGTCATGAAAAATATCTTTCCCCGCCGTAGGCCAGTAACGTTAAAACTTGTTGGCACTTTTATACTTACAGATGAGTAAAGTTTTTCCCAAAACAAATTCAGTGACTATCTGAAAGTAATATTTCTTTCCAATATATAAGAGGTCTTGGGAAATATTTAAGGCAAAGGAGAAAGGGGCTGGAGGTATAATGTGCAGGTGACTGTCTGGATAAAAAAGGCATTGCGTAAATCTAATAATGGAAACTATATTTGCAGGATCATGGTCTTGAGCGTCGTATATGTATCACATATATATTCATAATTACCCCAGGACCTCTTTCAGAAAAGGGCATTGGTCTTCCTCCAGGACCCCTTTTGCCAAGGGGTTCCTGTAGCTCAAAGGCTGCGCTATATTCAGCAACAGGGGCAGGAATGACTCCTCTGGAGCGAGATGTTCTTTGACGAGTCTGTACGCTCTTATGTCAACTGATGTTAATGTGATACACACTAGCCAAAGGCGACTCTTTCACTTAAGATGTAACCTCAGGTAGGCGAAGTCCGGCAACACCTGTATCTATCTATCTGTATATCTATCTATCTATCATTTGCTGTTTATAGATAGCACAGCCCTGATGGCAGACTCCATAAAGTAACTCTAGAACTGATGATTAAGTTTGGGAGAGTATGTGAGAGGAGACAGGTGAAACTTAACTTGAACAAAAGGTAGAGCAATGGGTGAGACAGGATGATCTGAGGATACGTTTTAATAGCGAAAACCCGAAGGGAATGGAGTGAGTTAGATACTTGGGAGCGGTTGTGGGCAGCGAATGGAACCATGGATGCTGAACTGATTGATAGGACGGAGGAAGAGGCTGAGGTCCTGGGTGTGTTAAGGAGTTTGTTGAAGGACTGGTAAGTGTCTGTAAGAGTAAAGTTCGGTATGTCTGAAGATACAGTAGTCCCGACAGTGTTGCATGGATGTGAGTGATTTTCCCCTGAACGCAAAGGAAAGAAGTTGGATGTGGTGTTGAAAATGAATTTCTTTTAAGAACTTTATGTTGTGTAATGACGGATTAATCATGTCATAGGTGACAAGAGTCAGGAAGTAGTACGGTAATAAGCGCAGTCTGATTGAGATGGCCGAGCAACATATGGTGAACTGGTTTGGACATACGAAAGGCATAAGCTAAGGAAAACTAAAGATGATATGTACGTCAGAAGTGAAGGGATCAAGGTAGAGAGGAGACCGAGATGGAGATGGAAGGATGGAGTGAAGGAGGCTTTGGGGGATATCAGGGTCTGAGTATTCAGAAGGGAGAGAGAGTTGTGCACTGGATAGAAAGGATTGGATTGACGTGCTGTGCTAGTAGGCTGGCCCAGGGCGGTTGAAGCGGTGAAGATAAACCGTGGAATTGTCCGTGGGGCTTGGCTGTGGTTGGTGGGCTTTGGTTTCGGTGCATTATCCATGATGGCTAGAGATTAGATGTAAGTGAGGCCATTGTTCGTTTGTTTCTGATGCTTGCCCTATAAGGCGAGAAAGGCAGTTCGGTATGTAAAAGGAGTTTATATATATATATATATATATATATATATATATATATATATATATATATATATATATATATATATATATATATTCAAATGTGCAGTGTTGTATTTCAGCTCATATGTGTAGATTCTTGAATATTCTGTTATCATTAACAGTAGAATCTGTCCATCTACCTTCAGGAGACTGATCAAAATTCGCTTTGGACTTCGAGTAGCAGCGTCTCCCAGACAGCCCTGGACCCCGGAGGAGTCGCCTCCCGTCCCCCGAGATAATCCTTGGTAAGTACTTTTCCAATATCATGTTTGCTCGAGTGGGACTCACACAATTTCATGGTGAGGGGGATCAGCTCCTGGCCCCGGTCGCTGGCCAGCGCTCTGTATAATTTTGTGACGGTATGGTAAAGTGAGTCCAGGTTTTCTCGAAGCACAATGGACACGGAGGAGACTATACCTGATCTGAATATAGGGAGAACTTCCTTGGCTTAGGTGAGTAATAAGCGTTGACCTCCCCCTGGGAAGTTAATCCTCGTAATATGTAGCGTCATCTGGCTTTCCTGAGTACGAGCCAAGGCGGGAGCACGAGTGTTCAGCGTTAGCTGCGAAGCCTTCCTGAAGGTGTATGATGTCGTAGTGTCAGGGACGTCTTGCCGCTTACACCAGGCCTGAGAGGCTTGGGTTCTTCAACCAGCTTTACAGTTGGCAGATGCAGATGCCTTTTTTGAAGTGAGTCGTTAATCTCAGAGCGTTTGTCGTAATGTCTGAAAGACCTTCTTTGACTAGACTGGGTCTGCCACGTCTCAGCACTAGATGAAGGAACATGGCCTCATACTGGCCATACTGGTACGTTAGTTCTCCACGGTAGATGAACTGATGTTTCAGGGTAGATAAGTAGGAGAGGTGAAGGGGTATGCCTACGCGAAGTACATGCGAATCACGACGAGTATCGAGGGAAGAGCAAGTAAGAGGTTCTGTCTTCGGGGACATCCCTACAGGATGCATGCAGATGGGCCGTCCTTGCGTGAGATGTAGCTTGGTCCAGCGTGATGGGGAACGTCCTCGCCATATAATGGGTTTGTGTTAGCTGATTTGCTCGTAAGTCCACAAGGGAGTAGGCCTGATGAGTTAACTAAGGTCTACTCCCAAGCCTTGGCTGCAGAAATAAGGAGGTAGCCGACCCTCCTCCATCCTCTCTCTCTCTCTCTCTCTCTCTCTCTCTCTCTCTCTCTCTCTCTCTCTCTCTCTCTCTCTCTCTCTCTCTCTCTCTCTGTCACCCAATATAACTTTTCCCACACCTCTTCCCACCCCCTGTTTATAAAATCCCCCCCGTATCTCTCCCAAGCCCCTTCCTGCTCCATCGCCTCCACCCTACGTCCTATTCCCTCTTCCTCCTCCCCCTCTCCCTCATCCCCTTGCGTCCCATACCCTTCTCCACTATTCCCTCCCCCACTCCCTCCCGAGCAGTAATGTGCATGGGTGGAGGAGATGGGGAGGTGGAGGGGGAGAACAGAGGGGTGAATAGTGTTAGATAAGAGTTGATGGACAATACCTTATTTGGCCAACAATTTCCCCAGTTCCCCCTCTCCCTTGCCTCACTATGGTCTGGCTGCCATGAATGTGTCCCCCTGTGATACCATCTCTTTTCGAGTGTGCCATTTCCCCCCTCCTTCCCAGAACCCGAGCGACGCTTCCCAGAATATTTGGAGCGACTGCCGGTGCGGCAGAGGGGAGTGGACGCCGTGATGTGGCCGGGAGACGAGTATTGACTTGAGGGAAGACGACATCCAACCTCGTGTGTCCAGTTAGGCTCAAGTGTTGGGATAATCAAATCATCAGGCGGGAATAACTAGCGCGGCTCTCTCTCTCTCTCTCTCTCTCTCTCTCTCTCTCTCTCTCTCTCTCTCTCTCTCTCTCTCTCTCTCTCTCTCTTGTTACTCGCAGACAGACAGACAGACACACACACACATACACACACACGCACACATGGTGGTAGCAAAACACAGGATGGAACTGGAGCTTTACACTCTGTTTAAGCCTTGTTCACACAGAAGAAGGTCTTACTGAAGAGGTTCAATACATCTCGGGAAGATTCACTGCTTCGCGGATTAGGTTCAGCACGTCGTGAGAGAGGTAGTACTGGGACGATCCAATAATTTTAGTGCCCAAATCTAGCAACACATTGGCTAGATTTACACAGTCTTACCACCCTGAGTGTTGGTCCCACAACCCTAAAGCCTCAGGTGTTGCTGCCTCACCATCTACTTCGGTGACTACGCTGGTAGTGTAACATCCACTGGACGCTGCCTCACCATCTAGTTTGGTGACTACGCTGGTAATTTAACATCCACTGGACGCTGCCTCACCATCTAGTTTGGTGACTACGCTGGTAATTTAACATCCACTGGACGCTGCCTCACCATCTAGTTTGGTGACTACGCTGGTAATTTAACATCCACTGGACGCTGCCTCACCATCTAGTTTGGTGACTACGCTGGTAATTTAACATCCACTGGACCGGGGGCGAGATGGACACAAGGAACAGGTTAGATCAGGAGATGGTTCCCAGGACCTCTGTGTCCTGTGAGAAAGTCATACAACTGAATCTCTCATAAGTTCATGTGAGACGCTTTATGATATATGCTGTGAGCGACGGGAGAGTTATGGATGTGGACTCAACCAATGGCAATGAAGTTGAGCGAGGAATTTTTCCCCTGGCATGGAGAGGTCTAGTATATTCACGTCCAGGAATGCAGGAATCAGACATACCGGAGCACTTATGCATGACGTGCGATGCATGGATAATAATCATGATTAGTACATGGGGTCTCGTGAGAGGTGGTGCAACAGATGAAATTTCTCGTCGCTGCTGTGGACCCCAGAGCATCAGTAATAAACGAGTACCATCGTATAGCCGCTGAAATCCTCGGTAAATGGGGCAGGTACTCCTCGCCAGTGTCATAACAATATCTGGCTCAAATATTCCTTCCATTTTGGTCTTCAGAGACTTTGTCCTCATCTGCCTGATGTTGCTTTACGTCTGAAGAAAAGCGGCTCATGGAAAACCTGAGGAGGTTAGATGGATTCTAATAGAAGCCTTTTTTTTCTTTCATAACTGACGTGGCGACTAATTGGTCCTGACGCCACTCTGACCTTCCTTCAGTGTTACACAGGCCCTGAGCACGGAGGTGCCGGAGTTTGTCTTTGTGCGATGCCAAATTTCGAAAAGACAGTCTACGGTGGATGGAAATACAGAGGTATTTCGTCCACATTATACAAGCATAGTCTGGATTGTTTCGTAAAGCCAGATAGCAAAACACTCTCACGTCAATGGCGAATGTTCCTTCTTGAAGACTGTAATGGCAATCTAAGTTCCTTATCTAGATAGATGGAGACAGGATGATGAACAAGAAACTTCCCTTGTTGGTGATGGGATTAATAACTGTGATGGCAGCTACCGTCTCACCGGGAGACGGGTGATAGGCTCGATAAATGACCGTCTCACTGGGAGACTGGTGGAAAGCTCGATAATGAACGTCTCACCAAGATGTGAGTGAGAGATACAACACAGCAACGGCTCACTATAGCACTCCTTTTAAAGAGACAGTAATAGCTCTCTCTCTCACCACTCTCTTGTGGCTGAGTAATCATTCATTCTTACACTGGAGCTGATAGCCTGGTATTGCCGCTCTCCTATCCTTACCACTCCTCCCCATTATTAGCATCTGTGACAAACTAGGTTGGGAAAACCTCCGCCATCCATCACGCTGGTGTGACCTGGGCCGCGCCTGGCTCGGTTGGGCAAATGTGATTTACGACTCGCAAATCATAGTGTTGTTACGCGCGAACTGCCCGGGTCGGCGCGAGCACTAGAGGCTGACTGCAGCAGCGAGTTGGAGATTACTTGATCTTTGTAGGATGACAAGCCTCACTCGAAGCTCCCTCCAGACGTTATACTCGATGGAGAAGAGGCTCTCCCTCCTCCTCCTCCTCGTCCTCCTCCTCCTCCTCCTCTGCAGATCTGGACGCGGCGAGCAGCCAGACTCGCCTGGTTCCTGTTGTTGTTCTCAGCGACCTCCAGGTCATCGGTTCATCCTGGTTGATAAATCAAGATCGAGGCTGGAATGGGAATCATCGGGTGTCTCACAGCAACAACCAGTCGTGCAGGGTTTAATCAAGCCTCATCGACACTCACGCGAGTCCGGCTCTCCCAGGCCATAACACCGCGACCCTCACACACCATCGTACCATGACCCTCGCACAGCGTTACCTTGATTACGGTTTTCGAAAAGTTCTCCTGGCTTGTTGACTTACCTCTTCTCGTACTCACTACAATGAAATTCTGAGTCCGACTATTGTTTTTTTTATGCCAGATACGACGCTATGTATATAAGCGCTTGTTTACTTCAGTTTTGTTGTCCGTATCCCGGACAGTTACAGCTTGTGTGGGACGAGTGTTGCTAGATCTACATTACACATAAGAACCGTCATGACCTGATTGACTACCACTGCAGGTATGAATAAGGGCAGTGGCCCAGCAACACCTTCAGTGAGGCCTATTTACGTCTCGCGTCGAAGCCAATTTTATAGGGAGTTCCAACGTCTCTTGTGCTGCAGTTATTTTTTATCTGAATAGTATAAGACACTTTTTAAAGATCAGTGGATCTTTTATTTTACTAATTCTGAAATTGAAAGCCTTTGTTGGTTTTATACACTCGGTTCACTCTTGACATTCTTAAGAGTCTCCAGATTTGCCAGATTTTAAGGAACATAGGCTTTCGATTCTCCAGACTCTTCATCATTTACTGACTCTCAAGACTCCATAGACTTCTTAACTTTTTCCTCATTCTAGACTTTCCAAATTGCCTCATCTCCCGGGAGTCTCTTGACACACCAGACTCTCAGGACTCTCAACTGACGAATCTTTGACCTCTTCACAAATTCTTTTTCCAAGATCCCCCACAGTATGTAGACTTCCAAATATATCTAGACTTTCCAAACTCCAACTTCTCCACAATCTCTTCTCTAGATACCTCCTCACACTCTGAAAGACTTTCTGAAGTCTCCATGCAGTCATGAGCTTCAAGATTCTCAAAACTGACCTTACTCCCAAGACTTGATAGTCTCAGACTTTCCCATAATTTCCCAGATTTCCCGGACGTAATGCCTCCTCTCTGCTCCTGGAGTATCATCCCTTCCCATCCAGCTTTCACTATCACGTTCACTCATCGTAGTCCTCTCCCACAGTCGTCCCCGCTGCCATGACCTACCTCGACTATCCTCCACTTCTCGAAATCACAATCAACTCGCAACTGCTCCTGATTTTTCAGCTCTAGTGGGAAAAAAAGTGCCTATCAGGGACATGATCAACATAGAGATGTGAAGTTATCATAACATGGTGTTAACTCTCGCAATCTGTCACCTGTTATCATGAAGCGATTGCTATTTTCTTGTAATGATGATAACATCTGACGCCGTGACACCGAACACAGACACCTGAAGCGCAGTACAGTGTCCTCTCCTAGTCCCCACCTCACACCTCCGTCTCCCAGCGGTGCCCATCCACTATCCTCCTCTACCACTTCTCCCCCTTGACCTAAATTATCCCCCCCCCCCCCTCAAACTTACACAATCCTTCCCTTTTTTTCCCCTCCCTCCCTCCCTCCCTCTGATTCTCTCCTTAAACCCCTCCCTTAACCCCGTTCTTCTCTCTCCCCCTCCCCTCCCCTCAAGCCCACGATCTGACCTTTTCTCTCTGACCCACTTTGTCTTGCTTGCTTGGCTGTAATTGTTTGTTCTACCAGCTCGTTGGCCTCCATATCCTACTCCCACTAATCGTTCTCGACGAGAAATAGTGTAATTCTTGCGTTATGTTCATTGCATGTAGGTATATAATTTAAGCATCTGATTTTAATGCCCAGTTCTCATGACAGAACCACAGAATATTTTAACATATTCGCCTCTTTTCTGTCAGAGAAAAACAGATTTCTAGTCATAGATGAAGCACAACTTTTCGCTATGAAGTGGGAGTTACAGCACAATTTGGTTTTTGGTATCAGAGGATAACTTCTGATTTATCGTTACCTGGATAGTAACGAGATGGTCGTATATTCTTACGTTAGTGGGGTATGGTGTTGGCGCTATACTCCATGCTATCATTACCTTGGTTATAACCAGATGGTCAGGCCCTGTTACGTTAGCCAGGTAGAGGTATTGTGGTTAGAGTAACTACAGCCAGGTGGTATGGATACGTTTGTGGTAGCCAAATGGGGCAGGGATTTCTTAAGCAGCCGCGCGATAAGACCTGATAGAGTTAGTTGAGGATGGCGTTGTTACTGGAGTCACATGAGGCAGGTATTGGTATCGTAACTTGGTAGCGTAGGTACCATCACAATAGCTAAGATATACAGATATTGTTGCCAGGTATATTGTTCGTCACCAGATGCTCGCTCACAAACCAGGAGTGTCCACTATTGTATATAAGACTCCATTAGTGCGTATAAACATCCAGCGTCATGGAAGAAGATGAGTTCTTACCATTACAGGTATAACAAAACCACATTGAGAGACGTACTGCAATCACAGAAGAGACGGCAGCACCACAGAAGAACTTACAACCACAGAGATAAAGCCTTTGCCATCACTTCTTATTTTCTCCTCCGACATGTAGGCTTGACCAAACCGGTGAAGGTAATTTCTTTTTTCTCTGGAATGAGGATCCACCAAGAGGCAGATCACTTTACAACAAGAGAGTCTCCACCATAGGGAAGGCCCTGGAGATAGACTCTACCACTTGAAGAGAGGCTCCTTACCAGGACGGAGACTTTGTCACCACAGATGGAACTCCTTCGCTCAAGCAAAAACTCTACTGCCACAGTGAAGGCTACGTTACTGAAAAGAAACCTCTGCCACCACAGGAGAGGCTCCATAATCATACAGGAGGCTTTGCCACAAACGAAACCTTCACGACCACAAAAGAAGCTTCAACACTAGAGTATCTGCCACAACAGTGGATTCCGTTGTTAACTACTTCACCTCACCCACCACCACCACCACCCAAGGCGATTCTCCTCCTCCAAGGGAAGCCGCCGACCAGGCTTGGCTGCCATAACCTCAAAGCAGGAGACTACTGTTCACTGGGTCTGGCCTCCGGGTCTGGCCACCATCCGTCTTGTCCATATTATCGCCACCATCATCACGTGGTTCCCGCTCAGCCAGGCGGACCAACTTGATGAGAATCTTAACGATTTGCAGCATCCTGGGAGAAGCCCTGGGAGGCTTTCATAACCCTGGGAGGCTCCTACATCCCTGGGAGGCTCCCATAACCCTGGGAAGCTCCCACAGCCCTGGGAGGCTCCCTGTGGTACACAAGGACACCGCACCCTTAACACACACACACACACACACACACACACACACACACACACACACAGATCCTACACTACGTAAGTATAAAACGACCACGAATACCCCTCTACCACACTTCAACACGCACTGTCACACCGGCCAAACGCCCGCCCCTCATGCTTCGCTACACAAGGCAACACCAGCCACACCACACTCCAGTACACAAGGGAACCACATCCTCCCAAACCGCCCAGTACACAGGGACGCACGCTATTCATCCTCGGCCATGCTCTAGTACACAGGAACACACCTCTCAGAAGACACCCTCTCTCCCACCCATTAATACACAAGGGCGCACCGCCCGCCAAACACTCTCCCAAGCTCTCTAGTAAACAGGTCCACTTTTCCTGGTGCGAGGTCACAGGTGGTGGCGTGGCCGGGTCAGGTTTTTGCCAGCGCCAGAGCTAATGCTGGAGATGTGCGCGAGGGGATGGTGCGCCAGCAGATATGAATGGCAACAATGTGGAACATCTCCGCCCAGGTTCACTCGCCACCGAGACGCCCACCTCTCCAAAATGAATTCATTCCCCAACCCCATCTTAGGTTACGAGTGAATAAGCGAAGGATATTTGTGTATCATTACTGGCGAGAACTTTCTAACATTTCTTACTGGAAAGATTTCATTAATTGCTGATTGGTTGATTGGTTCTTTGGGCCTTAGGCCCATCAACTACCATGGTCATTAATACAGAGTCACTGTCAAGCTACATCCACCAACCGGCAATCTTTTAGCGCCTTTGTTAAGGTGACTGTGATAGTTTTAAGTCCACGGACACTCTCGTTACGTGTATGGCCGGCCCTTCACTTATGCTTCTACGCAGTTTCCCACGTGAGCGAGGTAGCATCAGGTACAGGTCACTGGACCTTGGAAGAAATATTGTCACTGATCTCCTCCTTGTATTCTTCTTTTTAGAAAAAAAAAAATGATGTACGAGGAGAAGACTTCCAGCCTCCCGCTTTCGCCCCTTTTTGTCGCCTTGAGTGACACACAGGAGACATGTGGGTAGTATTCTTTTTCCCCTATCGCCACGGATGATATATATATATATATATATATATATATATATATATATATATATATATATATATATATATATATATATACATTTGTATATATGCATTTATATATATAATGTGTAAGTATTACTGAACTTCGCCTGTTTTGGGTTACACTGGTGTGAAAAGTCACATCTTGTGAGACTATTTCTTCGTCAGTTGGCGAAAACGTTATATCCCAAGGACCCCTTCATGAAAGTGGATCCTTGAATTGTGCGAAAATATAAATTGATAGAGAAATGAATAGAAAGACAGCAACACGAGCGCAGAAGTAAAGAGCAAAGATATGAAGATTGGAAATTACCGCTCTGAATGCCTAACACAACAGCAAAATGTTCCACTCATTCTTGATGACTTTTCAAGCGAGAAACAATTTAATTTTATGATGATCTGAATACTGAATATTAATGAAAAGCTTACATGTAATTTGATGAGAGAGAGAAAGAGAGTGAACCAAAGTCATGCTGTGAATATAGATTACACGTAGAAACAAATGTATCTTCCAGTAACGAAAGGTATCTGATCACATTTAAAACCTCATATATATAATGGTTTACATACTGCTTGCAGGATATTAAGCAGCTCAAACCAGTTTAGGACACTTGAAGCAAAACTAAGCTGTCTTTATGGTAATTCAAGAGAGACCGGCTGTGCGCCCAAGCCTCCGTGAAAGGTGAGCAGAGTGTACGGGGAGACGGTAATGTGTTGGGGGTCAAGAGGTCGCCTCGCTCCAGCAAGCCAGGAAAAGCCTTGTTCCCGAGTGCCAGGCGGGATGTGTTCCCGTACCCGGCCGAGGCTGGATGCTTCCTCAGGTGTATGGCATGATCCTGTTGCCTTGTCACTTGGCATCAGAGACAGATCCGCGCCTCCGCCTCTGTTATGCAGTCTCGTGGTCTGTACTGCAGAATGCGCCGGTTCGAAAACCTCCTGGCCACCATTAAACCACCCCAGAATTCCGTATGTGTCTGCTCCGAACAACAACGTAATTCTTTGAATAACTGGGGACAAGTGCATTAAAGATATCAAAATATTTTTCATGATACGAAATTGAATATTTTAGGATTATTATCTATCGACCGTCAGCGTTGAAATCACCGAGGCCCTACACAGTACATTCAGGCAGGGTAACAGACCTGATGAGTTCAATAGCAAACGAACGCGATGATATTCATCGCCAGGCGTACAAAAGAGGCTTCATTACGTGTCTCTGAAATAAACAATGTCTCCTCTGACATATTTGGGAAACTGGGATGGTAGGAGAGACAAAAATAGACAAAGAGAGAGAGAGGAAATAACTGAAAGATTGAGAGAGATACTTAGAAAAACAGAGTAGGCAGTAAAGTTATCAACTCTGTCACATTTAATTTCTTTACGAATGTTTGGTTTTTTCTTCTCTTTTATCTCAAGTGTTGAACTGTTGTTATGGTCTTGTGTCTGTATGTTTGTCCGTCGTACATCATCTTTCGACGTTTTCTTGAGAAGTTTCTGCTGTGTGTGGATGTGCCACGTCCGTTTGGATAGGCTCGTTCGCAGCCTTAGTATGACCTCCTGGTCACAGTGAGGTAATGTATTTCATATCATTGTCATGGAACCATGGCTGTCATGGAGTAGCCTCATTATATCATTATCTTATTAGAATAGTGATCATGGGTTTAGTTATATCTCTATCATTATCAGGGAATCCTGGTTACCATGAAATTAGTGTCGTGATATCGTAACAACAGAATTCTGGTTGGGTATCCATGATTTCGGAAGTCATTTTACCACTGTGTCGTTATGGTAATCAGGAATCCTGACAGATTTTTGTAAAAGTTCTGAAATCTCAAAAAAAATCTTTAAAATTAGGTCAGATACGACGGCCATTTGTCTACCTCTTGAATATGTAATTTCCATAGTCTTTCTCAAGTACAATATTCATCTCCAGGGGTTAGCTCTCCTCATAGGAGGGGAAAGAGAGATAGAATCTATTGTATCTTCCTCGGCGTCACTTGTTCGTGAGGGAGAATTATGAGATCTCTCACCCTCATTATGACATGGTGAAGCAGTCGATATGGTTTTACATGAGCGGCAGAAGACAGTCTTACTCGCGGAAATATGAGTAGAAAAAAAGATAAACAAGAAAGAAAAGATAGACAAGATTGCATTTGTGCAGTTAACAAGATTGCATTTATGCAGTATTTCATTACAATTAATTTGAGATTCCATAAGTATATGGAGAATATATAGGTATATCATCACGATGCCCTTGTATTTCTTTCATAAAATACACCTTGAAATTAGAATCTTGGGACAGTGAAACCTCATTGTGAGAGGCAGTGTAAAAGCTATAGCCTAAAGACATGGAGGAACTACTGGGGGAAAAAAAAAAGATAGTAAAGACACTTTTGATGTGTTCCATGAGGTCACGGAAAGCGAGCCGCTTCTTCTATACTTCTGCGAAAGACAATAAAAGTGTCTCTTAGAACTACATCCACCATTGTTTCGGACATGGCATTGTTCGAAACATCGCTAGAAATTCCCTTGGGTTTCTGTATGTCTTGAGTGCTATTGTGCTGAGGTGACCAGGATTTGCCTTTCCAACAACTAGTTGCACTCAAGTGTATTACATTGACGGTATTTCTTAAATTGGCCTTCAAAACTACGAGTTTCACTGTTCATGTCTCCTTTTCACTTCAGATTACACACACACGCACACACACACACACACACACACACACACACACACACACACACACAAGGTCCCTGTCTTAGAGAGTCGTGAGAAGATTACAAAGTTTTATCTTATTTCTCTCTCCTCTCTCCTCTCTCTCTCCCCTCAGCACCATCACTAGAGTTTGCGCCATCATGTAATCTGATTTCCCTTTCACTGCCCCGCGCGATTTGCTAGTTTTATGGCGTTCTCGCTGGTTTCTAAATGGTATCTACTTTGTATACAGTAAATTGAATGGCATGATCGATGTTTGTAATGTTTGAGGTTTCACAGGTTCGAAGGAAAGGTTCGGTACAATGACTCCTCGACAGACCTAAACTGTGAGTTAAATGTCCCCAAATGTAACATCCTTTATGGGTGTGTTGTGTGTTGTCTGGTGGTGTGAGCGGGTTCACGAGTGGAATTCTTCTGTGTGTGTGTGTGTGTGTGTGTGTGTGTGTGTGTGTGTGTGTGTGTGTGTGTGTGTGCAATCGTTTCAGCTTTCGTATGTATAAATGTATACGTAAATCAGTAAAAGAACTCTGCGTTCACAGATGATTACAAGAAAACTCAGATATCTCCTCAAAACTCTGTGGCCTCAGGGAGTTTAGCATGAGTTGGTGTCTTCGTGACCCGCGTTGTTACTGTAGTGATAAAACCTTTGGAAGTTTATGTCTCACAGTGTTCAGCCAGGGAGGGTGGAGTCAGCGTCACAGCTGCTGCAAAAGGGATGCAATTCTACCTGCTGCATTCACACACACACACACACACACACACATATACACTGCACATGCACACAGCCTCGAATATGCCTGAAAGTCCTGCCTGATTACAGACGTGAGGTACAAAAGAACCAGATTTGAGTATAAGTCATTGATTTCCAATATTCACACCGGCTCGGCTCACCTCGACACTCCCCCCGAGCTCACAATGGCACCCGTCATGATGAGAAAACTTTCCCTCCTTCCCTCAATACCACGATCAACAATTCATGGCTCAGGTTCCCGGAACTTACTCCTTTTACACACACACACGCACACGCACATATACACTGGCACATGCACACAGCCTCGAATATGCCTGAAAGTCCTGCCTGATTACAGACGTGAGGTACAAAAGAACCAGATTTGAGTATAAGTCATTGATTTCCAATATTCACACCGGCTCGGCTCACCTCGACACGTCTCCCCCCGAGCTCACAATGGCACCCGTCATGATGAGAAAACTTTCCCTCCTTCCCTCAATACCACGATCAACAATTCATGGCTCAGGTTCCCGGAACTTACTCCTTTTACACACACACACACAACACACACACACACACACAACACACACACACACACACAACACACACACACACACTCACACACACACACACTCACACACACACACACGCACACGCACATATACACTGGCACATGCACACAGCCTCGAATATGCCTGAAAGTCCTGCCTGATTACAGACGTGAGGTACAAAAGAACCAGATTTGAGTATAAGTCATTGATTTCCAATATTCACACCGGCTCGGCTCACCTCGACACGTCTCCCCCCGAGCTCACAATGGCACCCGTCATGATGAGAAAACTTTCCCTCCTTCCCTCAATACCACGATCAACAATTCATGGCTCAGGTTCCCGGAACTTACTCCTTTTACACACACACACACACAACACACACACACACAGGGTTGCGACGTCTGTCATTCCCCCGCTGCCAGATATTTCCTTAGGGACTCCGCTCGCGAGATAATCACCCAGGATTCGGCTTATCTGTCTTCTCATGTGAGATTTTTTCGAAAGAAGTAATAGAGGATGTTGACTGATGCCAACTGCCTACTTCTTCATATAAATATATATGTATATATATATATATATATATATATATATATATATATATATATATATATATATATATATATATATATAAATTTATATATATATATATATATATATATATATATATATATATATATATATATATATATATATATATATATATATATATATATATCCTCCCCTCTCGTTTTTTTTTTTTTCCAAAAGAAGGAACAGAGAAGAGGTCCAGGTGGGACGAAGGATCAGTTGGCTAGTAACTGGGGACGAAGGATCACTTGCTTAGTAATTGGGACGAAAGATCAGTTAGCTAGTAACTGGGGACGAAGGATCAGCTGGCTAGTAACTGGGGACGAAGGATCAGCTGGCTAGTAACTGGGGACGAAGGATCAGCTGGCTAGTAACTGGGGACGAAGGATCAGTTGGCTAGTAATTGGGGACGAAGGATCAGTTGGCTAGTAACTGGGGACGAAGGATCAGCTGGCTAGTAACTGGGGACGAAGGATCAGTTGGTTAGTAATTAGGGACGAAGGATCAGTTGGCTAGTAACTGGGGACGAAGGATCAGCTGGCTAGTAACTGGGGACGAAGGATCAGTTGGCTAGTAACTGGGGACGAAGGATCAGCTGGCTAGTAACTGGGGACGAAGGATCAGTTGGCTAGTAACTGGGGACGAAGGATCAGTTGGTTAGTAATTAGGGACGAAGGATCAGTTGGCTAGTAACTGGGGACGAAGGATCAGTTGGCTAGTAACTGGGGACGAAGGATCAGTTGGCTAGTAACTGGGGACGAAGGATCAGTTGGCTAGTAACTGGGGACGAAGGATCAGTTGGCTAGTAACTGGGGACGAAGGATCAGTTGGCTAGTAACTGGGGACGAAGGATCAGCTGGCTAGTAACTGGGGACGAAGGATCAGTTGGCTAGTAACTGGGGACGAAGGATCAGTTGGCTAGTAACTGGGGACGAAGGATCAGCTGGCTAGTAACTGGGGACGAAGGATCAGTTGGCTAGTAACTGGGGACGAAGGATCAGCTGGCTAGTAACTGGGGACGAAGGATCAGTTGGCTAGTAACTGGGGACGAAGGATCAGTTGGCTAGTAACTGGGGACGAAGGATCACTTGCTTAGTAATTGGGACGAAAGATCAGTTAGCTAGTAACTGGGGACGAAGGATCAGTTGGCTAGTAATTGGGGACGAAGGATCAGTTGGCTAGTAACTGGGGACGAAGGATCAGTTGGCTAGTAACTGGGGACGAAGGATCAGTTGGCTAGTAACTGGGGACGAAGGATCAGCTGGCTAGTAACTGGGGACGAAGGATCAGTTGGCTAGTAACTGGGGACGAAGGATCAGCTGGCTAGTAACTGGGGACGAAGGATCAGTTGGCTAGTAACTGGGGACGAAGGATCAGTTGGCTAGTAACTGGGGACGAAGGATCAGTTGGCTAGTAACTGGGGACGAAGGATCACTTGCTTAGTAATTGGGACGAAAGATCAGTTAGCTAGTAACTGGGGACGAAGGATCAGCTGGCTAGTAACTGGGGACGAAGGATCAGCTGGCTAGTAACTGGGGACGAAGGATCAGTTGGTTAGTAATTAGGGACGAAGGATCAGCTGGCTAGTAACTGGGGACGAAGGATCAGTTGGCTAGTAACTGGGGACGAAGGATCCGCTGGTTAGTAACTGGGGATGAAGGATCAGTTGGCTAGTAACTGGGGACGAAGGATCACTTGCTTAGTAATTGGGACGAAAGATCAGTTAGCTAGTAACTGGGGACGAAGGATCAGTTGGCTAGTAACTGGGGACGAAGGATCAGCTGGCTAGTAACTGGGGACGAAGGATCAGCTGGCTAGTAACTGGGGACGAAGGATCAGCTGGCTAGTAACTGGGGACGAAGGATCAGTTGGCTAGTAACTGGGGACGAAGGATCAGTTGGTTAGTAATTAGGGACGAAGGATCAGCTGGCTAGTAACTGGGGACGAAGGATCAGCTGGCTAGTAACTGGGGACGAAGGATCAGCTGGCTAGTAACTGGGGACGAAGGATCAGCTGGCTAGTAACTGGGGACGAAGGATCAGTTGGCTAGTAACTGGGGACGAAGGATCACTTGCTTAGTAATTGGGACGAAAGATCAGTTAGCTAGTAACTGGGGACGAAGGATCAGCTGGCTAGTAACTGGGGACGAAGGATCAGTTGGCTAGTAACTGGGGACGAAGGATCAGTTGGCTAGTAACTGGGGACGAAGGATCAGCTGGCTAGTAACTGGGGACGAAGGATCAGTTGGCTAGTAACTGGGGACGAAGGATCAGTTGGCTAGTAACTGGGGACGAAGGATCAGTTGGCTAGTAACTGGGGACGAAGGATCAGCTGGCTAGTAACTGGGGACGAAGGATCACTTGCTTAGTAATTGGGACGAAAGATCAGTTAGCTAGTAACTGGGGACGAAGGATCACTTGCTTAGTAATTGGGACGAAAGATCAGTTAGCTAGTAACTGGGGACGAAGGATCACTTGCTTAGTAATTGGGACGAAAGATCAGTTAGCTAGTAACTGGGGACGAAGGATCACTTGCTTAGTAATTGGGACGAAAGATCAGTTAGCTAGTAACTGGGGACGAAGGATCACTTGCTTAGTAATTGGGACGAAAGATCAGTTAGCTAGTAACTGGGGACGAAGGATCAGTTGGTTAGTAATTAGGGACGAAGGATCAGTTGGCTAGTAACTGGGGACGAAGGATCAGTTGGCTAGTAACTGGGGACGAAGGATCAGTTGGCTAGTAACTGGGGACGAAGGATCAGCTGGCTAGTAACTGGGGACGAAGGATCAGCTGGCTAGTAACTGGGGACGAAGGATCACTTGCTTAGTAATTGGGACGAAAGATCAGTTAGCTAGTAACTGGGGACGAAGGATCACTTGCTTAGTAATTGGGACGAAAGATCAGTTAGCTAGTAACTGGGGACGAAGGATCACTTGCTTAGTAATTGGGACGAAAGATCAGTTAGCTAGTAACTGGGGACGAAGGATCAGTTGGCTAGTAACTGGGGACGAAGGATCAGTTGGTTAGTAATTAGGGACGAAGGATCACTTGCTTAGTAATTGGGACGAAAGATCAGTTAGCTAGTAACTGGGGACGAAGGATCAGCTGGCTAGTAACTGGGGACGAAGGATCAGCTGGCTAGTAACTGGGGACGAAGGATCAGTTGGCTAGTAACTGGGGACGAAGGATCAGTTGGCTAGTAACTGGGGACGAAGGATCAGTTGGCTAGTAACTGGGGACGAAGGATCAGTTGGCTAGTAACTGGGGACGAAGGATCAGCTGGCTAGTAACTGGGGACGAAGGATCAGTTGGCTAGTAACTGGGGACGAAGGATCAGTTGGCTAGTAACTGGGGACGAAGGATCAGCTGGCTAGTAACTGGGGACGAAGGATCAGCTGGCTAGTAACTGGGGACGAAGGATCAGCTGGCTAGTAACTGGGGACGAAGGATCAGTTGGCTAGTAACTGGGGACGAAGGATCACTTGCTTAGTAATTGGGACGAAAGATCAGTTAGCTAGTAACTGGGGACGAAGGATCAGCTGGCTAGTAACTGGGGACGAAGGATCAGTTGGCTAGTAACTGGGGACGAAGGATCAGTTGGCTAGTAACTGGGGACGAAGGATCAGCTGGCTAGTAACTGGGGACGAAGGATCAGCTGGCTAGTAACTGGGGACGAAGGATCAGCTGGCTAGTAACTGGGGACGAAGGATCCGCTGGTTAGTAACTGGGGATGAAGGATCAGCTGGCTAGTAACTGGGGACGAAGGATCAGTTGGCTAGTAACTGGGGACGAAGGATCAGTTGGCTAGTAACTGGGGACGAAGGATCAGCTGGCTAGTAACTGGGGACGAAGGATCAGTTGGCTAGTAACTGGGGACGAAGGATCAGCTGGCTAGTAACTGGGGACGAAGGATCAGTGGCTAGTAACTGGGGACGAAGGTCACTTGCTAGTAATTGGGACGAAAGATCAGTTAGCTAGTAACTGGGGACGAAGGATCACTTGGCTAGTAACTGGGGACGAAGGATCAGTTGGCTAGTAACTGGGGACGAAGAATCAGTTGGCTAGTAACTGGGGACGAAGGATCAGCTGGCTAGTAACTGGGGACGAAGGATCAGTTGGTTAGTAATTAGGGACGAAGGATCAGCTGGCTAGTAACTGGGGACGAAGGATCAGTTGGCTGGTAACTGGGGACGAAGGATCAGCTGGCTGGTAACTGGGGACGGGATCAAGATCACGGGAACTGGGATGGTGTGAGAGGAGGAGCTGATAGAAGTATTGACCATTGTTCTCTGGATGGATGGGCATGAGGCAAGATTGGGTACCCGAGGACTGAGGAAGATAAACTTATAAATAACGCGGAGTCAAAGTATTGTTAAAGGGAAAAATGGAGTAAGGAGGTGTGTGAAAGAGGAGTGATAATGGGTGAATGTACGAAAACGTCCTGTAGCCTTGGAAAGCAAATTTGCTTAACCTTAATCACTCAATTTGGTGTATCAACTTCTATTCTGCCATCCGTCCCAAATCTCCAAACCAGATATTTGAGGTTTCCATCTATTCATTCAATGAGGATTTTCACTTTCCATCAGGCCTCTTTCCCAGACAGCCACCTTGATATCATTTGCATTCAACATTCTCTCCCGGTGCCTTCCTTCAGAGTGTGCACTGTCTGCAACACTCACTCCTTTTAACAGAAATGTGTAATTTTCACGCTACGTCTTCGACCATCCTCTCTCCCTCTCGTCGCTCTTACTCTCATCTTGTTCCTGTACTGGAGGCAGTAGGTTGTCGTAAGGTCTCCCAGTTTGTTTGCCATCACGTCAGAGCACAAAGTTAACACCGGAACATATTTGATTGAAAGCGACACTGCAGGCGTTGATACCTGTCTCTTCGCTCCTCCTGTACAGCCCCAAATATACTGCAAGACCACCTTTCTTTCACCAGATCATCTACCAATTTTTAAGGGGTTTTATTTAACTTTTCTGGGCCCCCTTTCTTCCCCTTGCTTTCTCATGGTTTTAAAAAACCCCGGTTTTAAAAATAAACAATTTCCCCCTTTTCAAAAATCTAAAACCCCAGGGAACCATCGCTGGCTTACCACCATACACTTCACTAACGCTTTAAAGAAAAAAAAATTGATTCATTTTCAGTTTTCTTATTGATAATTTCCTCTACATACTGATGTAGTTAAGTCTTTTTTTGTCCTTTTTAGGGGGACGTTCCTGAAAATTTTGTTACCGGGGGCCAGGTTTTGTTTTAAAGTAAATTTTCCAGGAAATTCCAGGGATTTAGGTCACAGGAGCCCCTTTCCAAAAAATCCCTTCGGAGTACTCCCTTAAGGGTACGTATGTACCCAACCCTTTCTCGGAAAATTCCCTTTTTGTTTTTTAACCCCCGTTAAGGGTGTTATTCCAACCCCCTTTTTCTCCCTGGATTTCAAGGGTTTCCCCAAACTTATTTACTCCTAAAGCGTCGGTTTTTAATTGCTTTTCCACCTTTTTTTTTTTTCCCCCCCGGTATTTTTAACCCAAAAAAATCTTCAAATTTTCTTAAAGGGCCTTGGGGATTTCCCTTAAAACCCCCATTTTTTCTTTTTTAGGGGTTTGTTGTGTTTTTGTGTTTTGTTTTTTGTTTTTTGGTTTTTGTGTTTTTTTTTTTTTTTTGCCATGATCCGTCCCGCAAATGATTACCCCTGTCCGGACTGAACAGAATAGTCTCCAAAGGACTCCATCATTTCCTTGCTCCTGCGTGAAGAGGAGCCTCCACACAACTGCACGAGCCTCTTATAAAGAGAGGGGCCTTGGGTTATGAAATCATAATCATAACAATGTGTATGTAGGTATATTTGTCTGTCTACCCATCCTGTCTCTTCTTAACTCTCTTCACTGGATAGTATTTTCTGCTCTTACGTCCATCTGAAATGGTTCTCCCCCCTTTTTCTTTCCTGCCTTCGACGTTCCCCCAGAGGTGTTCTCCTCTTCTTCTTGGATTCCCTTGTGCTCATCTGACACAGTTCCACTGCACATACAGTATAACCGCGTGGTTCACCTAGACATTGCATTACCTCCCCCCATAATCTTCGAAGAAACCACTCAACCTCAGAATTTCGTGAGCTAAATAGAAAAAAAAAATTTATGTACCTTAATCGTAACGATCTTTCCAAGTCCACAAGTGTTCCAGCTTTCCTTGTGGTCTGTTTCTCCTGTCTTCTCTTACATCTCATTTTCTATTTGCTCCTCCACCAAAGGTGGGACATTATCAGGTTAATGTGCAGTCTATGGTAATCCGAACACATCCATCCCAACTCTGATTTATTCTTTTTGTTATTTTTGCCGTCTTTTATTTCTTCCAATCTCTGGTTGCCTTTGACCTCCCGCTACCAGCGCCTTATCCTCCCTTCTTCTAACACGACCCCTCGAACTCAGGTCACAAGTTTGGCACCAGTGGCACCGCCCCCTGAGACCCTAACTTCCTTCCACACGACTGGTATATCACAAGATTCTTAGCACGCTCTCCATATTGCCCAGCGTGGCTCTCTCTCTCTCTCTCTCTCTCTCTCTCTCTCTCTCTCTCTCTCTCTCTCTCTCTCTCTCTCTCTCTCTCTCTCTCTCTCTCCACCCCGTAAATGACCCCGTCCCATATACAGTGTTAATGCACGGGTATTTCTTCCTCTTTTCACACTCATTTTGCTTTACCTGACCTCTCGCGTTACGAAAGGGGTTCCACGGGGCTGGGGGAAATTTGTTGGAGTCCATTCTTGCAATCCCTCGTCTGTATACATATGTGAATCTTAAACCAAGGTTTAGAAATAAAACCAAATGTGATACTAACAATAAACCATGAGATTTGCGATTCATTCACAGCATATCGTAATTATGTATCAGATAAGGAGCATAACAGTTCATATGAAGCAATAGATTTTTCACGTTTAAGACGTGCAGATTTTCATGGAACTTAGGAGATTACATAGTTTCCTCTATTTGTTTACACTGTAACGCAACTGCATGCAACTGGGAGTCGTTTGCCTAACTTTATGAATTCATTATAGGGTTCAGCAACTCTTTTCGACCGAAGAAAAAACTTCTTTTATGGGGCTCCTGTAGCTTGGAGGCTGCACTACACCCATGAGAATGAGAAATGACAATGTACTTTGGATGCGATAAGTTCCTCGACGGCATTGCACTTCTTTCCATCCACTTACGATGATACAACCTTGCCGAAGGTGGATCTTAGGAGTAGAGTCCGGCTGGCATGTATATCTGTGTATATCTATATGTATATACCAGTGTACCTACACCGTATGACAGTACGCTCATATTAGGTGTTATTCAAATAAAGTTAAGCAAGAAAATGAAGGTATATATATGCTCATTTGTACAGCCATTTATTCGTCGTAAGATATATGATAAGGAGAAGAGAATCTTTTGTGTGAATTCACATGTGAAGAAAAATGGCCAACCAGGTCGTATTTCGCAAGACGTTTCCTCCTGTAGACTCTACCACTCACAGAAGATCGTGTCAGTTTTATCTTCCGTCAAAAGAGGCTGCAAAATTCCTAAAGTGAGAGATTTTTATCAGAGTATTACTGACTTAGTCTCTTTTCTGAATCTATTTTCTTTTTTTTATAACATATGAACGCCATTAACAGTTTGCAGTTGTGTGCTACACTGAAGGTTTCGTTCGAACCCTTGTCCAAACACCCATCAAGCTTGAAGGGCATATTGACACAGACTTTAAGATAACCAGCCATTGTAATCCGGTTATTGAAAATCTGAATTGCTAATCCAATGACAAGGAAAAAGAAAACAAAAAGAAGAAATAATCGCTTGCAGTCTGGATACTTCAATTTTGCTTTTCTCTCTCTCGCGAAGTCTTAAGAACCGGGAATAACAAAAGAGAATTTCAGGAAGAATTGATTTAAGAATATCTCAAGACGGTTGTATTTTTGTTAATTATACATTGCCGCTGAATCTTCAGTCCCTAGCAATATCGATTTGTACGATATTCAGAGTTATTGTTTTGGGACTGACTCGCTGTCGACATTTCCTGAAGAAAATCACTACAATTTCTTTGATTTTTTTTTTCTCCTGGATGTTTGCCTGGCTGGAAGACCGCTGATCAGCGATAGTGAGGTGTGTGTGCTTTCAGCATCAAGTCCTGAAATTACGGTGTACGTGGTGATTGTGGTGGATGTGGTGGGTTGGGCGGTTATAGTGGTTATGGTTTTGTTGTGGTGGTTATGACTGTGGTGATAGCTCACCTGGTGATGAAGGTTACGATGGTTGTGATAATCATAATGATGATAGTGATGGTGGTAATGTTGGTTGTGATAGTTGGGAGGTTGTTCTGTTGGTTGGTTGGTAGAGGTTATGACAGTGATGGTGGTTGTGATCACTGTAGCGATTGTGGTTAGCTTATTTGTTATTATGGATGGTAGTTGGCGACAACTGTCCCTCAGTTCTTGAGGACTCGATCCCCAACCATCCAGCCAGCCATCCAGCCAGCCATCCAGACAACCAGCCAGCCAGGCAGGCAGGCAGGCAAGCAGGGAGGGAGCCGAGCCTCCTCGTGTGCTCTGCTGCTGGTGGTAATGCACCAACCGGTCTCCCAGGGAAGGCAGGGGGGTGGGCGTCGAGACCCATCGGACCAGTCCCAGTCCTCTCGTGCCCACTCCTGCACACTCATATATCACCGGCTGTCTCCCGCGTCACTCTTTCTGCGATTCAGAAACAATGTTGCCATGATTTCCTGTGAATTCGTCGCCATGTGATAGAAATCAGCATAGCTCCGCGATCACTGAGCGGTGACCGTAACGACTTTAGAAAATGATGTATTCATCACATCCACCTGCAATAGAATTGTTGCAGACTGAGCCATGTTGCAGCTCTGCCAGGGAAGGTATTGACAAGGACTTGCAGAGCATGGATAGGGAGATGTGTCCAGGATTTTCCCCTCACCTGTATACCTGCCACGTACATGTGTTAGTAGTATCTAGTAGACATATGTACCAAGGATCGCCTTCGTCGGTGTTGGCTATCACAGCCCTTTTACTTCGGAATGTAAAAGAATTCTCTCAGAGTTTATTCAAATACCAGATGATTTTATTTTTTGGAGTTCCTTTTTAGAAATGTGATCCAAAACGTAACGTTGCATCTGCAATGCATTTTATCATCCCCTCACGTCTACGCGACCATAATTCGTACTGACATACATTTTCGTTTTGCGTTGCAACAACAGAAAACTACGTCAGGCATTTGTCCTGGACGCCCCAGATAAAAAAACTTGTTGTACTCATCTGTTGTGGCCGGGCAGTGTTGATCCGTCGTCTACGATATCAGCCGCCACCAACCGCTCAACCCAATACATCATCAGCAGTAAGCTGATGCCACCGCCACACGCACGAACGTACCACTCCGATTCACTTTTAACCAACCAACTTCAAGCGGGCGTCTCGAGAACCGAACCAAAACACTTAAGTCTTCGCGCAACATATATAAGAATTATCCGCCTGTTTTTTTTTTTTCATCTTATCATTCGTCATTCGTAAACCTATGAAGTGTAGGGGATACATGACCACTCATGAGTAGATTCTGTAAGACCCATAGTTTGCAGTGCTCGAAGTATCACGATTTATGTGTTACAGATGATGTGGTGGTGATTACGCGACTTGCGTTTTTACCGGGAATGAGAGAGAGAGAGAGAGAGAGAGAGAGAGAGAGAGAGAGAGAGAGAGAGAGAGAGAGAGAGAGAGAGAGAGAGAGAGAGAGAGAGAGAGAGAGAGAGAGAGAGAGAGAGAGAGAGAGAGAGAGAGAGAGAGAGAGAGAGAGAGAGAGAGAGAGAGAGAGAGAGAGAGAGAGAGAGAGAGAGAGAGAGAGAGAGAGAGAGAGAGAGAGAGAGAGAGAGAGAGAGAGAGAGAGAGAGAGAGAGAGAGAGAGAGAGAGAGAGAGAGAGAGAGAGAGAGAGAGAGAGAGAGAGAGAGAGAGAGAGAGAGAGAGAGAGAGAGAGAGAGAGAGAGAGAGAGAGAGAGAGAGAGAGAGAGAGAGAGAGAGAGAGAGAGAGAGAGAGAGAGAGAGAGAGAGAGAGAGAGAGAGAGAGAGAGAGAGAGAGAGAGAGAGAGAGAGAGAGAGAGAGAGAGAGAGAGAGAGAGAGAGAGAGAGAGAGAGAGAGAGAGAGAGAGAGAGAGAGAGAGAGAGAGAGAGAGAGAGAGAGAGAGAGAGAGAGAGAGAGAGAGAGAGAGAGAGAGAGAGAGAGAGAGAGAGAGAGAGAGAGAGAGAGAGAGAGAGAGAGAGAGAGAGAGAGAGAGAGAGAGAGAGAGAGAGAGAGAGAGAGAGAGAGAGAGAGAGAGAGAGAGAGAGAGAGAGAGAGAGAGAGAGAGAGAGAGAGAGAGAGAGAGAGAGAGAGAGAGAGAGAGAGAGAGAGAGAGAGAGAGAGAGAGAGAGAGAGAGAGAGAGAGAGAGAGAGAGAGAGAGAGAGAGAGAGAGAGAGAGAGAGAGAGAGAGAGAGAGAGAGAGAGAGAGAGAGAGAGAGAGAGAGAGAGAGAGAGAGAGAGAGAGAGAGAGAGAGAGAGAGAGAGAGAGAGAGAGAGAGAGAGAGAGAGAGAGAGAGAGAGAGAGAGAGAGAGAGAGAGAGAGAGAGAGAGAGAGAGAGAGAGAGAGAGAGAGAGAGAGAGAGAGAGAGAGAGAGAGAGAGAGAGAGAGAGAGAGAGAGAGAGAGAGAGAGAGAGAGAGAGAGAGAGAGAGAGAGAGAGAGAGAGAGAGAGAGAGAGAGAGAGAGAGAGAGAGAGAGAGAGAGAGAGAGAGAGAGAGAGAGAGAGAGAGAGAGAGAGAGAGAGAGAGAGAGAGAGAGAGAGAGAGAGAGAGAGAGAGAGAGAGAGAGAGAGAGAGAGAGAGAGAGAGAGAGAGAGAGAGAGAGAGAGAGAGAGAGAGAGAGAGAGAGAGAGAGAGAGAGAGAGAGAGAGAGAGAGAGAGAGAGAGAGAGAGAGAGAGAGAGAGAGAGAGAGAGAGAGAGAGAGAGAGAGAGAGAGAGAGAGAGAGAGAGAGAGAGAGAGAGAGAGAGAGAGAGAGAGAGAGAGAGAGAGAGAGAGAGAGAGAGAGAGAGAGAGAGAGAGAGAGAGAGAGAGAGAGAGAGAGAGAGAGAGAGAGAGAGAGAGAGAGAGAGAGAGAGAGAGAGAGAGAGAGAGAGAGAGAGAGAGAGAGAGAGAGAGAGAGAGAGAGAGAGAGAGAGAGAGAGAGAGAGAGAGAGAGAGAGAGAGAGAGAGAGAGAGAGAGAGAGAGAGAGAGAGAGAGAGAGAGAGAGAGAGAGAGAGAGAGAGAGAGAGAGAGAGAGAGAGAGAGAGAGAGAGAGAGAGAGAGAGAGAGAGAGAGAGAGAGAGAGAGAGAGAGAGAGAGAGAGAGAGAGAGAGAGAGAGAGAGAGAGAGAGAGAGAGAGAGAGAGAGAGAGAGAGAGAGAGAGAGAGAGAGAGAGAGAGAGAGAGAGAGAGAGAGAGAGAGAGAGAGAGAGAGAGAGAGAGAGAGAGAGAGAGAGAGAGAGAGAGAGAGAGAGAGAGAGAGAGAGAGAGAGAGAGAGAGAGAGAGAGAGAGAGAGAGAGAGAGAGAGAGAGAGAGAGAGAGAGAGAGAGAGAGAGAGAGAGAGAGAGAGAGAGAGAGAGAGAGAGAGAGAGAGAGAGAGAGAGAGAGAGAGAGAGAGAGAGAGAGAGAGAGAGAGAGAGAGAGAGAGAGAGAGAGAGAGAGAGAGAGAGAGAGAGAGAGAGAGAGAGAGAGAGAGAGAGAGAGAGAGAGAGAGAGAGAGAGAGAGAGAGAGAGAGAGAGAGAGAGAGAGAGAGAGAGAGAGAGAGAGAGAGAGAGAGAGAGAGAGAGAGAGAGAGAGAGAGAGAGAGAGAGAGAGAGAGAGAGAGAGAGAGAGAGAGAGAGAGAGAGAGAGAGAGAGAGAGAGAGAGAGAGAGAGAGAGAGAGAGAGAGAGAGAGAGAGAGAGAGAGAGAGAGAGAGAGAGAGAGAGAGAGAGAGAGAGAGAGAGAGAGAGAGAGAGAGAGAGAGAGAGAGAGAGAGAGAGAGAGAGAGAGAGAGAGAGAGAGAGAGAGAGAGAGAGAGAGAGAGAGAGAGAGAGAGAGAGAGAGAGAGAGAGAGAGAGAGAGAGAGAGAGAGAGAGAGAGAGAGAGAGAGAGAGAGAGAGAGAGAGAGAGAGAGAGAGAGAGAGAGAGAGAGAGAGAGAGAGAGAGAGAGAGAGAGAGAGAGAGAGAGAGAGAGAGAGAGAGAGAGAGAGAGAGAGAGAGAGAGAGAGAGAGAGAGAGAGAGAGAGAGAGAGAGAGAGAGAGAGAGAGAGAGAGAGAGAGAGAGAGAGAGAGAGAGAGAGAGAGAGAGAGAGAGAGAGAGAGAGAGAGAGAGAGAGAGAGAGAGAGAGAGAGAGAGAGAGAGAGAGAGAGAGAGAGAGAGAGAGAGAGAGAGAGAGAGAGAGAGAGAGAGAGAGAGAGAGAGAGAGAGAGAGAGAGAGAGAGAGAGAGAGAGAGAGAGAGGCGGCAGGCAGCCGAGTGTTTAAACTAACGGACTGTGTTATTGCTTAGGTAGTAGAGTGGGATTTATAGTTAATTGTGTTACTGTGTGTGTGTCTGTGTGTGTGTGTGTGTGTGTGTGTCTGTGTGTGTGTGTGTGTGTGTGTGTGTGGGTGTTAGTAGGAGAAGGTGCAGACGTGTAAGTGAATTTGCTCGTATGTATGTATGTGTGTGTGCTCGCAACGCCTACCTTTTCCAGCCTCCATATATATATATATAATATATATATATATATATATATATATATATATATATATATATATATATATATATAATATATATTTAACCTTTCTGTTTATGGGATCTCTTTTTTCATAATTAGCTTCTCTTAATGTAGCGTAAGATTTAGGCCAACTTATGTTGAAGTTCGGGACTAGAATATCTAGAAACGGTTGACCCATTTTTACTTTTCTAAGCAAGATGCACCGCGGGGAATAGTGGTTAGGCTTTCTATCCTTGCTTACCTAGCTCTATCCTCACGGCTTCCCCTGGATCGTGTGAAGTTGTTGTTGGTAAAGGACGACGAATTTCTGATCCATCCCCCAGCTGTCCCGGACGGGGGTGAACAAAATTCATTTAATTCACTCAAAAGTGAATTGATTAAGGTCGGCTTTTTTTAGGTCATATAGTCACTGCAGTAACAACATCTGCAATGTTGCTGCTTTCTACACATCGTTCACAACCCATGCTACAACTACCAGAAGTACCACTTATACAACCCTCTCTTATCACTCCACGGTCTCACAACATCACCCAAACACACACTGTTACAACCTCTATAAGCTGAACAACATCACCCACATTCTTATCACTTCCACAACCTCAACATCATCACCTACACTGTTACCACCTCACACCCCGAAGATTACCTTCGCACTGTTGCCACCTCCTCAGATCAAATAACACTGCAGCCCCACCAAAAAGGTCCACATGATCTTCATCCGCACAAACCTCACTCCTACAACAGAACCCCCAACTAAAAGAGCCAGAGAGGGGTTCCTCCCTCCCTTCCTCAACCCACCACACCACACCAGTGACGGAATGCCTCGCCTCCGCCACCCTCACACCCCCTCCATCACTGTGAGGTACAGACCAGACAACCCCCCCTCACCAAAACCACGAGATGAGTCGTACAAACATAATAACTAACATATGTTTATGATCCCTCAACATAGGATTAAAAAGGGACAAACGCGTGGTATATATCGGCTGAGTGGGCGCTCACCTGCCCCATCCATGTGAGAAGTTTAGTAGAAGCCATTTATAGGCCGGAACAATGGGCCAAGATCCAGTCTACGGCGAACTGTGTCACAAGAAATAGCCCATAGAGCATAACACAATGGGAACGAGGCCCTTATCCCTTTCCTCCCCCCCGAGACTTAACAATGGGTCGTTCTTGTTAACACAGCATAAATCTTACTTGAACTATGAGGTCAACCCACCTGACCTTGCTCGCAACGCCTACCTTTTCCAGCCTCCATATATATATATATATATATATATATATATATATATATATATATATATATATATATATATATATATATGCATGTACGTACGTACCAGGGCGTCCAGCATACCTCCTCTCTCTCTCTCTCTCTCTCTCTCTCTCTCTCTCTCTCTCTCTCTCTCTCTCTCTCTCTCTCTCTCTCTCTCTCTCTCTCGACATCAGCCACCTTATCGATGTGGACTAATCATACGTATTTTCTGTATCTGTATGAAAGCGTTCCTGGCCGTGGCTTTACATGAGGCAGGGGTCCTTTGGGGGGAGGAAAAGAAAAAAGGGGAGGTCTCTGGGAGACACGTCACCTCGCGGAGTGGTGTTCACCGAGTTGCCGGTGTGTATTAAACCCCCGCCGTTTAAGGCTGGTGCTTACCTGGGTAATAAGAGGTGTCAGTGAAGCCTTGTTTATGACGCAGGTGGGCAGGTGTGAGGCCGGGCGACGATGCCGAGTGTAAATCACGCGTACCGCCACGACCTGTGGATGGTGAGGGGTGGAGGGGAAGGGAGAGAGAGAGAGAGAGAGAGAGAGAGAGAGAGGCGGCAGGCAGCCGAGTGTTTAAACTAACGGACTGTGTTATTGCTTAGGTAGTAGAGTGGGATTTATAGTTAATTGTGTTACTGTGTGTGTGTGTGTGTGTGTGTGTGTGTCTGTGTGTGTGTGTGTGTGTGTGTGTGGGTGTTAGTAGGAGAAGGTGCAGACGTGTAAGTGAATTTGCTCGTATGTATGTATGTGTGTGTGCGAGAATTTATGCAATATTGCATGTGTATTTGTATGTATTTGGATGGTATTGGAATGTCTGCCGTCACCTTTGGGTGTAGTAGATGTGTGTGTGTGTGTGTGTGTGTGTGTGTGTGTGTGTGTGTGTCGCTAACCCGCCGTGTGTTCCCTGTGTCCACCCTTGCCAGGCGAGCGAAGAAGGTCATCTCAGAGGCACGCCCCTGCCGGCGCCACTACCACGGACTCCCTTATTACTCCGTTGGACACGACGGTACGACCCTTGGGTAAGATGGCCTGGCCTCCTCTAACCTGACCATTATAGGTCAGGTCAACAGTGGTGACTCAAAGGTTCATACCGTCGTGTTCAAGAGTAGATCGTCTATAAGAGGTTAAGGGTTACTGACTATACAAGGCCAGGTAGCTTTCGCGTCTATAGGACTGCTACGATATTGCTGAGAAGAATGAAACGAAAGAAGGCAATGAAAGAACGGGAAATACCATCTCCTGTATCACGCTGAAAGATAAACCCAATGTCATTTTTCATTCGATTACGACAGGAGTTGACGAAAATGGTAGGCTATCGTATTCGTCCCATTTGTAAGACGTAGATAGATATAGTCTTGGGAATAATGGTCGTTGAAGCTCGTTCCACTGTTGGTTTGCCGAAGACCTACGTAGATCTTCGATGAAATTTTTTTCAGAATTTCGATGTGGCTAAGTTGCTTCCTTGGTGTAGTTCTTAGTTTGGTTTAATTCCGCCCCAAACTGTTGTAGAATATCGTTTCAATATTCGAGATGATTACTTGATCCCTGAAGATCAGATGTTGACAGATGTTATCATTCACATAAGCTACAGTATTGATGTTTTCAAAATATTTCGAAGACTGCAAAGAAAATACGAACGAAACATAATAATACCAAAGAAAATTTCAGTGTATATCGAATCAGTACCACATTCTTCGATATGTTAAAGATACATTAGAATCAGTTCCACAAAATGGTATACACTTTGACTTTACAACACTTCCCTAACTATTGCAAACCTCAACCAAAACAAACCAGAATATTGATATCCAAACGAGATTCGGTTTTATAAATATTCCTCTTGAAACCTACCGTGTGCAGATAGTGATGTTTCAACACTTTCATAGTGACGATGCAACACTTTCCCAGCACTCTGTCAACACAACCCGGGGTAAAGGTATTTAAAAGAGACCCGGATTTAAAGTTATCCCCCGCGAGCACCACCTCGTACAAAGGGGTGTCGTACTGCATGAGAATATTTTACTGAAACCTGGGGAAGAGTGACAAGTAGAAAAGCCTTTTATGGGTAACTGGTACACAGCATCGTCTCATCTCTTTGTATTTCTTAATACTACTTTCTCCCTCGAATTCTTAGGGTCATAGTGAGCAGCAATATCTTTCTCATCTTATTTTCTCCTTGATGTTAATCTTTCTTTAGCACTGAATTGTACTTACTGAAGATGTTAAAGTTAGGAATTAGAATGCCATTACCAATCCTTGGACAAAATAGTGTGGGGAACGTAGGTAAAACAATTGAGGGAAATTTGAATATCAAGTTTTAAAAGATAGAAAAGATTTGAGAGAGATAAATTTATATTTCAGAGGGATTGGTCTTTTAGTGACGTTTGTATGACAGTGAAAGATTAGCAGGTGAATATGTTGTCAAGAAGCGAAGTTATTTCAGACATTGTGCCATTAAATATGGGAAAGTCTGCTTCCTTTGAACCAGGAGTCTTCTTCTCCTCCAGTGGCAGACAGACGATCCCTCTCTTTTGAAAAGTTGTTCCACTTATGCTGATGATGGTTCATTCATCTTCTCGCACACAGAGTACTGCTCTAACATCTCTGGACACCGTTTGAGCTTTATGTACTAACATGACAATCGAATCACACAAACTAGACTGTGCTTGAAGTTAGTGAGAGCCACCAGGGACTCGAGAAGCACAGAAAATCCAGCTATACTTGGCAATAAGAAGATTCACACGTTCTGCCTCGTTCTTATAAAGTTTCTCCTCTTGTAATGGGGTTGAGTTTCTCCGCCCCCTGCTATGTCCTCATATATCATATGTCGGTAAGATCTCGTCTTGTGTTAAGCCTCAAATTCTGAAGAACATTTATAAAGATATTTTCTTCAGAGACTTTCTCCAATATATGATATGATTTACATACAAAAACCTATATACATAGACTTTCACCATATATATATATGTGTGTGTGTGTGTGTGTATTTCATACTATTCGCCATTTCCCGCGTTAGCGAGGAGGACTGAGCCTTTGAGCGAAATCCTCACTTGACCCCCTTGTCTTCTCTGTCTCTTTTGGGAAATCAAAAACGCGAGGGGAGGGTTTCCAACTCCCCCGCTCCCTCCCCTTTTAGTCGCCTTCTACGACACGCAGAGAATACGTGCGAAGTATTCTCTCTCCCCTCTCCCAAGGGATATATATATATATATGTATTTTTATTATTATTTTGCTTTGTCGCTGTCTCCTGCGTTTGCGAGGTAGCGCAAGGAAACAGACAAAAGAAATGGCCCAACCCACCCTCATGCACAATGTATACACACACACGTCCACACACGCAAATATACATACCTATACATCTCAATGTACACATATATATACATACACAGACACATACATATATACCCATGCACACAATTCACACTGTCTGCCCCCATATATATATATATATATATATATATATATATATATATATATATATATATATATTATTTTTTTTTTCAAACTATTCGCCATTTCCCGCGTTAGCGAGGTAGCGTTAAGAACAGAGAACTGGGTCACTGAGGGAATATCCTCACCTGGCCCCCTTCTCTGTTCCTTCCCTTGGAAAATTAAAAAAAAATTGAGAGGGGAGGATTTCCAGCCCCCCGCTCCCTCCCCTTTCAGTCGCCTTCTACGACACGCAGGGAATACGTGGGAAGTATTCTCTCTCCCCCATCCCCAGGGAGAATATATATATATATATATATATATATATATATATATATATATATATATATATATATATATATATATATATATATATATGGACACCTATAAAGACCTGTGACTAACGTTATCTCCATTGAGACCCGCTTCGTCTGATGCATCTCGCAGACGTAAGGAGCCACATGAAGAGCAGCAACGTTACCAGTTCTCTCCGGAACAGGTGGCTGAAGCCTTAGGTCGAAACGTTCAGCTGAGGCGACTTGAACGTTTGTTGTCCTATTCTGTACATATGTTTTTTTAGCACTAATGTGGAAGAAACGTTTAACACGAGAGAACGTCTTTTTAGATAACGTTTTCCTCGCTGGTTATGTGACTGGCGTCACTTACTATATGACGCGTTACATGGTTAGGATGTGACGCGTCACGGGGCGTTGGATGAGGACATTCACTGCCAGGGACGTGTGATGTCTCTCACCGGAGAGCCATCTTGGTCCTGACCCCAGGCTGACCTCTGGCCAGTACTGGCCCGCCTCCCTCCTCCTCGACCTCAGGGGAGTAAAAGGTCAGGCCAAGAATGTTGCCCTCACTTCCTCCACACACACACACTCGTCCTTGCAATCTTTTTTTTTCCTCGTATCTTCTATTGTCACAAGATCCTCCCCTTCATTACCTTGTATGTCCAGCCGTCGTAGTTATCGTAAATATATGTCCCATTGTTGTAATGCCCGTAGCTGCACGTCCCAGTCGTTGTAGTTAACACAGGTGCTTTTCTTCTGTATCTCGTGTCGTATCTCTCTCGTCGTAGACCTTTAGCGTACGTTTGTCGTACGTTTCGTTAATTCGCATCTCACAGGCATATTGTACACAAGGCCTCGTGGGTCGTCGGATCTTATGGTGGTGTTGCATGTCTTACAGGCGCGCCTCGCGTGTCGCATCTTCAGATGTCTTACGTTCCAGAGTTTTAGCTTCAGACGTCGTAGCTGTAGAAGAAGCTATACCTCCGGGTTCAAGGGATCGTAGATCTGTGATCTTCGCCTACGGGTTTCGTAGCTCTTATAGCAACATTTGCAGGTATCGTAAGTGTAATAGCAAACCTACGGGTATCGTAGCTTTTGTAGCAACACCTGAGGGTATCGTAGTCGTACGAACACATCATCATCCTCCTCTTCCTCCTCCCGACGTTTCACCAACACATGCAGCGTGAAACTGAGTGACATCTCTACATCCCGTTTCACTGCATGGACTGTCACCCACACCTACCCTACTATGCGTCTTCTAGGGTCAGGTAATCACGGTTCACATGAGGAGGTCAAGTGGGTATTGACAGAGCGAGAGAAACCCCATGCTACGTGACGCGTTCATACCTGAGCCCAGCTTTTTACCTCCCTCCACAGGTCAGTAGGTCATAGGTCACGGGATCAATTAGCTAGCTAGCCCTGGGCGAACGGTACGGTCGGGGGCAGACTGGATTAATTTTACGTTTTTTTTTTTTTTCAAGAAATGGCAGTTTAGGTACCTTATTGTACACCCATACATATATATATATATCTTTCTTTTTCTTTCATACTATTCGCCATTTCCCGCATTAGCGAGGTAGCGTTAAGAACAGAGGACTGGGCCTTAGAGGGAATATCCTCACCTGACCCCCTTCTCTGTTCCTTCTTTTGGAAAATTAAAAAAAGAAACGAGAGGGGAGGATTTCCAGCCTCCCGCTCCCTCCTCTTTTAGTCGCCTTCTACGACACGCAGGGAATACGTGGGAAGTATTCTTTCTCCCCTATCCCCAGGGATAATATATATATATATATATATATATATATATATATATATATATATATATATATATATATATATATATATATATATATATATATATATATATATATGCGAATAAACCTCAAAGGGACACGATTCACGAATATGTTGGGAGCCAAGGGGAAATGAAACACGAATATTCGAGCGCTTTCGTGACCCCGAGCGTTGCCTGTGGTCACCTGACACGTGGCTTTGGTCAGCCGACCCTTTGATGACCCGAACCTTGTCTCCTGTGTGTGTGTGTGTGTGTGTGTGTGTGTGTGTGTGTGTGTGTGTGTGTTCACACATTTTACATTCCTATATATACCTCAAAATCGTAAATAGGTCGCGTGCAAAATCTGTGAACAGATATACATTCATTTGTCCAATACATACGCGAATAATCTTATATAAAACCGATCTCAGTGAGACATTTGTGTTGCCTCGTATAAATCACAGATTACGAAATATCTCCGACTAAGTAAAGGGACATAGAACCAAGACCTCGGACCTGCTGCACATAAGCTCACACCAAGCAAGGTCCTGAGCCAGCACCATCTTCCTACCTTGAATAATCTTATTTCAAGAATCCATCAACTTAATGCAGCCCCGAGACTTGTTGCTCTTTTTCTCCCCCCCCCCCCCCCCCCACACACACACACCCTCCTGTTCCAGCCGAAGTTATTCCCTCCATAAATAACCGAGTGAGAGGGATTACCTCCCAGGAGCCGGCCACGTGCCTGTCATGCCACAATTAGGCTCCCCAAATCAGGCAGGGTACACGCCCTGTGCAAACCTCCCCGGAGAAATCTTTTCCTTCACGCTCAATTATTCTACCGATTCGCCACGAGTCCGTAGGTGATATTTACGGCTTTAGCAGACAGGTGATTTCATCATCCTCAAAACGTGGATGGCTAATTGTCACGTCTGGACGACGGGATGAGGAGTTTTAATGTCTCGTAAACAAGTGACTTACGTGGTTTGTTTGTCTCCGCGGCTAAGAGCGGTGGGTTCTCCAGGGAGAGTGAGTGCGATGCTTTGCTGATTAGATTCTAGCGTTTCTTGCTCTCCCTTTTGGTGGAAACTTCACCTCACACAAGACACGGCATACCCGGCAGTTGTGTAGTCCATGGGTCACTGCTTGAAACCCTGTCAGTCATCCTTCTCTTCCCCAGCGTGAAGAAGGAGTCGTACTCATTCGCTGAACGTAAAACGAGATCTCATACAACTCGTTGTTGTACTCGTAATATCCAGATTTAGTTCACTGCTTGAATGAAAATGTTAGACCACTACAATATGCCAGATTGACATCAGCGCTGGCTTAAACAGCACATTGCCTTGACGTTCCAAGTTTGAATTGGATCACAAACCTCTGCTTCTGACAGGGGTGGAGCAGCTTTCTTCAATGGTGTGTCAGTAATCAGTACCTGGATATACAGGCTGGTGGGTATTACCTGATGGTTGTAGAGGAAAAACCAGACAGAAGGAACTTAAGTTCTGTGCACTTTGTGTTGTTGTCTGAAACAAGGATGAATAGGACGAAATGAAATAAACAGCACACAAAACAAAATATCTTTCTTCATTTCCTGGAGTGACTTAGCCAGACATAACAAAAAAAAAAAAAAAAAGGCGATCGCAGACTGTCCCAGAAACACTTTCAAACAAGCACTACGAAGCACAGTTGACTGATAACGTGTATAACCACAGTTCTTGTGTTTGATTGTGTATGAGCGCCGCAATCACAGGTCGACGACCTCTCACCACCCAGGTCAAGACAAACAGGTGTATAACGATCCCAACTGCTGAGTCAAAAACTCGCGCTTCCATCTTTCCTCGAGAGACAGTGTGTATTCTTTAGACGAGCCATCGAAGTTTGGTTTTGGGTGGATGATCTGTAGTATCATCCACACAACGAATTAGTAGAGGCTTCTTGCCTCGCATGGCATCATTACATAAGCTACCGTGGTCTTTGCCCCATATTTGTGATCCGTATTGCAGCTCCTCCTCCGTCAGCCACAACTCGAGGCTCCGCCCTCCGGTAAGCCTGGCTGCGGGGTGATTTATTCACGAGCGACTGCCTGCCAGGGACTTTTTTCCCGTTGATGTGTGGCCCTCGGACCTCTGTGATCATTCTGTGTATAAGAAATGGTTGTTACTGCTTAGCTTTGCCTGCCTGCCTGCCTGCCTTCCTGCCTCGGTCACTTTTTGCGCATCTTAGTGGGTCGGCCGGACCGCGTTGGGCATCGCCCGCCACAAGGAGTAAGACCTGGGTCGAGAGACTTGATGGTGGCGGAGGAATAAGGAAGCTTATTCTAGGAAAGTTTCGTAAATAGACGCGAAATCGTATGCAAAGTGCCATACATCAAAGCAGGAAAAAAATCGATATATATATAGACGACTTTCAAAGTGTTTATGAAATAACTGAAGACGCCAAGACGCATGTATGCAGGAAAGCATACACAGTCAAGTGTATACATATAATTCATATACAGGAACAAACTCATACAGACATGCAAGCACACAGAAGAGCCCGTAAAGCACACAAGCACTCTCAAGGCGGATAAGAATAACGAGTCAGTCACATATAAGGGTTGCACGCAAAAACCAGATAGATAACCTCAAGTAAAAAAGACTCAACGTCTTAGACGTGTTCCTCGGAGTCTCCGTAAACATCATCAGGTCCCTCAGGAGCGGAGAAGATAAATGGAACGAGAGGAGGAGGAGGAGGAGAGATGTCGCAGTTGTTGGCTAATTCCAGACAATTGAATATCCAGAAGAGACGTTTGGTGGTGAGGACGGCCAAGTGACGCGGGGGATAAAAGAGAGGAACCTGACAGCATTTCCCCTCGTCGAGATCATGTACAAATCTTCCTCTTGTGTGAATATAACCCCCCCAACCCCTTATGTGAATATAACCCCCCCTTGTGTGAATATAACCCCTCCCTCTCCCCTTGTGTGAATATAACACCCTCCTCCCTCTTGATTTACATATAAACACCTTGGGGGTAACAGTGATCTTTTGTTCACTAGAAGGTTGACTGAGGTACCTTTTGATTCAGGTGAAAGTTTACACCTTCTTTCTGCATATTTGATGTGTATGCCACAAGAACACCTTCCCAGATCCTGTATCGATGCATTACCTTACAAGGTCCTGTTCGTCGTCCATCCCGACTGGAGAGGTGGTATCTTGGGTCATCATGGGTCCTCCTGCCTGTGTGCTTACGTAACTGTCTGCCTCCGAAGACCTGATCATAGTATCTCAAAAGCTAGGAGTCGCATTTTGATGAAATCTTCCACACATGTCAGAAATAATTCAAGGAAGAAATTTTCAGTTATTGATAACTCTAGGTCAAAGGTTAAGGTTAAAGGATTCAGTATTCATAGTAGCAGAGAACGAATACATCAGATTACGGATCCTCTTTTGTTAATATATATCAGTCGGTTACTCTTCCCCAAAATCAGTCACATCAGAATCTATTACTTCATCGCCTTATCAGCCTGGAACCGAGACGAAAGGTGTTTGATTAGCTAAGACACAAAGTGTAATGTTCAGTAGATCTGCTCCCGCTTCTGGACACCACTCCTGACGAGGAGCAGGGAACGTACCCGGAGAAGAACGCCTCTTTAGGAAGTCTGTAACAAACTGGATTTCTCTTTCGTGTGTCAGGTTGGGCTAAATGGAGGTGGCAGTGAAGGTGTCACAGGGTTACTGTGGTGATATTATGAGTGCCTGATGGTGACGTTACGAGCGTTGGATGGTAGGTGTTACGAGGACTTGGTGGTGACGTTATGAGTGCCTGGTGGTGACGTTACGAGGGTTAGGTGGTAGTGTTACGAGGACTTGGTGGTGACGTTATGAGTGTGTGTCTATTCGCGGTGGTGTTATGAGGTCTGCTGGTGGCGTTACGGTATCTGATGACGGTGCCGCCACGGGAGGTGGGGTCTGGTAGCAACGTCACGATATCAGGTGACGGCATCACCGAGGTCTCATAACGCAGCATCTGCTGTGACCTGACGACTGACGTCCTGGTCACGGGGGAGGCGGGGTGTTGTCTGGAGGTGAAAGCCATACCTGGACAACAATAATGGCAGGTTGGCCTCTAAGCCATCACGCTATATAAACTTCCCAAGCTATTTCTATTTTTTTTTTTTTTTGTGTGTGTGTGTGTGAATGTCATTAAACTGAACCTCTGACGACATGGCATCTGCAGTCTGATGCTGACTGACAACAAAATCGCTTTAGTATAATTCCGAGAGAGGGAAAAAACAGCGACGTAGGGGATTAACCCACTGTGGCAGATGTGGAACTGGCCTAGCCAAAAACCCGGAATCAACTAACCTCTCTCAAGATAGCTCAGTGGTCGAGAATGTGTGCACAAATGTTTGTTTGGGACATTAAGATGTTTCTCCTGGAATATATTCTACCAAATGCCACACATGTTTACGGTTGCAATCCACATAGACATCATCTCTCAACATCCTTCCTCTGAAGCACTGAGCTATATCATGTGTTCTGGTGTTGATGTGGCTATAGGCTCGAGTTCGAGTCTTAGGTCGGGAGGCTGCCTCACAGCCAACCCAGATGTTCGTTTTGTCCTCGAGAGTTAGACGATACACCGCTCCCTGGCGGAAACTAGAATTACAAGTATTCATACAGTTCCGTCAATCATATATATATATATATATATATATATATATATATATATATATATATATATATATATATATATATATATATATATATATATTATAAGATGACTTGAGTTCTACCTGGAAGAAACATCCGAGGTTCTGGAACACTAGTTACCAGCCAGGTCCACACCGATACCGGCGAACCCTAGCACGCTCCGCCGCCACACCTCACTGACCACGGGTTCACTGGGGGTCCCTCGCCCTAGTATCTGTGTACAGACGAAGAGCAACACAACTGCTGACCTACGTGAGCAAGATGCCTTAACTCCTCACTCGTATCTCTCTCCATAACTGAGACTTGAAGGTACGCTTGAGGAGGCTTCGTTATGAAGATCATTTCCTTAGTCAGTCACCGGGAAGAGGGCTTGAGGGAGGAGGAGGAGGAGGAAGAGCGTCAGATCTTTTCACTCGCTCTTTTGATCCATTAAAATGGGTGTAATCTTCAAGACACGAGTGTGGCGATAACGTCATTATCGGCTCTCCTCGGTGATTGAGGAGTCGTGAGGCATCAGTCATTACTCATAAATGAAGCTCAATTACCCGCTAATGCCTCCTGTACACTCACGGTCCAGCGGGTCCCATGTTCCGCCCTCATGGAAAAGCAAAAGGGCCAAAAGCACATTCGTCCAATTGCTGTGAACTTGAAGAGTATATAAATGGCTGTGTGTATGTGGACATTCACATGGACACAGGCGCTGACATACGCATTTATACACAGACAGACAGACGGGCTGATAGACACACACACACACACACACACACACATACACGCACTCAAGGAAGAACTCACACACTCATTCACACCAGCATCTTGAGGTCCTCGGGTCAACGCACTCTGGCTTAATATGTCACATGATGTAGCCATACTTAAGGTCATGAGAAACATACCTTTCCTGTTCTCAGAGACGATCAAGACAGCTTTTGATCGTCTTAAAGGCCAGTTCGACTCCTTTTTAATGCTCCTTTTACTGCTCATAATGGCAATTACTTCCTTTATGTATCCATTTCTTTATTCGTCTTTCTCATCCATTTCTTTTATATTTTGGGTGGTTTGTTCGTGCATATTTCATTGTTCCTAAAATTCCTCTCATTATGTTTCCTAGCCATTGTTTATTTCCTTTATCTGTTTGTTTTTTATTCTAAGGTCAAGGTCGAGTTCCAATGGATCTTATTAGTCGAACTTTATGTTAGAAAATAATATCTATGATATAGATTTTGTTCGCTTTGTCACGCAGTCGTAGAAGGTAATAACAGTCATGTTACCTTCAAGAAAATTATCATTAAAAGTTACAATCAATATTGCCAAGAGGGTGAAGATAAACTGAGCTGAATTAGACAGAAAACGAAATATGGTTTGCATGGATTGACCTAGTTGATGTAGCTGAAACACATCTGGTATGGTTACCGTAAGAACTGCATGATTCATTCTGACATTTATCATAAGAATTCATGAAACTCTTGTGTTAACACAGTATACTTTAGATCATTTTCTCCTAATTCATATATTTTCATCTTACATTCCCACTCAGCTCCGGAACTGTGAATTATTTCCCCAACATACATTTGGAAATTCAACCTATGCTTTGGAAATGTCATACACTCCCCACTCAGTCAAGAACACATTCTTTCACGAAATGTTTAAGAATGAAAAGAGAGTTGTGTAATGGTTGTAAAGTGTTAGGCCACAATTAACGCGAGTTTATTGTTCTTTTTACAAGCTGCGATTCGACACCGAGGTGTCAATACCACTTGCTCCACGGCGCACCCAACTCCCTTCATAGATTCAGTATGATGACGAGGAGAGTCAAACACTCTTCTCGAATGATTTGGCGATGTGCTGTTGTCCGAGCACACAGGTCAACTCTCTCTCTCTCTCTCTCTCTCTCTCTCTCTCTCTCTCTCTCTCTCTCTCTCTCTCTCTCTCTCTCTCTCTCTCTCTCTCTCTCTCAATCTCCACCGAACTACAGAGGGTTTGAGTTTTGGGTCTGATACCATTGTATGCTAAACTAGTGGTTAAGACATCACTGTCTCTACGTATATGCCTGGGTTTGGCATCTTGTACACACAGCCTTAGTTCAGTCTCCAATTTTGGTCTCAGATCGCCCACAGGGACGTATCATCTTCGAGAGATCAGCAAGATACATTGAAATACCATCACGAGCGATGGTCTTATCTCACCGTATAGTGTCACCTTAAGAAACATGATATACAGAGTTACACCGATGACGTACGATGATATGGTCTTTCCTCGGTGGAATAAAAAGATGAGGCGGGAAAAAAAAATTATTTTGGACGTCTTCTGGAGTTCAGGTGTGTGTGTGTGTGTGTGTGTGTGTGTGTGTGTGTGTGTGTGTGTGTGTGGACTCGTCAGAGCAGGAGGAGGCGCAGGAGAAGGAGGAGGTGTTGGCACGAAAACATCCACGGTCGGTGATCGTACCATCAACCTAGAGTGATGGGGATCAGGGCTTTTTTCTCCTCTCTCTCTCTCTCTCTCTCTCTCTCTCTCTCTCTCTCTCTCTCTCTCTCTCTCTCTCTCTCTCTCTCTCTCATGCGGGGGAAGAAGAAGAAGAAGAAGAAGAGAGGAAAAAAAAAAAGGGGAAAGGTTTCTCCAAAAAGTGTTTCCAGCGTCGTCAGCGTAAGGATAGAGGGTGGGCTGTTCAGGTTGTCTAAGGTAATGACGTGCGTGTAGCGGGAGGAGACCAGGGAGGAGGGAAGGGAGGGGGATATTATGGAGAACAGCAAAATCTGTGGAGGGAGGGAGGTTCGTTCGCCATGACGTGCTGACATTTAAAACCTCCTCCACCCATTGACCCTTCTCCCGCCCACCCTTCAACTCGCTCGCCTCCCGGGTTTCTCCACCCCGGCAGAAAATGTGAAATAAACGAATAACTAAATGAGTATAATAAATGATAGATGAAGAAAAATCTCTTTTTTTTTTTCATCCCTCGCTCTTTGGTGGGAAGTGAGATAGATGGGAACGTATCGTCGCTCACAATGGATGGGAAGTTACTTTCCACAATGGATGGGAAGTTACTTTCCTACCATCAGGCTGGAGCCGTGTGCCTGGTTGATCAGATAAAGAAGTGCAGTGCCATTTACTTACCAAGTAAGAGATGAGGCAGCAGCGTCTGTATACCAACCACATCATTAAGATTGTTCGAACCATTCACCATTATCCATCTATCTATCTATCTATCTATCTATCTATCTATCTATCTATCTATATATATATATATATATATATATATATATATATATATATATATATTGTGTGTGTGTGTGTGTGTGTGGTGTGTGTGTGTGTGTAAATTTTTACGTATGGTGGAAAATTAATCTTGTATGAATGGTCTACCCTTTAGCTTATCTGGGACGACTGGAGGTTGTGGTTTTGGGGTTGTAAAGGGTTTGGGTAGGGTGAGGGGGGCAACCCGTGGGGTTTGGGGGGGGGTTTGTGAAGGTTTAGGGTGGGGGTGGCAAGCTGTAGGGTGTGGTTGGGGGGTTGTGAAGGTTCTAGGGTGAGGGTGACAAGCTGTAGGGTGTGGCTGTGGGGTTGTGAAGGTTCTAGGGTGAGGGTGGCAAGCTGTAGGGTGTGGTTGGGGATTGTAAAGGTTGTAGGGTGAGGGTGGCAAGCTGTAGGGTGTGGCTGGGGGGTTGTGAAGGTTGTAGGGTGAGGGTGGCAAGCTGTAGGGTGTGGCTGGAGGGTTGTGAAGGTTGTAGGGTGAGGATGGCAAGCTGTAGGGTGTGGCTGTGGGGTTGTGAAGGTTGTAGGGTGAGGGTGGCAAGCTGTAGGGTGTGGCTAGGGGGTTGTGAAGGTTGTAGGGTGAGGGTGGCAGGCTGTAGGGTGTGGCTGGGGGGTTGTGAAGGTTGTAGGGTGGAGGTGACAAGCTGTAGGGTGTGGCTGGGGGGTTGTGAAGGTTGTAGGGTGAGGGTGGCAAGCTGTAGGGTGTGGCTGGGGGGTTGTGAAGGTTCTAGGGTGAGGGTGACAAGCTGTAGGGTGTGGCTGGGGGGTTGTGAAGGTTGTAGGGTGAGGGTGGCAAGCTGTACGGTGTGGCTGGGGGGTTGTGAAGGTTGTAGGGTGAGGGTGGCAAGCTGTAGGGTGTGGCTGGGGGGTTGTGAAGGTTGTAGGGTGAGGGTGGCAAGCTGTACGGTGTGGCTGGGGGGTTGTGAAGGTTGTAGGGTGAGGGTGGGAGGGCGTAAAGATTATTTGGTAAAGAAGAAATTAACAGATCATCCTGTCAGTTTGAGTCGTTACAGCTCATGATCATCAGACGAATTCACCCATTAGTGATTATCATGGTCTACAGGACACATACACGTTAGGTTGGCGTGTGTGTGTGTGTGTGTGTGTGTGTGTGTGTGTGTGACGATTTTCGTGTAATGATACAGAGGTCTTTGCGTTAGTGGCATTAGTTACTTTACCTGATGAATATATAGAGAAGCGTATATAGTAAGTTATATGATAGAGGGAAACCGGATAAGTATACTTAAGTATACCTTAGCCTAAGCCAAGTACCCAATTAACGACCAACCAGTGAGGGAGGATGAACAGCTGGGTTGTCTTTGGACAGACTGCAAACAATCAGGACTCCAACCTATGCGCTCGACCCTGGGAGGCCCGTGAGTGCACCATGGTCAGCTACGCTAACAGATGTCCTTCATTCTCTGTTGGCTTTCTATTGCACTTTCTTACCTGTCAACCAGTATGTAGACCCAGGTTCTGGAATGCATCGGACTGCGCCTGAAGGCAATTCTTCATCTAAATTTACCAGAAACCAACTTAGATTATCCCCAGATTCTTCGAGGAGTTTCATACATCATTGGTTTCCATCTGCTTAGGTCTGCCTCCTTTACGAAAACGGACAACCCCGCAGGGGGCGTATCCACTGGCTGTTCTCTGGTGGAAGGTGGTCGGTCGTGTTTCCACCCTGGTAACCATGGGGTCATTCCGGTCCAGCAGGTGGACAAAACCCGTCTCTTACGTGATGGTCCACGTAAGCGCATGTTTTACGTAAGGGAAGGGTGTTCCAGGAGGGGTTTAGGGAAACCACCCACCACCCCCTACCCCTAAATAAACCCAGGGTTTAAGCATGGAAAAGAAGAACAAAGATTTAACCATTGTCCCCATAATGATGGCCGTGCCCCTGTCTAGGGGCCGCTGTACCTCATTAAACTCCTGATGAACACGTCGCGCATTATTCACCACCTCCCCAAAGTCTCTTGATAATGTGTACATAAAAAAGTCCCTCCCTAATTCCTTAATCAGTTCACCGCCGTATAATTAGCATCATCGGACTGAAAATTAGGTGACAAAGGGTGCAATCAGCGGATTTCATTTACACAAATAGGGTTAATTGTTGCCTATTTGGTTATGGTGTTGATTCATTAGGTTATCCTTATTACCAGTTTTCTCCAGTACGCTTCCTTTGGATCTTATTTTGTATGCGTATTTTTGCCCGCCTACGAACGAACGTTTATACGTGTTGCTCGATAATAGAATGATAAATCTATAGATACCGAAGTCATAGAAAATAATGAAATGTATATAGTAATGTATCTTTGACGCAACGCAGTTCATGCCTCCTTTTGCAAAATCATCGCACAAGAAATAAATAGCTACAGACATGATTTGTATACGCGTGTGCAGTAGAATGTGATGAACGTTGAGGTAATACATCGCTGGGTGTTGTGAACGCTGAACCAACACCAAACTACGTCTCTAAACGTAAGGGAACATAATACTACATCATACCACTCCCCTGGTCGAATGTGGTGAACACTACGCCACCGCTACACCCCCAGTTAGATGTAGTGAACGCTACACTTATCGCTACATCCCTGGTGGAGTGCAATGAACGCTACACCATCGCTACATCCCAGGTGGAGTGGAGTGAGTGTAGCGAACTGCGCTACACACACACACACACACACACACACACCCGGAATGGCTGCTGTTGTTGCACATGAAAGATAATTGCCCCTGGAGAGCGTGACCTCTTGAAGAGTCATCATATTCACCTCCGCGTCGTAACGGGCGATTACCTGGGCTGAATTACAGAGCATTGCGCTCTAAACTGCCGCACGTGAGGCTCATCTTGCCTCATATTCTAATACTGATACGCTCAGAGCGCAACAATCTCTGGGTGATGCACGAGGTTAAGTACTCTGGCAAAGAATAAGAAGACAGAATTAATGATATGTTTCGATGTTTGTTTATCTCTCAACACGAACGCATCCCGGGATTAATATATATATATATATATATATATATATATATATATATATATATATATATATATATATATATATATATATATATATATTAGAGATATCCTGAGATATATTTATATCATCAGAACAAACCACAAGACTTAATCATAGTACGTCGTATATCGTCGAGGTTGCGCGGGAGAGATCCCGGTGAATAGAAGTGACCAGCCACGAGACGATACATTCAAGTCGTAACTTCAGTTCCTGGTTGTTTTTATGTGGACTACGGGAGAATTATGTCCAGTTTTGTCCTAATGTTCGGCTCATTTACGCCCACGCCCCGACCACGCCCACGACGTGATACGGATCTCAGGAGGAGATGGGACGATAAATCTGCGTGGTGGGTCGTGACAGAGAGAGAGAGGGACGCTCCCCCTGTGGTACCCCAGCTCCTTTTTGTCTGTTCCTCTTAACCCTGTACTTGTGCCGACAAGTGGCTGATATACGTTGTTGTGAATGCTATACATCAAGAAATTACTGGATTCATTCGTTAATTTAATACCACAGATTTATTCTTCGTGTTTTTTTACGTCCGACGTTGGCAGAGGGTAGGATGACCGACCCTTGGCTGATCTATGGGCGACTTGCGGGTTCAGGAAGAAACGCCGGAGTAAATATGGTTGCTGAGAGAAGTGGTCGCCAAAGTACATACTCTAAGGAAGAGACTCGGGGTCGAGATCCAGAAGGTTACAAGGTATACAGTCCTCATCATGCATTGTTTTGGTTGGTTGGTTGTGGGGGTAGGGTAGATCCTTGGGTTGTGTGTGTGTGTGTGTGTGTGGTATGCAGATGAGGTTGATATGTTTGGGGTTTGGCTTTTGAAGTTTGTGTTCTGAGAGACATGATTATGGCTCCGGGTGGGCGAGGCTAGTGCAAGGGTTTGTGTTCCGGAAACAACTACTGAGGTATTGAGTTACTGAGCGAAATATCGATCTTACTTATTATTTCATACGAAGAGAAAAACATTCAAAAGAACAACCTAGCATAGAGTCCTAGCATAGAGTGCCATCAAGGGTAAATGTATTTTCGGGTTCTAGATTAGTCAAAGTAGCCAAAGGCTGACAGCTTAAGTGATCCGTAGACTGAAAGAAAACGAAGCCCGCACCAAGACTTGCAAGACTTTCTATTTAGATATCTAATAATCCTCACCGCTCAGCAGCCTTTTATCATCTGTCAGTAAAAGCAAACTAGTGGGATGAAAGTTCATGAAGACATATACCTCGAAAATAGCGGACCCAGACTGTCAAACAGGAGCAGAGAATCGATGAGGATGACCAAACCGAGAGACGGAATGATCCATCGGAAATCCGGATTACTGATGTAGTTGATAAAAGGGTCAGGGAGAAGAACACCAGGTTGAAGCGTAAGGTTAGACGTGAGGACGTGGGAGGAAGGAGCGTTGAAGCGTTTAATAGGAGGGAGGAGCAGCTCGCGACAGAAATACGAAGTGATATGCTGCATTCTGGTGTGTCTGTATCTACTGCAGTCAGGTGTGTCTGTGTGTCTGTCTGCTGCAGTCCGGTGTATGGGTTTATCTGCTGCAGTCAGATGTGGGCGTGTGTATCTGCTGCAGTCCGGTGTGTGAGTGTGTGTGTGTGTGTGTGTGTGTGTGTGTGTGTGTGTGTGTGTGTGTGTGTGAGTGTGTGATAAGGAAAGAAATGAAAATTGGACGGCGAGATTTTACCAGATATTTAGAAATGATTTATGACATAAGGTGAGCAGATGGCCATATCGGTTTATTGTCAGCAGGCAGCACTTCGAGATCACCTCCTGCGGGAGGAGAAGAAAAATATTGACTTGAGAACGAATGGAAGGAAGAAATATGCTGAAGAAAAGCTAATGTTGGTAAGACAAAAAGGCATGGAAGGACATGGTGAGAAACCTTACAGAACTGAGTTTATGATCCCGATGAAAGTCTATAGTTCCGTTGTGAGGTCGTGCAGGGAGTCTTGTGTACAGAGTTCCAGTATCTCTGTAACGCTGGTCAATATGCTTCACTCACCACAAATAAGATTATGACGTCAGGACATTGCTACTGACCTTCAAGACGAGAACCTCGTCATAGACGATCATTTCCTTCCACTTGTATCTTCATCGATATGTTCCTTTAGGTATTGGCATTGAACCCCTTGTTCCCTGAGCATGATCATCTTCTTGGGATCAAGCTACGTGCCCATCACACCTTAGTTGATGATGCTCCCACATCACAAAGCTCGTGGAAACGAGAACTGATCTCTCGTTTGGCCGAGAGGCCCTCTCCCTCCTTATGATTGCTGATCCTAGATATAGGTACACTTCTTATTACTGTAAATAATCCTATTGATGCTGTACGGAGACCTATGTTATCCCATTCGTCCACGATCAGCGCATCGTAAAAAGAATCTTTTTGCGTTGCAAGCATAAGCCAGCGGTAGGCTGAGGAGGAGGAGGGGGCGGGGGCAATAAGTGAGGGTCATGTCCCCGGACATGGACACCGCTGGGGAATCTCGACCTCTGACATTCCCGCACATGGACTGCGATCCGTCAGTCGAGCCAATGCCAAGTCCGTACGAATGTTAAACAGTGCTGGGGCAAGGGCATAGCCCTGCCTCACCCCTGAGTTGATGTGGGGATAATGACCTTGAGTATCTCTTACAATGATTGACATCACTTTGTAATACATGAGTATAAGCCACAGATCAAGGTCATAGGTAAGTCATATGGCATTAGCATGTCTTGAAGTAGTCCACAAAGCTAAATCAAACCGACATATATGAAACAGGTATCGTCTGTCAAGAACCAGGGCGATTGTAATCAAAGACAGGAGGCACAAGGATCAGGTCTGTCACCCATACTACTTGGCGTATATCCAGGCTCCTTAGAGTGCCGTGGTACCTGATCCGTACCAGGAACTAGTAAAGAAGGGCGTTGCCCAGTAGGATAAGCCGTGTGACATCCTAGTAATTGACGTGGACCTACCTGTCTGTCTGTCCCTTTGCAGAGAATGGTGACTAGGATCCTCCTCCTCTTCGTCAGTGGGAAAGATTATTGTACATCAGTTGGCAGACACAGGATAGTCCAGCCAGCAATTATGTAACGAAGTCACAGACACTCTCTCTCTCTCTCTCTCTCTCTCTCTCTCTCTCTCTCTCTCTCTCTCTCTCTCTCTCTCTCTCTCTCTCTCTCTCTCTCTCTCTCTCCCCTCCTGCCAACATAATCACAACACTCCATATAGCAACAGAGATAAGAATGACAAGAACAGCAGCTGTATTTGATGCTTGTTATAGCTCACAGGATGTGATCAAGATAAGGTAACAGGTTCTCGATTTCTATCTTCGCTGACAATGATTCAAAAGTCATAAACTTGGAGGAAGGAAAAAGAGAAATCAAAATGTGCTTGAGTAAAATACACGAATTGACCTTTAGGTTAGTAGGGAAGAGACTCAGACGCTACAATCAAGAGAAATAGAAAGAAGATAAAGAATATTGATATGCAATACAGAAAATTAATATCAAAGAAAAAAAAAATCCTAAAAGAAATGTGTTGATCATTTAAGATACTGGTGCCATAATCCTTTTAGAAGACTTCACAGCCAAGGAGGAAAAATCATGAACCTGATCTTTGAGAGAGAGAGGAAACATCTACATGAGGTACAACACATTTACGAATCCTTTGAATTGTATCTTAATTTCTCTCATATCACTGAGGACTGACGGTGAATGCAAATCTCTTGATAAAGTATATATATATATATATATATATATATATATATATATATATATATATATATATATATATATATATATATATACACATTCCTGAAAGGGCCTCTTGTGCAGTAGCGGTACGATAGTCCGTGCTGCTGCTGTGTACGCACTCCCCGGCGAGACCTGCCCAAACCACTGACATTTCCAAGTTAAACTGATAACCTTACTGGGGCAAGATATCTCCCTAGGAGTCTCCCCGGCCACAGAGCCGCCCAGAACTGTCTCCAGGATGCATCCTTCGGTGTGACTACATCCTCTGTCCGTACGTGCTCCGGGCGGGTAATGCTGTATCTTCCACAGGTACTACTCACTCAGGTCAGAGAATGTTCTCGTTGGTGGAGGGATATGTCCTTCAAGGTTACACGCTCAGAGATCATCCTCGCTCCCGGTGGAACATGCCCTTCGCGGCCTTCGCTGCCAGGCACCGAATGACGAAGGCGCACACATCCTTGAGGATTTTCGTAGTCAAAGAGCCTCCTCGCCCGCGGCGGGATATGTCCCTTTGGGGGTCTTCAGAAATCCCGCAGACGCCGTGGCTCGGGGCAGGTTGCATCTGGCGGCATAAATCTGTTTAATGTCAGACTCACGACTGCTTGACTTGTAATGGTTCATTAATCTCTCTTAATCTAGCGGGGATCTACCCACCACCGGGAGGAAAGCACGTTATAAATCCTACAGTTTAATTGTTGGGTCCGTGAGACTTGCCTTTATTTACTCACGTCCTGAAATACCTCCTGACTGGGTTGATTATTCAATTACAGACCGCTAAGCTCTCCCGCGCACGTACGGTATAAGTGTTTACTTTGCGGCAGGAGTCAAAGCAACGTGTTAGTCTAGGAAACAAGTGACTAATGAAGTCATCAAGAAGACTGAAAAAAAAAAAGAAGGGAGGATTTGTCGTTCAGTTCTCTCTAGTGGGCTCTGTATCAGCCCTCCGGGCAGGGAACAGGAAGACATGGATATTAAATGCTAATGACTGTTCTTTCGTATGATGTGCCATAGATCAGAGACAGGATGTTACTGCGTTAGATTAATTGTATTTTCAGCAGGTAGCAGAGACAAGCCAGTTAGTGCCTCTTGCGCGGAGTACTCGAGGAGACGTATGTGAGGGAATGAAATGTTTTATTCATGATGTTCTTTCATCAAATCAACCAGAAAATCATATATATATATATATATATATATATATATATATATATATATATATATATACACGCAAGGTTAAGGAAACTACGAGCCAAAAGCTACGAAGGTGAGCAGAAGCATCTGTGGTAGAGGCGACACCCCTGCAGGGAGAGGCTGACAGGCACCTCACGCTGCTGCACTCGGGGCGTCAGGGGAGGACCATGAACTGTGTGGGTCCAAGGGGGCAGCCGCCTCTAGCTGCTGCAGCACGCTGGAGACATTTACGTCCGGCTGCTTTATCGGGGGCACGCGGGGCTGTGAGTGTCGTGTGGACGGGGACACACGAGCGACAGGTACACAGCCACGGAATGCATGTTGTGGGTGCCGTGTACCAGCGGTCACAGTCACACGGGCACCCACGAATGGTGGCGAGTCGATGCTGAGAGGTACTTTTCCACATCCCAGGTAGTCACGAGTGTCTGCACGTGGATCTCGCATAGACTTCCAGCGGGAGAGGTAGTGTAGAACTCTCATTTATATCCAGTACACGCGAAGTACCTTCGTTCTTGCCAAAGATCTCGGATTATAAGGTCCATCATAGCCAAATGTAAACGTAGGAAAAAAAATGTAGCAGCCATAATCTTATGAATAAGACTTGAACTTGTTATTTGTTGATAATCCTCAGGTGGGGTGAGTGTTTGCTCATGCGCGCCAACACTTTTCCTCCGCCTTCGACGAGTTTCAAATCGTTTGCCTTGTCAGCATCGCGTGGCCCCCCCCCAGGTCAAAGGGTATCTGTGTATCTTTACGTAACCTCCAGGACATTCCATGACCCACTGAACATTCTGGTCCGCTTCACGTAACCTCCAGGTCACGACGCCACACATGGTCTACATCACGAAGCCTCCAGGTCACAGCACCATATGGTCTACATCACGCCGACTCCAGGTCACATCACGACCACTTGAACCCTCCCACTGACCATCCCCCTCCACCCCCCTTCCTCCCTCCCTCAACCTGCCTCACACTTGTGCTCACATTTTCCCAGTGGGTAAATCCGGGTTGTGCTAACCAAGCCCTTCCCTTCACCGCCGTGAACTCGACCAGCATCACTGTTTACAGTCGTCTGAGACACGAAGCGGGGAAGCGACCCGCCCGCACGAGGAGGGGGTGCAGCCGGAGACCCAAGACCTGTATGTACCCAGGGGCAACCCAAGGCACGCTGAGACCCACCCGCAGCCGCATGGGAGGGTCAGGCAAGGTCAGAGGTTCTACAAGGAGACTCATAGTTCCACCAGCGGTGATGGAGCGTGGCATAGAAGGAGCCACTCTCTCTCTCTCCCACCGTCTACGTGTGGTTAATACCCGGGTCCAAAACCTTCGCATCAAAATGGAACGCCTCCAGTGCATATGGAAACTATCACTCTCGCTCGACTTCCTGAAAAACGTATTTTGTTTTTTACAACTAGCGACTTGTGTACAGGGAAATTAAGAATTGTCACCTGCATATTTGTAACGTTCATTTCATCCATGAACAATCCGGAGATAATTCTGTTCTTGAAGATACGTAATTGTTTTTCTTCTTATGTTATAGTTTCTTTCGAAGAGCACATGCGTGCTGAACGTAAAAATGAAATGGTAATAATCATTCATGGTATAAACGTGCCGTAACGTTGATCTGTGTATAAACGTAGCCGTGTACAACGTAACTGGACTATGTATAAACTCAAATGCGCCTGTATTCCAGTTGGACTGTAGCAATACTGTATCTCCCCGTACCTCTCCACCTGTGTACACCTTGCCATATATAGTTAACTGAAACAGAGAGCCGTGTGTACGAAGCAGGAAGTGGAGAGAGTTGATGTAGCCGGCCGCTTGGCCTCACCCCGTCCTGGCCTGACTCTCCCTCCTCCGCCCACACGTTGACCCCGGGTCGTGTAAGTACCTGTGATGATCGCTCGGGGCGCCACGCCCGAATCTTGAGATCGCTGCCACAGATATACCACCGAATTACCTCATGGTTATGCAGTTCTTGCATGGTGTTATGAAATGACCCGTGATATCATATATATATATATATATATATATATATATATATATATATATATATATATATATATATATATATATATATATATAAGTTCTGGTTTATATAAGTGACTTATAGGAGCAGACAGACGACCACACTGGTGGTGACACTGCTATCCGTGTGCACACCCAGTAACTCTCCCACACTGAGCATGATACACGCCCGTATCTTGAGTCTAGTCAGTGTATATAGAGTTTCAGGGACTTCGTTCTGATTTTGAGAAGCAGATGGAGCAGGATAGATACCCTTCTCCACAGTGGGTATAGAAGCGGATCCTACATAGATATAGGTGTAGAACCCGTTGGGTATTCTTGTCTATAGTTGGTATGGAACTATGGCTCAAGACAGCCCAGAGCAAGAGAATGCTAGTAACATAGTTCAATGTGTTTCTATCAAGGCAACAGCTTGCCTACGACGGAACATAGCTACATCGTCCTAACCCCCAGGTGATCAACCACATAAATATCTCAACACATGCAGGTTATATTCTTGAAAACCTTTGAGCCGAACCTTTCAGCATTAATTAGTGTGAACTGCGTTCAGAACACACTGTACTTGTGCATTTACTCTGACCATACGAAATTCCGACGTTCGTAAATGTAACTATAAATGTTTTTCTCTTGCTTGGGTGTGGTAATTACAGTGTCGTGATTAAAGTTATTGACCCCTAAACCTTTAAGCCCAAGAGCTGTAACGGAAAAGGAAATATATATATATATATATATATATATATATATATATATATATATATATATATATATATTATATGAGATTGAGGATGTTTCTAGGCATCGTCTGCAAAGAAGTAACATAGTGAGCGAGACATTACCAATGGAAAAAGAGAGGACGCTATTGCTCCAAAGGAGCTCACCTTACCTTGTTACCACGTGGAGCGCAGCCTATAAGCTACAGAAGACCCATAAATGGGTCCTGGATTTACATAGCTTAACTTACTGTATGGAATCAGCCGTGTTTCAGCATGATGCTCGTGTGTCAGATTTGTGTTCCATTATCCTGGAAATAAAGAGATGTTAACTGTGGCTTTGGACATTACGAAGAGTTGCCGGGAAAATTAAAAGGTTCTAGCCATGTAAGGGTTGAGGTATATACAAACAATAAATCTAACAGGCATAGAATCAATCTGTAGACTCAAATCATACAGAGAACAGGAGTTTCCTCTGCATCGGGTCTAAGAGAGATTCGGTCATAGAAGACTTGTATAATATGAACATCGAATTCTTTCAGGATTTTCAGAAATAAAAAGCTAATAGACATATCTGAAACCATACTCACGCATGTTGCTGGGCTGATAGACAATCGTGGAAGAGGCCAGTTAAACAGGGATTACAGAGAGGTATAGATTACAACACTAAGTATGGTACTCTTGTAATAGACTGATGAAATGAAATGTTGCCTTTGGTAACGCTAATAAACAGGTCATCTTGCTGATTTCTTTTGAGAGTTTATTTCAGTTTTTAATCATAAGAAATAATGATAATTATTGTCTTGTATAGTTACCAAAGGTTCTCGTTATATTCACATATTGTGTTATCATACTATCTTCAAGTAGGTGAACTGTTAAGATCTGTGCAAAGGGAGTACCACGCCCAGGATTTGAACGCAGGCTGGTCCGGTCCTGGACGGGCCCACCAGTGATCAGCGCCCATGCGTGACTCATAGTCAACAATGCTAACCACTGCACCACGGAGAACCATATTGCACCATATGATTCATATGTTTGTTCGCTCTAAGTAATCAGACTAAAGTTGTTTGTAAAGAAAACATCAAATGGGAACGGTACGTTATCAGCTATGATCATTACATTGTGAATATGATCTTAGTGTTGCCGAATATGTCCCAGTGCAACATACGTGTGGCTAATTGTTACGTATGAAAGATTATGAATATGTACTTACAAGGAAATATGTAAAGTAAGTGTCTGAAATGAAATTATGACTAAAAACCTTTAGAGGTTTCACAGCAAATTTAGTTTTAAAAATAGATTGAATCATTCTTCCTATAGGATCAATGATTCTATATCACAGCTATATAATATACGTCTTGCTCTCTCACTTTTAGAATGCATTACTTCCTCACACCGCTTGCCTTGCTGCACCCCGCACAGTGGGCTAAAACAACATGAGAAGCTCTTGAGCCTCAACGAATAGTGTTCTCGACATCTGGCTATTGGAGCACCCAGCCAAATATTTATCTAGACGAAAACCTTCATCAATTGAGACATGACGTGGACTACGTACCTGAACGTGAGGGGGACAGGGGAGTACCCAATAAAGATCAGTGAACAGATCAGATTTATATCCTCCGTATGAAGCGACGAGATACGAATCGTTCAAACCCCGAATCGGAGCAGAGACCACTTCCCTTAAGTCAACAAAGAAACCGCTAGCTAACTCGGCCGTGCCGCACCCAAATTGCGCAAAACCTTTCAGTGGTGCACATCAGATCCCAGCACCAACCCTGTGTGGGGAGAGAACCCCCATCTCTCTCGCCGTAACATACAAGAAGCACTACCGTGCTTTATAGAAAATTGAACCACTTCATACCATCGTTATGACCGCAAGTAGTAGTGGATAAATCTTTATGTAATCATCAGACGAGATAACAGGACCGTGAAATTCAGAGTATGTATTTCTCGGACGAAGTTCAGTGGAAAGGAAAAACTTTACCCTGTTCTGGTCCTCCTCTTGCTCCTCCTCCTCCTCCTCCTCCTCCTTCTCCTCCTCCTCCTCCTCCTCCTCCTGCCTCTTGGTTGAAGCCTAAATATAAACCACCCTCGAGAGAGCTGCAGCTCAGCTGTGGTTGAAAGCTACACAACGTGTTCTTAGAGAACGCGAGAACACCTCCATAATGACAGAGTTATCTCATCCTTTTAACCTCACATCATATGGGTTATCACTTGGGGCAAATGCTCCTCTTATTGGAAATAAAGGTCGAACATTGTAAGTCAAAGAAAAATGTCACCAAAGTACCGAGATGAACTGGGGAATAAACGTTACGGATGTTTCGAACTCTTGGACGAGAGAGAGAGAGAGAGAGAGAGAGAGAGAGAGAGAGAGAGAGAGAGAGAGAGAGAGAGAGAGAGAGAGAGAAGCCTATTGTTCTGTCTCATGCTGGATAGTCTTCGTCTGCTGCGCCGTCGTGTAAGAGGATACACTGATTCGGTAGTTCAAGGAGGAGAGTGAAAGGAAAATCACGTATCCCTGTTACCACCAGATCACCTGAGAGGGCAGAGAGGAGCACGTAAGCAGCTTCGGTGTGAGCCATGGCCCCCCTTGTGGCAAGGGACATTCGAGAAGACGAGGTTTGCATCCAGGGTGAAAGTGGTGCCACACATAGACCGCTCCCCCCCCCCCCCCCCCCCCCCCCAGAAGTGGAGCACCGAATGAAAAGCGAGGTCAGGAGAACGTTGAAGATGACCCCGTTCAGGTCAAGTAGTGACCCCCATCCTCTTAAAGGCATCATTCGTTATGTTCATGACAGTAATACAGGCGATGGAGCAGCTGATAGTAAAGCATTTCGGACAGTCTACAGATGGGTTCTTACGACGCAACTTTCTAGTAAACTCTTGTAAGAGATTCTAAAATCTTTTGGTGCAAGGAAGACCGAAAATTCATGAAGGGGGAACTGAAATTACAAAAATGTATCATCGGATTACAAAAGAGGACATCAGTTACAAGAGAATGACTTGTAGTTTCGACTTTCGACGTATATATATATATAACCGAACATTTATACATTAAACTGTGAGGCCGAGATCAGGAAAGATTTCAGATACTAATGCCTTTGTTCTTGCCTTCTAGCATCGCCTCTAACTCATCTACGTAACCCCTGCTGAAATATTCTTCTGTGATAAAGGTACATCTGTCGCAGTAATGTAAGAGAAATGTCCCTACAACCCTTTCGAAGCATAAAAAGGTCAGCGTAAAAGAAGAAAAGAAAACGAAAGGATAAAAGTTGGTGCTCTGAATATAATGGAACTTTACGGTTTAAGAAATGAGGAGGACAACATATGAATGTTTACTCCAGCCACCTCAAGATCTCTGGAAGATAGAGGCACAAACTGGATGTCCTTCTTTATCTTAATCCTCACAAGACCCGTCGCTGCAGACTATCTTATCAAGTGTGATGGTAAGACTAGGAGTCAGGGGCGAGTCTATTGATGATACTGTATGGGAGGCAACAGATTTCATTTAGCTGCAGGTCTACACAGGGGGTTCGTCCTGCGAGGGACGATAGGCTCTCACGTAATAGACTAAGGTTATGTAAGTGATCGAGGTATAGGCTGGCGTCTTGTGTGTGTGATTTGAACGTACCTTTAAAGAAGTAGACATGCATGAACATCATACACTTATGTACTTATACATTCGTGAGGACACACAGAAACACGTATGTATATATATATATATATATATATATATATATATATATATATATATATATATATATATATATATATATATATATATTTTTTTTTTTTTTTTTTTTTTTTTTTATACTTTGTCGCTGTCTCCCGCGTTTGCGAGGTAGCGCAAGGAAACAGACGAAAGAAATGGCCCCCCCCCATACACATGTACATACACACGTCCACACACGCAAATATACATACCTACACAGCTTTCCATGGTTTACCCCAGACGCTTCACATGCCTTGATTCAATCCACTGACAGCACGTCAACCCCTGTATACCACATCGCTCCAATTCACTCTATTCCTTGCCTTCCTTTCACCCTCCTGCATGTTCAGGCCCCGATCACACAAAATCTTTTTCACTCCATCTTTCCACCTCCAATTTGGTCTCCCTCTTCTCCTCGTTCCCTCCACCTCCGACACATATATCCTCTTGGTCAATCTTTCCTCACTCATTCTCTCCATGTGCCCAAACCATTTCAAAACACCCTCTTCTGCTCTCTCAACCACGCTCTTTTTATTTCCACACATCTCTCTTACCCTTACGTTACTTACTCGATCAAACCACCTCACACCACACATTTTCCTCAAACATCTCATTTCCAGCACATCCATCCTCCTGCGCACATCTCTATCCATAGCCCACGCCTCGCAACCATACAACATTGTTGGAACCACTATTCCTTCAAACATACCCATTTTTGCTTTCCGAGATAATGTTCTCGACTTCCACACATTTTTCAAGGCTCCCAAAATTTTCGCCCCCTCCCCCACCCTATGATCCACTTCCGCTTCCATGGTTCCATCCGCTGACAGATCCACTCCCAGATATCCAAAACACTTCACTTCCTCCAGTTTTTCTCCATTCAAACTCACCTCCCAATTGACTTGACCCTCACCCCTACTGTACCTAATAACCTTGCTCTTATTCACATTTACTCTTAACTTTCTTCTTCCACACACTTTACCAAACTCAGTCACCAGCTTCTGCAGTTTCTCACATGAATCAGCCACCAGCGCTGTATCATCAGCGAACAACAACTGACTCACTTCCCAAGCTCTCTCATCCCCAACAGACTTCATACTTGCCCCTCTTTCCAGGACTCTTGCATTCACCTCCCTAACAACCCCATCCATAAACAAATTAAACAACCATGGAGACATCACACACCCCTGCCGCAAACCTGCATTCACTGAGAACCAATCACTTTCCTCTCTTCCTACACGTACACATGCCTTACATCCTCGATAAAAACTTTTCACTGCCTCTAACAACTTGCCTCCCACACCATATATTCTTAATACCTTCCACATATATATATATATATATATATATATATATATATATATATATATATATATATATATATATATATATATATATATATATATATGTATATAACACCTGATGATATCCTCTTCCCTCCCTTTGCCCTACAGCTGTTTCAAGGCGCCCCCCGCGCCACATACTGGCCAACACAAACAGGAAAATTTACGGTGGGTCGTCTAGAGACCAGCCAGGCAGCGGTGGTGTTCTGTGAGAACGAGAAAGTCGTGGACTTTGAGCAGTCGGGGAAATCTGGGATATTTTTCCTCTGTTTCCTTCGTTGCTTCTGTTTGCCTTGAGAGAAGAAAATGGAATATTGTAAAAGACTAAATGAAACTCGATTGACTTAGGGATAATATATCTTTAATGACGTATCCTTAAACTACGAGTGACGTAGAATGATCTGTATCTAAAAAAATATTTATGTTCTTTCGTCCACGGAAGGTTACGCTTCGTAGTATGTACTATCATACGTTACGCTTCGGGTAAGGAGGCCACAGGTTCTGGTTATTAGCCATCAGTGAAATTAGAAAGAGAGATTTTTGTTTTGAGCAAACACTTGCTAGAGTCACAAAGACCTCAGGGCGGCTGCTCAAAATTGGAGTGCGGAATACGGAAGACTTTAGAATCTCTGATTTTTCCAAATTCGTTTACGTTACTGGTTATTATTTCCTTGAAGCACGACAGTACGACTCTTAGGTATGATGACCTGACTGTTGACCTGACCTCTTCTGTTCAGGTTAAAGGTCATTCTCCCTTAGACCCGTAGAGTCTTGCTCAAAGGTCTGGCCATTGTGCTCAAAAGACCGAGAGTGAAGCTTTCTTCACAGAGCCAGACCCTGTGAATATTTGTCCTGTATCTATATATACAACTATGAATTAGTATAAATCATCTATGGATGAATATATATCATATACGTGTGAATGAATATGATCGTCGATGTTTCGGTCTTTGAAAGATGACCATCTGTTTCAACCTGGACCACTCAGGTCCCATGTAAGATACGTATCCCAGAAGGCAATCACGAGGAATTGCATCACCCACCAACAACCCTGGGAATACAGCAGTACAGGTGCTCTCCTGCGTGAGGCAGGTGCTCCCCTGCGTGAGGCAGGTGCTCTCCTGCGTGAGGCAGGTGCTCCCCTGCGTGAGGCAGGTGCTCTCCTGCGTGAGGCAGGTGCTCAGTCATTAAGGAAGATTAAGATGCCACGCCGACCGACGCCCTAAGTGTCCGCGACCTGTGACTGGCCCATACTGATAAGACACTAATTACCCGGTCGTGAACCGTCACGAAGACTTACAACTTCTGTGGTAATTGCGGGGTTCGCCATGACACCTGCACTCAGGTCTCCCCGTCTCAGCCAATGACATGGCAAGAACGCCATCATGGCAGCAGCAGCAGCAGGGCAGCAGTGTCGTCACTCCCCAGGGCAACAGCACCAGCACCCACGTTAACAGCACCCCTCAGAACAGCATTCCTTTCCTGACGTCATCCCCCATCAGTGCTCTTACAGCAGAAGGAGCGTCATCACCGACTGCACAGCATCTGTAATGCTGTATCCACAGCACGGTATTACCCTCTGTGTAACAGCAGCGCCAGCGAGTCCTGCGGGCAATAGCACGATGAGTGGCCATAGAACAACCACGAAGGCAACAGAACATTGAGAGAGCAACAGCATCGTTGGTGCAGGGCGAGAGAACGATGGTTCTTCGGGTCAGCAGACAGACTGACAGGTGAGCAACGGGGAAGACCACAGCAACAGAGGTTCCTCAAGTAACGAAATAACACGTTACGACAATACATAGCATAATAGTTTCAGACGAGATATGGAATTTTATTCTGGAAAAGCAACAGAAGGTCTCTTTTTTTCTCTCTGGAACTGGCGCCCTCCCACGTGTGTATGTGTGTGTGTGTGTGTGTGTGTGTGTGTGTGTGTGTGTGTGTGTGTGTGTGTGTGCACCGGTTCGCTACTCTCTTGTTTCACGATCGACTTCCGTCCTTTTGTAGCCATTGAGCCATCCAAGGGGGAGAGCCAAGCGGGTGCTTCTCTATAGAGCCCCATGTGCCGCCGGCAGCCAGGGGTCAGGCCAGAGGGACCGGACCAAAAACACAGCATTTCCTCCCTCTTTCAATCCAGAACTGGTACATTCAGCCTGACCCGCCCTGTACCACCACCACCACCACTGCTGGCACCACTGGGTATATATGGAAGCTGAATTCAAGTGAATGTTCTTTCTGTGTTGCACTATTTCTTTATTAATGATTATAACTCGACGATTCTGGTTTACAAGTCTGCCAACGAAGCACAAGATTTGCATCTCTGTCAAGGCCAAGAGAAAAACAATGGTTTATCCTAGATATAGAGAATTTTCCTGACCAGTTACGACAAATTTCTGGAGAGGGTATAATATTATTGTAGAAATATACATGGCAAAGACACTGAATTACGGTGAAAGGTGGTGACACAAGGCTCCAGTGATGTTTTATTTCTCTGCGAGTGTGCTTCTTATATACCTGTGTGTGTGTGTGTGTGTGTGTGTGTGTGTGTGTGTGTGTGTTGTATAATTATCTATTTCTTCGGTACGGGGAGGGAGTTCTGAACTCGTAGGATCCCGTCTCTTGAACATAACACTGCGATCTATAACTATCCATCTAGTGATACCGCAGCGTTCGATAGATATATCTCTTGTTCTCTGAGCAACAAAACTCATCCAGTGGGGAAATGATGATGGATATGCGTTTTTTTTTTTTTTCATATTCTTTCATTTTTGTAAGTCGCATCGTCATTGATTGGTATAACTCATCCCGGCGTGAGTACAGTGCATATGAAACCTTCTGTGATGTAAATGATATATCCTTTCGGATATGTGACTTACTTTGACAGCAAACCTCTTGTGTGATGCGAGTGTACAAGGCTATACACCCTTGCTACAGCGTGGGTGTGATATGAGCTCAGGAAATACTGAACTATTCCAGATGTATGAGTTTACGATTTCCCAAACTAAGGCTCAATGGTAAGACCCTACGACACAGTAAATCATTCCAGTGGTATTAGCTTACGACACGGTAAACCATTCCAAAGATGCTGGTTTACGACAGAGTAGTATACTGTTCCTGTGGTATGAGTAGAAGACACTTGGCCCTTCGAATGGTATCAGTTTATGATAAAGCAGACTCATTCAGTAATCTGAGTTTATCACACAAAAGTCCTTCTTGTGCATTAAAGTACAACCTTCCAGTACACCACACAGCAGCCCTTCTTGTGCTGTGAAGTATAACCTTCCAGTACACCACACAACAGCCCTTCTTGTGCTGTGAAGTATAACCTTCCAGTATACCACACAGCAGCCCTTCTTGTGCTGTGAAGTATAACCTTCCAGTATACCACACAGCATCACTTCTTGTACTGTGAAGTATAACCTTTCAGTATACCGCACAGCAGCCCTTCTTGTGCTGTGAAGTATAACCTTCCAGTACTCGCTTTCCAGTAGTGTGGGTTAAGGAAAGTCTACTCTCATTGGGCCCATCGCCCGGTCTTCCAGGGACTTTGGCACGGCTTCTTGCGTTCGAGGGAGACTACTGGCTTACCTGCCAGGAACTCTCCATCTTTTAAGGCAACTCTACCTTTCTTTTTTTTTTTTTGCCCATCGTTTCTCTCGATAATTCTCTTGGCTCGGCGAGACAAATACTAATTTTAATATCTTTCGCTGGCAGCATTCTACATCTTATCCATCATGGTCTCAAGCTCGTGTTTACTTTTTGCTGGTATTAGGGGGGGAGCATCGCGTGCATGCAACTGAGAGATAATTAGTTGGAAAATGAATTAAATTGCAGGATAATGGAGGGAGAGCATAATGTTGTGTGCCTCACGTAAGGAAATTAATTCTTCATTATCTTGGCTTCTTTTTTTTCTTTCTTCTTATTCTTCTTCTTCTTATTCCTGCTGGGTAAGAATATTTCAAACTCCACAGCAATACATCTCACAGAACACTGTGAGATCCTGTATGCCACGCATAATCGATGTATCGTAAGCCGACGTTAGCGTCAGACACTACGCTCTCCACAACATCCCACAGTCAGCCAGTACAGTGGACGCTAATGTACCTCACACGATACAGCCATCAGGAAATTTTTGTTGGCCGCGAGATGGTGTAGGCTACCTCTCCAGGCGGCCACCACACGGCCTACAACTTAAAAGAGATTAATTCACTTTTAACAAGTTACTGCATCCAGCTGTTGGTATACAGTTTACAAAGAAGCTTTTAAGAATACAGTTCAGTAGACAAGATACTACATGAATTATGGATGACATTCAAGAACATCAGGACAGGAAGCGCTAATGATTAGATACCAATTGGCATCAATATTTCCCATATGGGTTTACAGCTTTCGAACACTTGTGAACGTACGTACAGGTCTACACAATTTTCTTCAGTGTTGCCCTTATCTTAAAAGTCGTTTCCTTGACATGATTGCTTTGTCTCCCTAATAGAAAGGTTCTTGCACTGATGCCCGCCCTTTATACACGGCGATCGGAGACGGTGTTCAGGTAACAGACGGATCATTATCAACAAGTTAACTCCAAGATGCGAGAGTCACGAGTTTTGTAACACACTGTCACTCTCATCCAACGGAAGAGTTGGAGAAGTAAGTGACTGCCACGTTTACAACACCTCAAGAAGGGAGACCTCGCCACTCTCTGTACGACATGTGAGGACCTCTGTCTGTAATATAACAAAGCCTATATTACCGTCTACTACAGGAGAGGGGCCTCCCGCCACTGTCTACCCCAGGTGGAGTAACCCAACGTTGTCTGCTACAGATATGGGCTTTCGCTAACGCTACCATAAGCTTGCCCACTCCAATTCACCATTAATGAGGACTCCTGTTTCACTTAGAAATGGATCCAGACTAATGGTCACCACAGGGTAAGGTCCCAGCCAGTGCAAATTGTACGAAAGAGTCCTGGTTAGTATCAGCTCAGGTGAGGGTCTTCGTCAGTATCCGCTACAGGCGAGGAACACCCTGCTAATGACCACCATAGATGACGGGAGGTCGTCCTCCTCAGTCCATATACTTGTAGACAGCAGTGATGAAGGGACCCCGCCAGTGCCCGCTACAAAAGAAGGGGAAGGGGGAACCCCCTCTCCTCCTCGCCGCCAAGGACGGCCTCTTTCGTGGCGCTACACATGACCAGTCTGCAGATAATCTGATCTCCTGTGGCAGTGTGGGACCCGGCACACATCCCCCCACCTATCCCACGCCGACCCTCCGATCCCACACTTGTCGCAGTCGCTCAGGTCTGGACGGTGTAAGGTGTGGAGAGAGAGAGAGAGAGAGAGAGAGAGAGAGAGAGAGAGAGAGAGAGAGAGAGAGAGAGAGAGAGAGGTGAGTTAGGAAGATATCGTGAATAAGGCCATGTACTGGACCTAGAGACGAAAGTGTTGCTGTTGGAGACGCGGGTGGTGATGTTGGAGAGGATGGTGATGCAGCTGGAGTTGTTGGTGTATGGTTTGTTGGTATTGGTGCTGGAGAGGCTTGAGTTGATGCTGATGTTGAAGGTGGTGCTGGAGATGCTGGAGGTGGTGTTGGAGATACAGGTGTCGTGAGGCAAGCTGTGGCGAGCCTCTTCACCGTTTCTTTTAGGTGTTGCTGATGTTTCTGATGGATATATATATATATATATATATATATATATATATATATATATATATATATATATATATATACATATACATTGTGTGTGTGTCTGTGTCTGTGTGTGTAGGTGTGTGTGTGTGTGTGTGTGTAAATGTGTGGAGGAGGGTTTAGGAGAACTCGAATCAGGGACTTTCCTCCTAATGATAGGGAACATTAAGGTCGTGTACCTAACGATAGATTTACGAATGCGTGCGGTGAAATAGACGACCTTTATGGCGGGGGGTCAATAAGATCACCTTCACTTTCTTAGTGATTAATTTATTTCATCACGTGTAGCACACCCATGGAGTGTGACCCTTATAATGCTATTCGATAGGGCCCATATTTCACTTCCATTGCGGTGTATAGATCCTCCTTGTGTGGCAAGACAAGAGTTTCCAGCCTTTATGGATGGGTTCAACAAGGTACATGATCTCAGAGAAATGATATATATATATATAATCGGTTTATCTTCTCAAGCAAGGATTGTAAATATAGTCGAAGATTAGCTGGATAGGTTTCCTCTACTGAGATGAGAGTTCTGCCTATCTTACCACACAAGTGCCTAGAGGGTGTGGAGACTGACCAGCTGTCATGTTTACCATATATGAAAAGGGATACATGTGGCACATCTAGCCACACGTGAGATGATATGTGACTCTTAGTTCCTAGATCTTCCATCTGTGGGGGGTCTTGTGGACATGGCGTTTCCCTAACACTCGTCTGATGTGGAAGCTTTTGGGATAGACAAGACAGTAATTTCTTATCCCACCCACCCCCCTTTTTTTTTTTTTAGTTTTTTATACAAAAAGAAAATGACGAAGGAGACTCCAATATTGATTATGACAACACAAAGAAGCTACTAAAAGGCAGCTTCCAACTCACAAGAGTCTTTAGTGTTCCATTAAGTATAATTACGGTCCTCTTCACTCGCATCTTCTTGACTGATTAATAGCAATCTTAATATATTTCAGCCATGATCAAACGAACAGATGAAAAGAACAGGAAAAAGAGTCCAGCAAACAAGCTTCCCTTGAAGGCTGGTTGACTTACGAAATTGCCTCAAACAATCCAAGAGGAGAAGGCGGAAGAGCATTAATCAGTACCATCCACTTGCCTGCAAGAACTGTACCAACATGAGGGCCTCGGTAATGAGAGTAAGACCATGAATAGTGCCGTGTTCGTGAGGTGGGGGGGCAGGGCGAGGAAGGAGCGGAGCACAGCTCTCTCTCTCTCTCTCTCTCTCTCTCTCTCTCTCTCTCTCTCTCTCTCTCTCTCTCTCTCTCTCTCTCTCTCTCTCTCGTCTTTACAGGTGGTATCCTTCATTCCAACCCAGCACACACACACACACACACACACACACACGCACGCACGTACGGGACCCCTGCTGGCGGGGCAGATGTTGCTGAACACACTGGGGTGTATCATGACCCACCAGAACCAATCCGTTTGAAATGAAAATCAATCGAAGTCAGATCCTAATTTCCTCAGTGGATTGCTTATGTTCCTCCCTTTAATACGCAGCTTTGTGGCTTCGCAGACTAATTTTCACCCCATCAACAACCACAGCACTGTGTCAGACACACGGTCTGATTATATATATATATATATATATATATATATATATATATATATATATATATATATATATATATATATGTATATATATATACATATATATCCGTCCTTTCCCAGCCTCTGTCCACAGTTAGTTCCCACAGACTTACCCGTGGCTTTCCGTTACCGTTTCATACGCCTTGGGTTCAGCCTATTGACAGCACGTCTACCCCTAATATTTCCTCACTCCCATAATGATAAAACAAACTCACACCGAAATGACATGTCAGGCATCAAACAACCGCCCTCCCATTATTGATCTTGAACGCCACCCAATCATGCACACCAATCTGAAACTACAATCCCCAGGCATGAACGAGTTACACTTTCTCGTCTTCGCTCCGGATATCACTCATTGCTGTAACTTTACAGACATCACTTCAGCTTATATATATATATATATATATATATATATATATATATATATATATATATATATATATGTATATATATATATATATATATATATATATATATATATGTATCTTTCTTTTTTTCGTACTATTCGCCATTTCCCGCGTTAGCGAGGTAGCGTTAAGAACAGAGGACTGGGCCTTTGAGGGAATATCCTCACCTGGCCCCCTTCTCTGTTCCTTCTTTTGAGATTAATGGACACAGGACTAGCCACACATGGTACTATCGCAGACCAGAATGCAAATGGTGGTGTAAATATGCTATTATGGAGTTACCCAGGATATTAGCTGCGCCTGTGACTGATTTTTTTTATTTTTGCCGTTAGACCCAACCTACGGTCTCATGATAGCCATCCTTGCAGCGATGCTCAGTCCTTCCTTGTCACTGATGATACAAGCTGAAACAATAATGTTGATACAAGTTAACACAATAATGATAATACAAGATAAATCAGACGTTGGTTTTTCCGGTGTGATCATTCTCTGGCGATGTTCCACACTCACATTGTGTTCTCCTGATGATGGTGTTGCGCGTTAACATGAGGTTCCTTTGCCGATGCTTAACACTAACAGAGGTCTGCTTTTGAATGACTCTCGTTATCATATCATTATTCAACTCCAGGACCACTTATCAGGGGCTACAAGAGCTTCAAAGTTGCGCTACACTCAGTATCAGTGGCAGTTTGGACTCCTTTGAAAAAAGAAGTTCTTTGAGAAGACTGTGCTCTCTTTCTTGAGCTGCCTGTGATACAGCCTCGCCAAAGGTGACTTTTCACTCGCAGTGTAACCTCTTACAGGCAGAGTCAGGCAACACCAATGATCGTCATTTATAAGATATTTGGAATATCGATGATACGTGAGTCTTGAAGGTGAATTTCAGTTCTTGAAGGACACCCTGCCCTTGAAAGTAATTTTGTTCTTGGAGGATGGATTCTTCTCATGCAAGTACTCAGTTCTTGGAGGTGCTTCACTCATATCTAGCAGGTGATCAGTTCTTGGAAGTATTCTATCGTTGGAGGTTCTCTGCTCTTGGAGGTATATAGCTCTTGGAGGTTCTCAGCTCTTGAAGAACATTAAACAATGAGACCATCTCGGCCCTGTTGGTACTTGGATCGTGGTTGGTTGGTTGATTATTTGGCCTTTAAGCCAATCAGTTGCCAGGGAAATTAAGGCCGTCATGATCAAGTTATAATCCACCAATCCCGAACACCTTCTTCGGGTGCTCAACACCATCCACTCTCTCGCTTCATATTTGGCATCTAGATCTTGAGTTTCGAACACTGGTTTTTCAATTATAATTCATCATTGGGATGGTGCCATAGTCTGACATTTGGGATGATATTCGATGCGTGGATGGTATTTATCTCCTGAAGAATGATCGATATTAGTTATGAGATTAGTACTTAGGGGCGGACGATGCTTAATTCCAATAAGACACATGATGCGTTGGACAGCTTCTGTATCGTATTGTATGACGTCACAGAAAAGCATTTGAGTAAGAACAAAGATCATGATTTTAGATATTCGCCATTTCATTCCGTTCCAAGCGAACACCTTCAGTACCTCTGTTCTCAGCTCATAAAGATAATAATAACACGTGAGGTACGCTCCCACTGGTCTGATAATTTCATCAGGCTAGCGCCCGACCTTTTAATAGACTCACATTTCCAGCCACGTATATGCAAATTTATCCAGCGAGCTAGAGACGTATACACTCATCAGGTCCGCATCTTCCTTTCCCTTCACCGCAGCCTTGCACACCAACAGTCTCTTGTTCTCCCGCATGGTAATCACTGCCACCTCTTTTTTTTTTTTCCTGTGCCCACATTGTGAAACCATTTTTGAGTCTTTCTCTGGACTATCCTGCCCCGTAGCTGACCATTTAACTAAACTGTACCCACCGTCCATCTTCACTATACCCTAACCCCGCCAAGTGCGTTATCTAACCACACTACCAAACTCCACCTCGAGTCACCTCCACTATAACCCACAAAAGCGAACCCCCTCACCTCACCCCACCCTCCCCCCACGTCTTGGCCCCACAGCCTCCCAAGTGCACCTTCACTCCAGCCTGTCCTCCTCCTCCTCTTCCTCCCCCTCCCCCCACCCCGCGCCCTTCCCTCCTCTCTGCCTCTTCTTCCCACGCACACGCTTACTTGTGCATCACAATCCACGCCTTCCCAGTCACTACCCCACGCCCTCCCAGCCACTTCCCAAGGTCCTCCCAGCCGCAACCCCACGCCCTCTCAGACAACACCCCACGCCCTCCCAGTCAACACCCCACGCCCACTCAGCTCCTCTTCCCAGCCCTGTCCACCACAACCCCACGTTCTCCTAACCGTCTCCCCACGCCCTCTCAACCGTCAGCCCACGCCCCTCTTTTAGCCACCACCCCACACCCTCTTAGCTACCACCCCACGCCCTTCCCAGCCACTAGCCCCCCGCCACACGCGGGCGTGGGAACGGGTCCCTGGACGGGTGTTGGCCAAGGTTCCCGACCACTCACGACCGGACATCCAGGGCGTCGCGGGACCTCCACTCACCGCCCTGGTGGAAAGTAAAAGTACAAGATGTTTTTATGGGGAGGATCGGAGACGTAGATCTTACTTATTGTTCTTTTTTTGAGAGGCGGTGGACGGCGGAGTGTGGGCCAGTAAGTGATAGTGTGAGAAACCTTCCCTGATGGATACCGCATGAGTCTTCAAGACGACGCCATTAATGAGTGTGGATTTGATCAGCATGGACTGGTTACGTAATAGGGGGACGTAATAGGGGAAGGGACAGTTCGAACACAGCTGGTGAAGTCAGATTTTAGGGAGAGTTCTAACACAGCTGATGGACTTAGATTTTAGGAGAGTTCAGAACGCCCAGCTAGACGAAGTCAGATTTTGGGGAGATTTCTACCACAGCTGATGGACTTAGATTCTAGGAGAGTTCAGAACGCCCAGCTAGACTCACACTGTGGCGGTAGGACGGAAGAGAGAGAGAGAGAGAGAGAGAGAGAGAGAGAGAGAGAGAGAGAGAGAGAGAGAGAGAGTCAACACCCCTGCTGGAATGAGCTCTTCGTAGAGACACAGAATTCAAAATGTAACCGAGAATCATTCAGGTTTAGTGAGGGGGAGGGAGAGTATAAACGCTGAGCACATGGACGGATCATATACGTTTACAAGATTCTCCGTGAGAGAAAAACAAGTGGCCTCAATGACTTACATTTTACGATGGAGAAACAACATTGACCGAGGGGGGAAAAATATTGAATGGAGACTCTGCTCCATCATGGCGTCTGACAGGGGTGGAAGGAAACCATCCATTTTTTCCCATTAATCATTCAGCTCGTTGTTCTTGTTTGATTAATCATATCACTCGTCGTATCACATCCTGAAATAATCAGATATCATTAGGTAAGAGCATTTTCAGAATTATATACATTTTATATATATATATATATATATATATATATATATATATATATATATATATATATATATATATATATATATATATCCTGTTTCAGAGAGAGAGAGGGAAGACAGCTGCAGGAAAATGAATAATGGATTAGTTACCTTTTATTTGTCTGCTGTGTCATGTTCCAGACTTTATCGCAGGGAAATGTTTGATACTCGTTCTGGTGTGGTCTTGGCGGAAAGAATATATATATATATATATATATATATATATATATATATATATATATATATATATATACATATATATATATATATATATATATATATATATATATATATATATATATATATATATATATATATACACGTTATTGGCTTCCAGCTACATTGCAAAGGAAAGGTAATTTTGGGCAGTGAGAGTTTTACATTGGTGTTTCCTTCCTCTTAAACTTGATCATTACATTTTGTATCCCATGTCTTAATCTTAGATATACACGCGCGTATACACCCTCAGCTTACGACAGGTACCCATTCAAAGCCAAGCTTCATAAGGGAGGGATGAACACCTAGGTTCTTTGTGAACAAGTTGCCCCACCGGGGATCCAGACTAAGGCCTCTTAAATTGATGGAGCGCAACGGTAACCACTGCACTGTGGAGGCTCGTGTGTGTGTGTGTGTGTGTGTGTGTGTGTGTGTGCGTGTGTGTGTGTATGTATGTATGTATGTATGTATGTATGTGTGTGTGTGTGTGTGTGTGTGCACATGATCTTGCAGTAATGGAAGCAGTCTTGCTTCTCCGCACTGTGTAAAACGAATGTGTGAGTGTGTAAACTGTGCTTGTGTGTGTGTGTGTTTATACCACAGCTTCTGTCGGGATGGGAGGAAGGTAGTGAGTGTTGCAGAACGAGGCTGTGGACTGTTAGTGGTAGCTTTCGTGCCTGTGTGCCTGACCCGTGACCGTAAACTTGCAGTATCCTCCGTGTGCCTGCTTGACTCCAGTGCTTGTAGACCTCTGACATGGCATATGAGACTCGTAATGTTATCATCAAGCGTGTGTAATGATGTGTGTGTGTGTGTGTGTGTGTGTGTGTGTGTGTGTGTGTGTGTGTGTGTGCTCGCGCGCGCGCGTCAACGTCCAGTCCTGGATGTTTACCAGACTCTACGTAGTGGAGACCCGTGGCTCCTCCTCCTTCTCCTCCTCCTCCTCCTCCTCCACTGAAACAAATTACCTGGACGTAATAGTGGAGTTACGACAGTGTGAAACATGGGCTGGGGAAGTATCGTCGGAGCCGTCTTATGTTACGACCCCTCAATTACAGCAGGTGATTAAGCAATTCCTCCTGCGTCTGATTTAATTGTGGCCATGATTGCTGGTATTACAGGGAGGCACCGGGGCGCTGCTACTCTTCCCCCCCCCCCCCTCCCCCATTGTATAAATGTGGTTATTAAGTCTTAAGCACTCGCTAACCACCGCCTCTGTAGTAAGGCAAGATCTCATTTTTAGTATTGCAACCTGAACGCGACTGTATATTTGCCGCCATGAACGTTCTTCCCCATAAGGGTGTGTGTTCGTCTGCAAAGGCTCGAGGATCTACATACCTTCGCAAAGAGGGAGGTGAGGGAGGTACGGACAACGAGCCAGAAGCCGCCATATGTGGCCTACCGACCCTACGTCTTATTTAACCTGTTTCATGCTGGAGGAAGATAACGGAAGCGTCTGGTATGATCCGACCATATCTCGTCCAATTTCCCCCCCCCCCCCCCATCCTGTTCCAGTCAGTGTGTCGCAAAGAGTAGGGGGAAAAGAATACGATGGCTTTTGAAGTTTTCTTTCCTTAACGATTTCCTATTTCATCTCCTTACAATAGTTCGTCCTTTTCTACGCCTCGACTCACCTGCTTTGAAGAATTTGCTTAGTGTCTTGCGGAGCTGACAATTAGTTCACATTTCAAAGGGAGTGTGATATTAGATATCTTAAAGCTGAAACGACATGATATGCATATCTTTTTTGCTTAGCTGTATTGACAGAGTACATTGAATTCATATGAAAGCTTTATATATATATATATATATATATATATATATATATATATATATATATATATATATATATATATATTATTTTTTTTCATTATCAGTGCAGAATCTTTTCATCTTTGACATTTAAAGTGCATGGATTTTGCCCATTTTCGATGTTCAAAACACTTCTGTGAGATGACCACGGAGCCTCATTTCCTTAGGGAAACTGTCAATCTTGGTTTTCGCACAATATGACATGGTTATCTGTCCATGACCTAAAGTCGATCCCTCCCTAGCATAGCGTAACCCAGGCTTCTACCACAGCCCACACCCAGGGAGAGCCCACACCTAGGGAGAACGAGAGAAAAGAATGATATTGATATTAGATGAAAAAAAGAAAGTCCGATCTTCCTGATACAGTAGGATTTCAGGTGTGTGTGTATGTGTGTGTGTGTGTGTGTGTGTGTGTGTGTGTGTGTGTGTGTGTGTGTGTGTGTGTGTGTGTGGCCTGACAAGCATTCGTGACAGTGTTTTCTGACCAAGACCTTCACACTAAAATATGAAAAAAACAGGTTTAAAACCATCCACAACCAGGAGATGGTAGGTTGTAATTATCTGATTGGAGGATGGCATTATGTGTGTGTTGAAAGAAAAAGGAATTCCCACCAGGGTAATGTAGCGCCGAAGTCTTGGCGTCCGTGACCAGGTAGTAAGGAGAAGGGTAACTCAAGGAAGAGTTTCAGTTTCTCTCTGAGGGTCTTCCACCCCTCCACTCCCTCCATCCTAAGGTCCCAGGAGAGGAAGGAAGAGGTGTGTGGGGGGGGGGACGACCCGCGCCCAGAAAGAGGGGGCGCCCCGGCACCAGCTAGAATATTCTACCGTGTGGACACAACCGTGCCAAATATGTATCTACCCAGACGACTCCATCTGCTATTCAAGCAACACGGGGGGAGACGGAGAGGTCCCCTGCGACGGGTGCCCGCGTATTGCCTCACACACACACACACACACACACACACACACACACACACACACACCCTTGTCTCCCCCCTGTCCCCTCATCCCCCCCCCCCCTTGATCTATCCCCTGTTCCTTTCTCCTATTCTTTATCTCCTTACGCTAACTCCTTTTATTCCCTTGTTTTTCCTCCTATCCCCTGCCCTTAGCCCCCTGTTCCCTTCCTCTGTCCTCTATACGCTTCCCCAACACCTTTTCCCCACTCTCCTTCTCCCCTCCCCTCCCCTTTACTTATCCCCTTCCCCCTATTCCCCTCCTCTGACCCCTTCCCCTCCCTAGCAGGCTCCACTAGATCTCCCCTCTCTGTCAATAAACACTTTTTTTTTCCCCGTGTGGAAACAAAATGACAAGACTTAATTTTCTCTGGATGCAGGAGGGAGGGAACTGGTCTTGCCTAAACTTTAAAACTGTAAGAAAAAAAAAAAGAAAAGGGATCGAAGGGGAAGACGACAATAAAGCTATAGTGAGAACGACGCGAAGATAACTTTGTGGAGCTTCTCTCTCTCTCTCTCTCTCTCTCTCTCTCTCTCTCTCTCTCTCTCTCTCTCTCTCTCTCTCTCTCTCTCTCTCTCTCTCTCTCTCTCTCTCTCTCTCTCTAGATGTATCCAAGGGTGTCCGCTATGTATCTTATACATAAGGTGATAATCTTTAGAACAGGAAGGATAGAATTTTCCTCCACCGGAAGATGCTAAGCGATAGGTTAAAGGCCAGATCTATCATGTTGTCCACACCTGCATTCAGATCCCCGTGGAAGTCTTCCTATTTTCTTTATCATTCTTTCCCTCTTTATCTTTATCTTTCTTTTTTCTTCCTCTTTTTTTCCCCCTTTGGAATAGCTAGAATTAAGTGGACGGTAGTTAGGGCGGAATTACGTGATTATTTTATGACATACAATATTTTAACCTCGTCTGACACGACCTCTTGACGCACTCGCTTCTCACGGTAGTTAAGAGACGTAATGACCAGCCTCGCTCATGATTGGTGACTCAGGGCAGTGGTGGTACCCCAAACCAGCGTCCGCACACCTTGCACGAGTGTGAGGTCGAACGTACCCAAGTGTGTCGTGGTATATAAAGAAGCCACGCCAGAACCTCAGACGCCGAAATGAATTCCTAAGTGTCCCCTTTCAATCTACTTTTTCTGTCATTAAGAATCACGTGATTTTCGACTCGAGAAGCAGTATATTGTTTTGAAAGAATCGTTTTTCTTTTTCTTTTACGAATATAGACTCTCACAGTAATGCATGCTTCTTGCTTAGAGGCTAAAGTTTCTCTGTTACCAATACAAACTTAAGCTTAAGTTTTTTTCATCTACGATTACACAAAGGTCGCGCCGTCGTGTTCAAAGGTCGCATCGTCGTGTTCAAAGGTCGCGCCGTCGTGTTCAAAGGTCGCGCCGTCGTGTTCAAAGGTCGCACCGTCGTGTTCAAACGTCGCGCCGTCGTGTTCAAAGGTCGCACCGTCGTGTTCAAAGGTCGCGCCGTCGTGTTCGAAGGTCGCGCCGTCGTGTTCAAAGATCGCACCGTCGTGTTCAAAGGTCGCATCGTCGTGTTCAAAGGTCGCACCGTCTTGCTGAAAGGTCGCACCGTCGTGTTCAAAGATTATACCGTCGTATTCCAGAATTTCAAAAGACTATCGTACGAGCGCATTAGATCATTTCACTGTCGAGATCAGAACCTCTATAATGAGATGTACTGACACCAGCAACATACCAGCTGCCGAAAAGTGAGGGTATTAGTTCAGTGGCTCCGTCTGCATCCTCCCCAAGACTTTCCACCACAGATTCACACTTGTCTCACTTATCTGCTCCATCTTACACTTAATATTACTCACTTATCTGGTCCATCAATATACTTAATATTACTCACTTATCTGCTCCATCATACACTTGATATTAGTTACTTATCTGCTCCATCATACACTTGATATTAGTTACTTATCTGGTCCATCGTACATTTGATATTACTTACTTATCTGCTCCATCAATACACTTAATATTACTCACTTATCTGGTCCATCATACACTTGATATTACTTACATATCTGGTCCATCGTACACTTAATATTACTCACTTATCTGGTCCATCAATACACTTAATATTGCTTACTTATCTGCTCCATCAATACACTTAATATTACTCACTTATCAGCTCCATCATACACTTAATATTACTTACTTATCTGGTCCATCGCACACTTAATATTACTCTATCTTGTGTGAGAACATCAGCTTCTACATATTTACGCAACGAAAATACTTTTTTTTTTTTGCCTCGCTAATGGAGAAGCAGTAATGGCTAGATATTAATTAACAATCATGAGAGCAAAACATGGGATGTAGATGGACAGATAGATAGGTTTATTTTTATGAGTCCTTGACACAAAATAGTTAGATAAGTAGCATGATACTGATATGGATAAAGCAGATACCGTACTGATAATATATATATATATATATATATATATATATATATATATATATATATATATATATATATATATATATATATATATATTTACATATATATGATCCATGATTTAGTTTAGTTAGATGATAAACCTCATTATCCTACATGTGTAGTAGGTACAGTGAGCGATCGTATCATTATTCCCAAGGGTTGAGTATCATATGTCTTCAGCAAGACTGGGAATATAACGTTACGTTTCTTAGGCATGGACTCCAGGTGGGCATTAATTAAGACATTATGTAGAGTAGGGTTAAGCACACCACGTTCCCAGCCTACGAGGATGGTGGGTTTTGTGGTCAATTGATATTCCAGTCACAACACCTACTACCACCACTCCTGCTACTGCCAGGGGTCATTAGCGGGAGGATTACACACACTTTGGAGGGTCGTGATAACTAAACCTAAGTGAAAGTGAAGTGAAGTTCCTACAGCACGACGGTACGACCCTTGATCACGACGGTATGACCCTTGATCACGAAGGTACGACCCTTGAGCACGATGGTTCGATCCTTGAGCACGACGGTTTCGACCCTTGATCACGACGGTATGATGATCCTTGAGCACGATGGTTCGATCCTTGAGCACGACGGGTACGACCCTTGAGCACGAAGGTATGATGTTATTTGAACACGACGTTACGACCCTTGATCACGACGGTACGATCCTTGAGCACGACGGTATGATGATCCTTGAGCACGACGGTACGACCCTTGATCACGACGGTATGATGATCCTTGAGCACGATGGTTCGATCCTTGAGCACGACGGTATGATGTTCCTTGCGGACGATGGTTCGATCCTTGAGCACGACGGGTACGTACCGACCCTTGAGCACGAAGGTATGATGATACTTGAGCACAATGGTTCGATCCTTGAGCACGACGGGTACGACCCTTGAGCACGAAGGTATGATGTTACTTGAACACGACGTTACGACCCTTGAGCACGACGGGTACGACCCCTTGAGCACGAAGGTATGATGATACTTGAACACGACGTTACGACCCTTGATCACGAAGGTATAATGATCCTTGAACACGACGGTACGACCCTTGAGTCCGACAGGTACGACCCCTTATCACGAAGGTATGATGATCCTTGAGCACGATGGTTCGATCCTTGAGCACGACGGTTTCGACCCTTGATCACGACGGTATGATGATCCTTGAGCACGAGGGTACGACTCTTGAGCACGACGGTATGATGATCCTTGAACACGACGGTACGACCCTTCACCATGACAATAACAACCTTGAGCACAACCATACGACTCTTTAAAGGTTAAGTTAAAGCTACTGCCGTCGTAACCACGAGTCGTACAGTTCATACTAGCGTCGTATCTTCGTCCTCGAGGATGGTATAAAGCTACTGCCGTCGTAACCACGAGTCGTATAGCTCATACTAGCGTCGTATCTTCGTCCTCGAGGATGGTACCATGGTGCTCAGGGGGTTCTAAGACAGCTTTTGTAAGGAGGCAAATTTATTCACAAAGAGGTCGTGCAGAATCAAGCTCGCCCGTGTCGTGTGTTGCCGCCTGCGGTAGTTTCGCCTTCAGCAAGCAGGGGTTCCGAGTCATTACGCAAACCACACGCCGTAAGTGGACACATGATTAGTAAAAGTCAGACGGGGGTTAAATTATAACTACAAATACCCAAGGGTCTGCTTATTATAGACTCTCTGTTCCTTAATCTCATCCTTAATTATTTTCGCGGACCAAAAAATTTAAAAAAAAAGGATTGTAACCTCTCGTGTAGAGATGTTGTGAATAGTTAATGACCCCTGATAGACGTGGTTTAAAGGCCCCTGCCTGACTGGCTAATAATGTCTTGTCTGGCGTTATTAAGTCGCTACGATCTTAGTGCTTTATGGCCCATCATTACGAAAACTTAGATTACGTTTTCTCGGTGTTTCTCTCTGACCCAAAGTGATCCGTGGACAGCTACATGCTGGGGAATCAACTCTTTCGTAATTTTCTATGATTAGAAGATACAGTGTCACATTTATTGTTGTATCTATATCATGTTACAGTATCCTTTAACTCTCACCTCCCCCAACACAGATAATTCAGCACAGTTACCTATTTATAATGTACTGGAGGAAGGGGGCTGTTCTACACCCGTGGGGTAGAGGGCCCTTCTTCTCTTGAACTTTTTCTATCATTCAATATCTTTGGAACTTTTGTATGTTGTGAACCATTTTACAGTTTCATCAGCTTTAGTCTATTCCATTCATCCACTACTGTCCCACTAGAGCATTACTTCTTTACATATTCTGTAATGAAGTTTCTTCCGTGATTTCACGTTATGGCGTCTGGTTGCTCTGAATCTTTCGAAAACTTTACTGTTGGCTTCATCAAGCTGGTTTAAAAAAGTTTATGGTTGTGATCAGGTCACCGCTTACTCTTCTTTGTGTGTGTGTGTGTGTGTGTGTGTGTGTGTGCGTGTGAGGCGTATGAAATCAGTATATACTTTTCCACTCGTCATGCTATTCACAAACAAATCTACTGACAATCAAATACAGCAGCCGGTCGTGTCTTCGGCTTATGTTGTCACCCATCACATACACAACAGCTGTGGTGAATGTGACTCTGGTGAGGCCCTATTGTCTCAGGTCTGTGTAGAACAACAGTTTAACCGAGTCGTATTTCATCATGTGAATTAAGTAGAATGTATCTGTTGCTGAAAAGTGTACCGTGGGGTTCGTTGAATCAGTATCAGGGGGGTGAGAACTTCCTCAGCCAATCAGCTTATACTCCAGCTTGTCTTCCCTTATCATCCTGCCCCAGGTTCCCCTTTTAAGGGGCTCCCGCAGCGCTCAGGAAGCGGGTCACGTCCTCTGAACGGGACCACAGGTCAAGAAGTGTGGTGATATGTCTTTGTGGGTGGGTACTGGGAAACTGAGGTGTGCTCAGTGTCTTTAATTGCATCCTGGTCTCGAAGCGTCTTGTGATGTGTTGAATCGGTGTCTGTAATGTTGGAGAGATAGGTGGTGCCCAGCACGCAAACGAGAAAGCGTAACTGGTACATGTCTTGGGGTCTGTTGTTTATTACTTGCCCGTCATTTCGGTGTGTATGCGTTTTGTCATTGTCGCTTTGGCTGGGGGAGGAGGGGGGGATCTGTGCGTAGAAGTTGCTGAAGTGTGAACTTGGTTCAAACTTTTTTGCTCATATCTTTATTCCATATTGTATTCAGGTTATGGTAGTATTCATCTTGTATTTCTGATTGTAATCGGGGTAAGGGAAGTATTCACCAACTGTGTCTCTAAAGCTGGATGATATAACAGATTGTTGGTCACTTGCCATGTTATTGGTGAACGAGTTGTTGCTATACTTGTACATACAGTCTAGTGACTCATCTTGTTTATTATTGCTCTATTACTGTAGCACCAGTACAACTGCACTATCTGGTTACTGTGGCAACGTCTTTCACCAATACACGTTCCCTTCTCCTCTCACTGTAGCAACGTCTCCGACCAGTACACATGCTCTCCTCTCGTTGTAGCATCGTCTCTCCCATTTATACACCTGCTCAACCTCCCCCTCTACAACAACAGCAACAGCACTGCCACAACTTCAAGACGAAGCCGTCACCACCACAATATGTGTACCTAAACATGCATCACCCCTGTGGCGTCGCCGAAGGAGTGAACGGACAGGAACATGGACAGCGGCAACCATCACGTACGGCGGCCCCACATTACCCGCTGACGGACCCGAACACATCTAAAGGACAGGTACACGAACACGCTCGACAATTACGTACGGGTCGCACATCTGACTCTAGGTTAAAAGGTCCTTGGTTCAATAAGGTATCTTGAAGGTATCTCACAGGTTCTCTTGAAGTTCTCACAGGTTCTCTTGAAGTTCTCACAGGTTCTCTTGAAGTTCTCACAAAGTCTCTTGAAGATCTTACAGGTTGTCTTGAGGAACTCATAGGTCCCTCTGAAGTCCGGTTCGCAGAGGTTCTCTTGAAGATCCCAACGAGTTCTCTTGATCTCACTGATTCTCTTCAAGGTCTCACAGGTTCTCTTGATTTCATTGGTTCTTCTGAAGAGCTCACTGGTCCTCTTGAAGATCTCACGGATGTTACCGTAAAATTTCGTGTTGATCTATTGTATTGGTCGAAAGGGGCAGAATTTCCCTCCAAGAATCCTTTTGGGTTACGAAGAACGTTTCGTAAACACGTTCCTGCAGAATTGAACAACTGATCACATTCCGGTTCCCATTTCAAAGAGATTTGTGGAAGCATGATGAATGTGGGCTTGCTGTAAGGCGAGTCTAAAAGACGACAGAAATGTTTGAGGTGTCGTCCTGTAATCTTCTTCAAGGAAACACCGGAGCAGGTAGAAGATGGAAGGAGCTTTGGAGCCACTCGTGTGACATCGTCAGTCCGTGAACTATCTTCCCATGTTCCATTTTCCTCCAAAACTACTGGACCCAAATTCGACTAGGTTGTTCTTTGGGTAGATCCTTTTCAAAGCTGTGTCCGGTGATACCCGACCAACGTCCAAGATGGCTGGTATTACTAATAAGGCCAGGTGAGCGATACAGACACGTGTGAGCCTCTAAGCAATTTTTCTGCCTTTCTTACCACTAATGCAAAGACTTCGTAGCCCGAAAGGTACGGAAAAAAGAATAATGGTGAATGGTTTTAGAGGAGAATGAGGGACGATAGTCCTGCAGGATTGAGGAATCATATAAAGAATTGTTTTTAACTGTAGCGTTTGAAATCTATCTGAATATGGTGTTCAGCTCCTCATGAGCAATTGTGTTCGTGTCAGCAGTCTTGCTGTTAACAAGCCGGGTGTCTCCAGCCCTAGAAGCTCTGAGATACCTGACTGAGTTTTACATGTCAGTGTGGTCGACATTAAGCTGATCGCACGACTGAAGTTTATCTTTGCATAAACAGAATGAGAATCAAGATCATTAGCTCCTTCTGTTCTTGTGTCTGTATGTTGCGGCGAGGCCCAACGCTCCCCTGCTACGCTCGGGACTTGTCCCCTCTGGTTGTGGAGGGGAACACGGAAGTCCTGTGACAGCTCTAACATGCACCGTTTCTTGAACCCTTGAGCCACTTACCCCTGAGGCCCCGAATCATTATTCTATGAATCCGCCGAACCATGTTACGCGAAACCTAGATCCATTGTACTGAGAAGACTAGAACTATTGCCCCATCTATCTTCGAACCATTGCCCACTAGAATCTATGAAACCTTGGGAAAAAGATTTACAGGTTCGGAGTCCGCGGGAAAAAAAATGGATTCGAGCCGGACGCCTTGTTCGAGGTCGGATGGATTCCCAGTCAATGGGAAAGGAAGTGAGTGCTTCAGGAAGTTCCATACGGTGCAGAATCTTGAAACATGACACAGAGATACTGATGTACAACACCAGCAAGATATGAAAATTCCATCTCTCTGATATTAGTCGTTTAGCGTTGAGAGTAGAAACAAGGCATGTTAGGCACAAGACGATATGGAAAGAGATATTAGCTTAGGCAGCGTTCTTTATACGATGTTTGTTTCTTTCATTACAACGCTAAGCTTTGGAATTGTCGAGAATGTAGTGAAGATGAGGATGTAGTTAAGATAGCCTTTGACCTGGCATATAAGAATGAAGTCAAAGGTTAGAAGAGTCAAGGATGAATAAAGACGTGTTTGTCGAGATTAAAGTGAAGGTTAATTTATTGAGGTGTGTAGTGAAGTGGTGTTTTATGGTTTCTCTGTCTGAAGTGAATATGATGTTATGTGATGGTGCGCAAGGAAGACATGATATATATTCGCTGGGATCTTCCTTCCCATTATCACAGAAATCCATTTACATCTTCATACTGATGTTTATAGCCATTATTTTGCATTCAGGTAGCTACATTTATCTTATCTAGATTGGAATCGCTTCCATAATTTTTCAGTTTCGGTTTATTGGATGATGAACCAGTTATCTGGGCAAGTTGATACCCGGCTTATTACAAAATCAGTAAATTTCTTCCGCAATAACTTTCGTGGCAAATAAGCCTCAACTGTAAGCTTAGTGCTTTCAAAAGGCTAGGAGTCCTTCTTACTTTTCTCGATCAAGCTTTATGATAAATCACTTTAAGCTTTAATCATGAAATAAGTTTTTATTGGGTCTATTAAGCCAAAAGTTGGACTACAACGGTATAGATTAGTGGGCTACTTACAAATTATTTAAGTAATATACAAGAGCAGTCCGTACATGCCGCTATAAGTCTGTGGGTTACATGCAGTATGTATGTAGATGACATATAAAAGCAATATGTATATGTGCTATAAATCATTACGCTCTTTGCAAAACTTTTAATACCTTTTCGTCGGAAATTTTAGGCTCGTTGATATCATATGCCAGTAGATAAGGGTGACTGCGTTGCCTTAGTGCATTAACGTTGCTGGAAAACATTCAAACATGTACCCTCCCTCTCCCCTCGAGCCTCTCCCTCTGCACAAAGACTCGGTGTTATGTTCCTGTGTTCAGTGGGAGAGGCGTGTGGTTGATTCAGGGAACTGGGAGAAACTGTCTCTCCTTGGGTGTAACAGCCACACGGGTATGGCACGTTTTAGGCAGCTGTAGGAGTGTCTCCATGCGTGTGACGGGGGCCGGAGGTTAGGGCATTCCTAAGCAGCTGAAGGAGTGTTAGTCTTAGAGTGCGACAAGGGCTGGGGAAGAGATAATCAAGGAGGTGAAGTACTGTGTCCTCAAGTGACAGGGTTAGCGGTATGTGCATTAAGACACCTGAAGTGGCCACGGTAAGTTTACTAGGCCGGAGGTGGGCATTTCTAGATAACCGAAGAACTGTCTCCTTTTGTAGACAGCTTCAGTGGTTAGGTAGATTTAGGTGGGGGAAAAAAAAAAAGCTGCCTCTCTGATACCACGAGGCGAGAAGTGGGTTAAGCTGGGCGGATTTAGCTGGCTATAGAAGAAGCGACTCCTTGGTCTGGTCGAGAGTGAGAGGCTGGCAGACCAAGGTAGGTGAAGAAGAGCCCCTGTCCTTGAGTGTGGCGTGGTGAGAGGAGGAGGAGGGTGAGGTCAAAGGATCGTGTTCTTAAAATTAACTGGCTGAGAGAGGTGGGCAGATTTAGTTGGCTGAAAAACAAGGCTCCCTGAATGTTTCTGGGAGCAATGTTCACAGAATTGGTTCGTGTGGAGGGGCCACCATGTACCCAAGAGGTAAACGGTGCTGTATGAGTAAGTTCTGAGTAAATTGAAAGAGGAATAAATTGTTGAGGTAAGAGCAGAGCAAGGTAATGATGAAGGCCTGACTGTAATCTCAGCACCTGTCATCTGAAGTTAATTCATTGTCTTTAGTGTTGAAAGTATATATATATATATATATATATATATATATATATATATATATATATATATATATATATATATATATATATATATATATATATATATTGCACGTTTTGCACGTTTTTTTCTTTTTTGTGTGTGTGGTTTGATCACGCCACTGACGGAGTCTGAATCTAAGGGAGTCCACCAGGGACAGTATTGGTTGCTGTTCGACACTGAAGGAGACACTGGGAAGGCATGACTTAAGACCATGACCGGAGTTGCAATCTACTGGATATGCTTCTTCGTATTGGACACGCATGCATTAAGATAGCCTTAATAATCTTGGCTTCTCATTGTAACTTCTCCTAACCCCAAGTAATTCATATGTTCCATGAATACAAATGATTAGAACATGGATATGTATTTCTTCTTATTACAATTACATTACTGCGGGAAATAGTCTTTTGTTTATTGACGTCTGATGTTTGCACAGCACAAAATACCTAGAAGGACCAGTAAAACGTTACTTATTGTTACCCCTCACATTAGGAATGGCCATATTGCATATTTATGCAGCAAAATGTCGAATAACTCAAGGTATCTCGCAAGATTATCTCAGCTGAATGCAGACGTTACATCATGCAACAAGAACACACTCAAGAGAGGTGCTCACCCACGCCAAGCCTTGCACCCTGACCTGCGAGCCGAAAAGCAATTCCCTGGCTAAGGCAAATCTAACGTAATAATCTACTGAAAGTCACCGAGAAGCTTCACTTTCCGCCTCGGTTGCAAGTGGAGCATAGGTCGAGTGTTAGCCCAACACACAGCGGCTCCATGCAAGTACTTGGGTATGAACTCATGCGTAAAATACAAGCTGAACGGGTTAAGTCAAGATGAACCTGTATACCAAGTTTAGTGAGCCTTGCATTATTAATTTATGAGTTAATGGTCAGACAGACAAACAGACAAAGGACAAGCAGAGGTTGCACTCGTCGTCCACTCACGCTGCAGAGGTCTGCGTGGGAACTTCCATGAGGAAGCGAGAGTCTTGAAGAGAAATGATAAAGAGGCACTCAGCCTTACCCTATTTGCCATCAGCCACTCTCTCTTCTTCGCCCCAGCGTCGGCTACCGACTCCATAAATATTCATTAACCCAGTGGTGTGGGCTACTCAACAAGGGCAGGGCAGCAGCAGCAGCAGCAGCAACAGCAGCAGCAAGCACAGCAGCAGCAGCAGCAGCAGTCCTCCATCAGACACAGACATGGTTCAGTGGCCGCTCTTGTGTGGGTTGCAGTGTACACCTTCGTCGACCCCAGGCTCCAGCCACCGACCCCCACCATCTCGACCATCTTCAGCGCAGCGAGGATGACCCTCCGCCCTGAACTGTGGCATTAAGTCTTGCAAGTACTCTGGAAACCGATTGCCGCCTTGTCTACGCCAGGCTCTTGGTGAGGAAACTCTCATTGGCTCGGGTGTTCCCTCCCCCGCCCTAGGATGAGATTGTCGTGGAAGGTTCTCTCTCCTTCCACTGATGATCTAAAATGCCTGGAGATGCCCCTCTAGAAGCCATAACGAGCTCCGTGGAGCGGGTAATCACGGATCGGCTTTAATGTGGATTACGGTGAGGTGTCAGATATATCAGCTGGACGTATACATGAATGTGAAATTTATACAACACGGGTGGCTAACTATTTTTCCTCCCCCCCCCCCCACTGACAGCCTCCCCCAGGTCGAGTCACGACGTGCTCTACCCGTGCTGGTGGTGGGGTGGTGGGTGGTGGTCAGTATTTTAAGCTTGACACAACTTTACAGGCTGTGGTCGCCGTGTAGGAGCGAGGTGCCAGAAATACCCAGTTGACACCACTCATACAGAAATCGAGGTCCAGGCGAATTTCTCACAGGTGCTCCCGAATATTCCAATACTGCGATTTCCTCCATGTAACACAGGTCGCCCCTCAGCCTTAACGGCAGGTCTGTATTTACTGTGGGATTGTCATTTTACTTCTGGATGAGTTTGCATCCTGTTATCTTCACAGTCATATACAGTGACGTGGTCTCAACTTCCTTATGATATCACTCGCATGACAGTAGCCGAAACCAAGAGGAACTGAGTTTGACAAAGGCGTGGAGCGCTCAGCACTACTGGGAAGGTGAAGGGGAAAAAAAAACGTAAACCAACAAAGGTTTGAGTAGTTAACATCCGTTGTCTTTCTGGTGCTGACGTCACGGAGGTCGTGAGGTCACAAAAATGTATCAACTCAAGAGGTCGTGACGTCAAAGAGGGATATGACGCAACAGACTCTACCATCACAGGTTATGGCGTCATTGATGGCACAGGTGACTATGGTGATGATGTCATGATGACGTGACTGAGGTGTGGCGTGACAAGCACAGGCAGTAAGTCATGACGTCTCACAGCTGCTGGAAGCAGAGACAAAACGACTTCTGAAAACCTGCCACGTCCCCAGAGTTCATGAGGTCCCTCGCATCAGCCTCATGACCACGCTGAAAATACAATGTGTCTGACGTCATGAAGTAATAAATGGTGACGTCATGGATAGCGGAAGGAAACGTATGAGAGAGAGAGAGAGAGCAGTAGCCATCGTAAAGATCATAGTGAGAGAAAGGTCACGACATCACATACATAAGGATCCTGAAGTCATGCATGACACAGAGTCATGGCATGACGCAGAGCATGACGCATGGTAGACGGGTAATGTTTAATGACGCCTCCGTCAGCCAGCCTACTGGCCTCGGCGACCTTTCTCGTGAGTGATTATGTTGTCACGTTCGTGCCTGCTGACGAGGACGTCAGAGGCGAGGATGGCCCTGTCCTGGGTGCGGGTGGACGAGGAGGTCAGGTGGTCAGAGTTGACGATAGACAAGTATCGAACGAAGTCCGGCCCCTCCCAAAGCGGACCTTCTCATGCAATTTCGAACACTATTAATTAAGGGTGAAGCTAATTATCTCACAAGGTAGAACTCTGCCTATCTCCAACTTTGTATGTTTACCAAACATTTATGAATATTATGTTTGTCAATAAGAGGATCTGGTCCCCTTGCCAGGTAGACTGGAACACGTCGACTCGTATGTTTGGGCAAGTCTGAAGATACGTTCCTAATCCCCTAATGAGTACGCTTCCAAGTTACTAGCATTGGTATGTTTATATACTGACAGTGTTTACTGGTTGGTGTTGATCTTCCTGTTAGAACGAGCAGGAGGGCGACTTGTTGACCTCAAATGATTCGGTTGACCCAGCTTGAGGTTGAGGATAAATATCCATCGTCTTAGGATTCATTTTTATCTTTTATTACTCATGAGTAAGAGTGGGACGTTTCAACGTCGTTCTTGATCTTCTTCAAGTTGATGAAACGTCGATTTTTGGACAGGGATCTCGTGTATTTGTCAAGGTAAACCTTGTACTCGCCCTAATCCTCGAGAGAACAGTGGTGTTCCTCCAACCTGACACGTGCAATGGACATGCAACTCTACATACCTGGAATCAAATGGGTCTGAGCCAGAGGCGAATTTATAAGGATGGACTGAGCCAGTGTTGTGAGCAAGTGACGAATTTATAGCGATGACCAGAGCAAGTCCGCAGCTTAATCCTACATGTTTATTCCAAATTTTATCACCACCGACCTCAGACCTCATCACTACCCAGCTCTTAGTCCCGTACTGGCGGCCTGACACACGCCTCCACAAACATGTCTACCCCGGCCGGCCTTCAGGTACTGCCAACACTACGTGACAGCGATGCAGAAACACGTCCTCCCGCGTCCAGCTCGAATATTTACGGCTTGTCACTGGCCACAACACCGAGTTGTCGAATAAATTACTGGAGACACCGCCCGGGTCACAGGCGACAATTACCAAGCAGAGCAAGTGGCCCGCCTCGGCATACCGCTCCCAAAACACCGGACCGGTGTCACAAGGGTGGGTTTATGTTCTCCGCTGGTGCATCCACCTTGGCCCAGACACCACCACCACCACCGGGCTTCTGCTGGTAATAAATTGATGCCTGGGGTGCGCACGGCTCTGCCTAAGGGGAGGGAATAAGATAGAGGCACAGTCGTTACCACAACTTGTAGGACCGATGGCAGGTGTAACACAAAGAAATCCCCTCCCCATCTTCATCATAGATGGTAAGGAATATGACTTCAGTTACTTGCTAACTGTGGAGACTTTTGTAACTACAATGGCAATTCGAAATGCCAGTGGAGTTTCCCATAAACATGTTATTCACTGATTCCTATCCATAGATATATATGTATACTAGGTTCTTTTCAGCAGCAGTCGATCCTGCCCATCCAAACCACATTATAACCATCCACCTAACCCAGTGTAGAAATGATAATCTTATCCCTCAGCACGCTTCAAAAACCTTCGCTTAACTCCACCCCCAACAGACACGACATTGGCAGAAGACGTACACACCGAAATGACCCGATAGGCATTAAACAAACGTTCTCCCAATCCACTCTCATACACCACTTTACCAGACACATACACCCACCTGAAACTGCGCTCCCCCAGGCATGTACGAGTTGCGCTTTCTTGTATGTGTTCTGGACTCCACCCATCTCTCCAACATTGCCTTCGCTGATTCAGCACATCACAAGACCCTCTTCATGCCCACCACCTAGATCCCACACTGTAGAAACTGAACACTTTCTGTACGCTTGAGTTACCCTGTGATCACCTCACACACACACACACACACACACACACACACACACACACACACACACACCATTTGATATGCAAATCCTTCTCCAACTTCCTGAGAGCCGCGGGAGCCACATAGAAGGGGGGGGAGATCTAAATAAATAAGGCACAGGAAACGTGTACACATCAAACCATCCACATCATACCTCACACCTGCACACTCTATACCTAACTTCCCGTTCTCTGTTGTGCCTTCCCGGCCCCAACTCCTCCTTCTTCCCATCTTCACCAATTTATTAGAGAAAGAAAAGAAGGGCATCCCGGATCAGGAAATGCAGAGCTCATATATATATATATATATATATATATATATATATATATATATATATATATATATATATATATATATTCTTTTCTTTCTTTCATACTATTCGCCATTTCCCGCGTTAGCGAGGTAGCGTTAAGAACAGAGGACTGGGCCTTTGAGGGAATATCCTCACCTGGCCCCCTTCTCTGTTCCTTCTTTTGGAAAATCAAAAAAAAAAAAAAAAACGAGAGGGGAGGATTTCCAGCCCCCCGCTCCCTTCCCTTTTAGTCGCCTTCTACGACAAGCAGGGAATACGTGGGAAGTATTCTTTCTCCCCTATCCCCAGGGATATATATATATATATATATATATATATATATATATATATATATATATATATATATATATATATATATATATGGAACAGCAACACAGCTATCCTGATCAGCTCAAGGCACTCCCCTCATCCTCCCTACAGTCTGGTCTGGAGTTAATCCGTCATGCACGAGCGGCGATACGGGCCAGATAATCAGGCCAAATTAACAATGGAAAATAAGAGACATAAAAGCTCAAATGGCAACGTTACTGCACACATATACACAGACGTGTGTGCAAACAGACACACACACACACACACACACACACACACACACACACACACACACACACACACACACACACACACTTCACAGTGTTGGTACAGTACATCAGACATAAACAAGAAGGGTTAAAGAAAAAAAGAGTTAGCTTTTTTCAAACTCGCGACGCCCAAGAAGGCCTTTCCCTCTCACTCGTTCTCACTACACACCCGAGAGTGGCACCTCACACGCTCGACCCAGGAACATCCTCTTCCCACCACCCATCTAAAGGTCAGCCCAGATCTCCCCTTTTTCGCCTCCGTATTGAAGAAAGTCCATCCTATCCCCTATCCCTGTCTGTCCCTGGACGTAGTATACCCAGCCAGCCATCTCGTCCCGTGCCGTCCAGATCTCCCTGGCTAATATTTATCGCCTGTTCCCCAATGGGATTTAACTCAGCCTGATGGTCGTGCTGAGTGATAACCGGCAATTAATTTCAGCATTACTCGGTCTTCCCTTTGTTAATTAGTCTCCGTGTGTCGTCCACGCTGGTGGCTGACGAGGTGCGGCCACCACCAGCAGCGACGGCGGCGGCAGCAGCAGGAAGCAGTTGGTGCAGCTTCGGCAGTGTCGGTACAGCAGCAACAGCAGTAGCAGGAGGAAGAGGACAGAAGCGGCAGGAGCAGGAGCAGCAGTCCAGCATCAGCTGTCGGATCAGGATCAGTATAGGAGTTTTCACAGCAGCAATGCAGCATCAACAGCAGCAAACCATCGGCACGGCTTCAGCAGCAGCAGCAGCAGCATCAGTGCAGGAGCAACATTGCAGCATTGCAGCAGCAACTGGAGACCTTCAGCGACAGTTCGACCCGCTAGCCATATGTCCCTCCTGCCACGTCAGACATATGAGCCGATGATCCCGCCCTGATCACGTAAGCGATGCTGTATCGAAGCCACAGCCCCCACAACCCAGCCTTAGGGGAAGATGGTCTCGTCCCCTCCCTCAGCCTCCAGAGCCCCAACCCACCCCCTCCAGCATGGAGGGAGTAGTCATCCCCCGGCGGTTGGGGTTTAGCCAGGCATGGTCTGCCCAGTTGAATCATATTTGCCCAATCAGAGCCGAGTGCAGATTTCTAATTAAATTGTGCAATCAGTCTTCATAGCCGGGCTTATTAGCGTCCAGGTCTCTAGGGGAGGGGGAGGAGGGGAGAGGCCAGAGAGGATTGGGGTGAGGAGGAGGAGGAGGAGGAGAAGAGAGAAGACAGAGGTTGGAAACAGGCGCGTGTAGGAGACGTAGGAGTGAAGAACACAAAAGTAGATTAGCCAAGCGTAAGGATCATAGGCTCCAGAAGAACACATAGTTGAGGTAGGAAACCTCTCTCTCTCTCTCTCTCTCTCTCTCTCTCTCTCTCTCTCTCTCTCTCTCTCTCTCTCTCTCTCCCCCAAGATCTGTTGCTTCGTTCCACACGCCACCTCCAAGGCTCCAGCCCAAGAAGACACGGATCTTTGGCCTGTTTCTTCACCGGGTCTGAGAGCCAGTAGCAGAAATGAAAAAGAATATTTGACCACCATCGTTTTGCAATGACTGATGATGAACTGCACATACCGAAAGTGTTAAAAGAAAGGGGGGGGGGGGGAAGGAACACCTATCAGCATTTTGCTAATGATAGTAATTATATTACAGACAATTTTCCCTCCCCCCCATGTTCACATTATGATTACATCATATCAAGCGTTGGGAAATCATATGAATAATTGAAAATTCGATCATGAAAGAAAAAAGAAATTAATTGTTTAATATGCTTCTCAACATTTATATTAGACTGTAAAGTAATTTTGTAACTATCTACTAATTACGTAATTACATTATTCTTGCAGATGTGTGTCTGGAAGAAGAAAAAGAAAAAAGAAATTGCATAGAAATTCGTTCTTAAAAGATTCGAGAGCCAGTGATGGCGTCACAGGCCTGAGTGTAAAGGATAAACTAGACTGAAACAATACATTACAAACAGCGTCACTCGAGCCCTCTGTAGCTCGACAAATATATTGCGGTGGTCCAGTTCAGAGAGAGAGAGAGAGAGACGGAGGATGAAAGAATAGAAGAAAGACAGAAAGAGGGAATGAGAGAGAGAGAGAGAGAGAGAGAGAGAGAGAGAGAGAGAGAGAGAGAGAGAGAGAGAGAGAGGATGCACACCTACAGACTCAGAAATACCTACGTAGAGATTTTTTGCTTGAGGTAGGGCCAGCGCGTAGCGCTCCCTGCGCATCTTGCTTGCTTCACTGTGCTGTTGCCCTCTGCTCTGATTGTGACAGTATTGTCACACTGTTGCCTGACATTCTCCAGTGTATGTTAACTTAGTCAAGGTAAAGATAAGAGGGCGCAGAACGTGTCATGGTCGACCTACCACGAGGGACATTTTGCCTGAATATCAATTGTCGCTACGCGATTTGGATAATGTTTGATGCTCATGTTCTTATATGAAGAAAAAAAATCGCATCACATTTATTTCAGGTTGATGGTGAATACTATTGGATCTCTTTAACCCAGCAGAGCAGGACGGTACGATCCTTTTGAGCACGACCCGAAGAGCTCGACTTTGCGATCCTTCGGCATGACAGTACGACGCTAGAACACGACGGTATGACCCTAGAGCACGACGGTACGACGCTAGAGCACGACGGTACGACGCTAGAACACGACGATACAACCCTAGAACACGACGGTGCGACACTAGAACACGACGATACGACCCTAGAACACGACGGTACGACCCTAGAGTACGACGGTACGACGCTAGAACACGACGGTACGAACTTAGAGCACGACGGTACGACCCTAGAACACGACGGTACGACGCTAGAGCACGACGGTATGACGCTAGAACACAACGGTAGGAACCTAGATCACGACGGTACGACCCAAGAACACGACGGTACGACCCTAGAACACGACGGTACGACCCTAGAACACGACGGTGCGACGCTAGAACACGACGGTCCGATCATTCGTTACGATGATTTTTACCTTCACGCCTAACACCCGTTAGAACACTCCATTATAATGCCTAAAAGCCGTTCCATCGTAGCCATCGTTACACTGTCGTGTTCATGGAGTCAAAGATGTCCCGATAGGATCCGATAAGACCCGATATAAACCCCACAGAGCCCCATAGGACTAGATAAGCTCCGATATATATACCCACAAAGGACCCAGCAGAATCCTACAGGACCCAACAGTACCTGACGAGGCACCAAGCGACCCCACACGACCTCCCCAAACAATGTTGTGGTTTGACCTCAGACCTCATGCTGGTCTAAGACCAGTGGAGCACCTCCTGCTGCTCTGACAATGTTCTGCCTTGCATAGCATGATTGCATTTCTTTTATCTCGACTGGAAGAGACAAAACACTTGTCTCCCATCCACTCCGTCTTCCTTAACTCCGCCGCCTCCCCTTTTTCTTTTAATGAATTTGTACCTCTCGTGCACCATAGGATTACAGTTAGTTATGAAGCGTCGTCGTCTTGTTATAGGCAGAGAGGAATTATTAGTATGAATGTCAGACGGAGGATTTACAGAGTAAAAGCGTCGTAACATTTCCCTACGCTTGATGTCATGTGTTCGGGATATGATCACATGTTTTGTGAGGATCTGGGAGGAGGAGGCGGGGGAGGGAAGTGGGGGAGGTGTAGTGACGCTGCTGGAGACCTCAGGTCACCCGAGGTGGTCACCAGGTTTATGACGCACAACGATTCTTGACACACACACACACACACACACACACACACACACACACACACACACACACATACAACTCTATACCAGGTCACTGGCTCTGTTAGTTAGGTCACTGCAGCTTGACCCAGCCTCTTTAAACTTATTTCGTAGAAAAAAAAAACCCAGTAAATTAGAGTATGATAAGATGCTATTATGTCTGTCATCATCATCATCACCACCATCATCATTATCATCATCTTTCCATCATCATCCGTCAAAATCCAAAAGGATGCTATAGTATTTTCCCTCATGTGTGTCTTCAAGCAATGACAGCCAGGCAGACGACTCCCCTCACCACTCCCATCACAACATCATCTCTCTCTCTCTCTCTCTCTCTCTCTCTCTCTCTCTCTCTCTCTCTCTCTCTCTCTCTCTCTCTCTCTCTCTCTCTCTCTCTCTCTCTCTCAACAAGCACCATCACGTTCGTCAATCAGAAATCGAAGGGAAAGTAATCTTCACGACCTGCCATCATAGTCACTCACACACACATTGACTGTCAAATCCATTATATCAGTCTTCTCCGCACACACCACCTCATTACCCACTGCTCAGCAACGGGCGCCTTTGCACACTCTCCTCAACACATCTCGAACCGTGAGCCTCTCCGAGACGTTCTCTGTGCAAACATCTCTCATCCACACACACACACACACATACACTCTATCCTACCATCACATTCTGGACCACCTTCTCAATTTATGCATGCAGATGTATGCACATATGTGCCACATAAACTTACGCATGTAGATATATGCACATATATATATCCCACATAGACCTTTAGGCCAATCGGAAAATCAGCGAGGCTCTCCCCCCCCCCCTCCACACACACACACACACACACACACACACACACACACACACACACACACACACACACACACCCGCACACACACACCTTCGAAGCCTCGGACTTAACACCGAACCATAACTTTTACCCAAGTTTCTGAATGGTTTGCAAGAGCGTGGCCTCACCCCGTCTTCCTTTGTTCCTGAAGGTACTCTACTATGAGACGGGCTAAACCTTACGTCACGGGGGGAGGGAGCCACCATTCACGTGAAGTGAGGAATGACCACTGTCACTGAGCAAGCGGAGCGAGTTCTATTCACAGGTAGTGGGCGATACGCCCTGTGGAAGTGAAACTGAAATAGTATGGTAAACAGTGGATTCGTTTGTTGCTCATCTCTGGAAGTATGTAGGGGGCCCCCATGTCGCACCGAGACTAAGTAATTATACCATGTGTTCGGAAACCCTTGCTTTGAGACTAGATATCTCGGAGCTTCAGAACTGTTGCTTCATGATGATTGTTGACTCCTCTCCCTTCTCTTCCCCTCCTCTTTCCCACACTCACCTCCCCAGTGCCCGCAGCTGTGTCGGCTTATCTCTCCTTCAGCCTTTTGGGAAAGCTTACCCTCAGTACGTCCCGAGCGTAATATAAGACCAGGGAAGGTGTTGGAAAACAAAAACCCATTACAGTCCGCCTGCTCGGTTCTTCACGCTTGTGAAGCACTTGAAGGAAGCATCACCAGGATGTAAGAGACCACCAGGACCCACCAGAGATCACGAGGACCCATCAGAGATCACGAGGATCCGGCAGGGACTACCAGATCCCAGCAAGGACTGCTAGGACTCAGCAGGGACCACCAGGACCCAACAGGACCCACCATGGACAACCAAGACCTGCTCGGGATAACCATAACCCACTAGCGGCCACCAAGATCCACCAGGGACCACCAGAACCCAGTAAGGGCCACCAGGACCCAACAGAGACCACCAGACACCCTCACGAAGGCAACAGTAGGAGGCCTAAGCTCCCGGCCCTTTGATTCATCACCCGAGTTTGTTATTTTATTCAATTTCCTCCAATTTCCTCTTGATCAGCTGGTGCGACGCCGGTCGAACGGGGGGGAAGGGAGACGCGCCTTCCTAAGTGGTGATGGGGAGACGAAAGTAGTAGGGATCCTCAGTTGCTTCTCTGAATTTCAATCATGCGTTCGATGCGAGACCTGCTGGAGGGGGTGAGGAGGTGGGGGGTACCGAGACTGTAATGGAAGACGAGGAATCGATGTCGAGAAGGAAATTCTTTCCTCCTGCCGTGGTTGTCAATGTGATCAGACTTCAAGGGAGACATGTGTTTTGAGCTTAAAGGGAGAGCGTGTGCGAGTGGTGACTCGGAGATTTGAAAGCTTTCTTCACCACACAACACACCAGTTGTCAGGGAGGGTGAATGTTTATCATCGGTCACGACGCGAGGTTTCGCAAGCTGTAATCGTTAAGGATTACCAGTTGTTCTCCTTTGCAGCAGCCACCCCCTCCGCAAAAAAGGTGGGTATCAGAGTCAATTTCTCGCCACTAGAGAAGGTCTGTATCATATTCATACACGTTCACTTTAACAAGGAGTGACTTTCCCGTCGAGTTCGTTCACGCGAGGCAGATGAGAAAGCTCTCCAGAAGATAGTATTATTCTCCTCCATCCTCAACTCTGAACTTAAAGGTTAGACGTCTTCACTGGCTTTGTTCCACCACTTTGCTCTGGGCTTCTGGTGTGAACACTTCTAAGAAGCCTTGCTTGGTCTCGTCGTCTCACGTCATCCACCCCTCTGGAAGGTTACACGTCATCCACCCATATGGAAGGTTACACGTCATCCACCCTTCAGGAGGGTTACATGTCATCCACCCATAAGGAAGGTCTCACATCATCCACCTCTGTGGAAGGTTACACGTCTTCCGCCCCTTTTTAAAGTCTCTCTTCATCCATCATTTTCAAAGGTCACACGTCATCCACCCCTTTGGAAGTCCCATTTCATCCACCCTTTTGGATGTTCCAGCCTCCCAACCACCCAGGTTGTTCCCTTTTCTTATTTCTTCGTCACTCTGTCCATCCACCCCCCTCTCTCTTTCGTCTCTTCCGCTCGGCCCCCTACAGTCGCGTCCCTCTCAAGAGATACATTTCAACATTTTGTGCTTATGTGGAGGCATTAGAAATTCTGGCGTCTCTTCCTATTCTCTCTCTCTCTATTCTCTCTCTCTCTCTCTCTCTCTCTCTCTCTCTCTCTCTCTCTCTCTCTCTCTCTCTCTCTCTCTCTCTCTCTCTCTCTCTCTCTCTCCCCACTGTACCGGCAGGGGCCTTCAGCTTCCCCCCCCCCCCCCCCCCCACCAACCTACTCGATCACTCGACGAACCCTCCTCGGTCTCACTTCCTTCAGGACACATCGTACTCTCATCATCTCTCTGCTCCATGCAACAATGACCTCCATTACCATACATGCTCAAAGGTATCATGGGCCCCTTATCAGGCCAATTTATTATGTGCTCTCCCACCTTAAGCCACAAGAGGCACTTAAAGTCACATACACTTATCTACTCTCTCCAGCATCTATCTACCTGACAATCTAACGGCAGGTATCTGGTCCATGCAACCATGTCCCATTGTGTCTCCCATAACTCATTTTGGACTCTGGAAATATTTCATATTGTTGTCCATTCGTAACTTCCTATCGCCTCTAAGTTCTTTTTTGATGCAATTTTTTTTTTATGGTTGTATTGCAGTGACGCCGTCAAGAAGGCATGTGTCCACTAATAAGGTAAATGGAAATACTAAGCTTCGTATCAGCTTTGAGTTGAGCTTGACTCTTTTGAAATGCCAGGTGTTTGCAGGAGATGTTTGGGTCAGCGGAGTCACTATACCAGTTTTCTATTCATGGCCAAAAGTTTTCTGTGAGACGTATTTGATTCGGTTCTCGACTTAGGTGTTTCATAATTATAATAATAATGATAATGATGATAATAATTATATTGATAATAATGCTACCACTGCTAATGATGATAATGATAATAATGACAATAAGAAGATGAAGAAGAAGATGCAGAAGAGGAAGATCATCAGCATCATTATAGTAAAAGTAGCAGTGGTGATAATGATAAAGATAAGAAGAAGAAGAAGAAGAAGAAGAAGAAGAAGAAGAAGAAGAAGAACAACAACAACAACAACAACAACAACAACAACAACCACAACAACAACACAAACAACAACAACAACAACAACAACAAGACGCAGTAGCAACAGATAACCTTGGTGGCAGCTTCTGTGGATTTAGAACCTGCATCTCCCCTGCACACTGCGTAGCTAATGGCTGTCTTCTCTCTCTCTCTCTCTCCCTCTCTCTCTCTCTCTCTCTCTCTCTCTCTCTCTCTCTCTCTCTCTCTCCTGTCTGATGGGCGTCACAAATCTATTTACTTGCCTCAGAAGCAGTAGAGTGTGATAAGGTAACTTGGACGCTGCTGCACCCCGTGAGCAGGACGGTACGACCCTTAAGTGCGCCGGCACGACCCTTGAACACGACGATACGACCCCTGAGCACGACGATACGACCCTTGAGTACGACGATACGACCCTTAAGTACGATGGTACGACCCTTGAGCACAACGGTACGACCTCTGATCCGACTTTTAAGGTCCAAATCAAAGGCCAGGCCATCAACCCCAAACCTATACCGTCGTGCTCAAGGTGACGCACCGTCGTGCTCAAGGTGACGCACCGTCGTGCTCAAGATGACGCACCGTCGTGCTCAAGGAAACGTACCTTCACGCACATACGATCACAAAGTCGTTCTCAGGGGTCGTGCTGTCGTGTCTCAGGGAGGCCAACAGGGTCCACCACCACCAAAACCTTCAGAATTAAGATTCTCCTTCAAGCATCACATCATCTTCGTATGGACATGCAAGTATAAGACGATCCAGCCCCGTTCGTACCCGCTTCCATTCACTGACAGACCAGTGTGTGTGTGTGTGTGTGTGTGTGTGTGTGTGTGTGTGTGTGTGTGTGTGTGTGTGTGTGTGTTTAGCTGGGTGCCTCTTATATACCGTGTCCAGCCGTTGCATTCAGCTTCCCCTCCCTGCCTCTCCCAGCTGTTGGAGCGGAGCTCAGACTGATCTTATGGCTCAGCCACATGCGTCTCTCGGGTACGCAAAGGTCTTAGATGGAGAGGCAAAAATGTGGTCACTGAAATGAATGATTCCTCTCTCTCTCTCTCTCTCTCTCTCTCTCTCTCTCTCTCTCTCTCTCTCTCTCTCTCTCTCTCTCTCTCTCTCTCTCTCTCTCTCTCTCTCTCTCTCTCCACTATGGCATTCTTTCCTTATTTCCTTTAATTATCCAGTGTTTCAGGTGTTGTTCTTGTTCGCTTTCACTTATGTCTCTCTTCCTCTCGTTGCATTATGCATATTCATTTACCACTCTTTCCGTCACTTTCTTGACGTCCTCCGACGTTTCTGTCTTTGTGCCTCGTTTTGATGGAGTCCTTTTCAGTCTGCCCTTCTCTACTGCTCACTTCTGAGTCTCATTTATCGCCATCCTCCTCACTTCTTCCTTCCTCTTCCTTCCTCCTCCTCCTCCTCCTCCTCCTCCTCCTCCTCCTCCTCCTCCTCCTCCTCCTCCTCCACCTGCAATACTAATATGATAAGGGTCTCGAGACACTCACGACCACTGTCCTCCTGCAGATAACCTCGTCGTGGACCGTCAGGTCTCCTGTCATCTGTCCTCCCTATATACTCTCATGTACTCCTCCTCCTCCTCCTCTTCCCTCTCTTCCTCCCTCCTCCCCTGGTGCTCACCGCCCAAGCCGGACAACGAACAAGTGAAGCCAAAAAACACTATTAACGGCTGCAGCTGAGCCTGGGGAGCCAGAGGGGGAAAATCAGCGCCCCAAGGGAGACGGAGATAGCCCAGTTGTGGGGAGGGGGGAGTCGAGTCCGGTACTTAAGAGAAAGGCAGAGCAATAGAGTCATTTACTAAGGAAGAATTACAGCCAGGGAGAACAAGAGTGAATAGTTGAGTCAGCTTTGAGAACACCTACTTACGAGTACCTGGGACGAGATATCGCCACGATGGCAGGGCAAGGGCGTACCGCTCACCGCCGAGAGAGAGAGGGAGAGATCGGTAGAGTCTGACTCTGAGAGAGAGGGGAGGAGTACGAGACTCTAGTTCCTGGGAGAGATTGAGGGTGCTGATCGGCTCCTGGAAAAGAGAGAGAGAGAGAGAGAGAGAGAGAGAGAGAGAGAGAGAGAGAGAGAGAGAGAGAGAGAGAAGAGGGAGAGCGGGAATCAGTTCGCAGGAGGGAAAGCGCCTCACGTGGATGAAGAACCCATCCATGGGTGAGGCTTGAGGCAAGAACACACACGCCCCCTGGTCGTAACCCATGAATGGGGTCCTCAGCCAATGAAGAAATGGGTTTGATGGAGGAGAAGGAGGACGATTCTGACCCGGAAAATGGGAAGATTGAGGTGGGGAGCGGAGAGATAAACCTGATGGAATGGGATTCAGTTCATGGGAAGGTTTGAGTGGCCTCGAGGGAGGAGTAGGAAGGGGATATCTATTCCGGAATGGGATGATAACGGAATCCCACCATGGAAGGGAAGGGGAGAGGAGACGGTGTTATTATGGTATATAGCAATATATTGACCCTCTGGAGGAGGGCAGCATCCTCAGCATATAACAGAGAAGGACATCATTAACATCGTTAAACGTATAGCACATATCGACCGGGCATCGTTAACCGTATAGCACATATCGACCGGGCATCGTTAACCGTATAGCACATATCGACCGGGCATCGTTAACCGTATAGCACATATCGACCGGGCATCGTTAACCGTATAGCACATATCGACCGGGGCATCGTTAACCGTATAGCACATTTCGACCGGGCATCGTTAACCGTATAGTACATATCGACCGGGCATCGTTAACCGTATAGCGCATATCGGACCGTCTCGGTAAAAACACATATTCTTTTACACTTCCCTAACTGCTGCTGTGTGGAGACCAGAACCTTGCCTTGCAGCCAGTCTCAAGCGAGTCATAAAAGTGCTATTCCGGATGGAGGTAATCAGTCACAAGGCTCATTAATACATAATGATTCTTAAGTCAGATGATTATCTATGCCTCATAAACTAACGTCTCTCCATAACCTGACGAAGGTGCGCCCCAGAGTTTGAAGGCGCATCTTTCCCGAGTTTACTACGGGCGGAGGCGCTGGTGTGACCTCGTTTTCTATGCATAGGGGAAACTGTCCATAAAATTGTCTCTCAATCATTTTGTGCTGAATAACCAAAGCGTGGAGGAACTCCTGCCTCGCCCAACCGTCGGCAGCACGGAAACGCTGGTCAGTGAACCCAATGTTTTTCTTTTTCTTTATTTTGGTTTTCGTAATCTCTCGTGTGTGTGTGTGTGTATAGAACTATCTAATGTAGGAGCTTAGTGAAGCCTTTAGAAAACTAAAGATAACTTCTCTCCGGGCTCTTCCGCCACGAAAACTGTTAACAGAGAGCCTACAGTGGCCCTAATAATTGGTTAATGAGAGAATTTGTGGGTCTGCCCACTGACTCACGCCACGCTGGCCACAATGAGAGCCACAAAGACAACCAATCCACGCTGCTAACAAGGTCCAACTCGCCCCACTGGACTCCTGCCTCGTTCGTCCTGGGGAGAGGAAAAAAAGGAAATAAAAAGAGCAGACTAGGCCAGCATCAGCATTAATACCGGCGGAGGTAATGTGCTCCCTGTGCTGCACGCGAGAAATTATTTTCCCCAAGTATGAAGGTCACAAAAAAAAAGTTACTGAAGGGATAATCGCCGAATATATTACCAGGTTATAGAATCATTATTGTGATTATTGAATGAAGGATGATAATATTAGCACACGTAGGTAAAACAGTACTATATATATCTATCTATCTATATATATATATATATATATATATATATATATATATATATATATATATATATATGATTTAATACGGACGAAAAAATAAGAGAGGTGACAGGATGCGGCGCTTCTCTCGCTATTAATCTGATTAACAGGATATAATCAAGATATAATCTAAATTTAATCAAGATTTAATCAGGGTATAAATCTTGTTTGCTTGATGTTATCTTGACCCGATCATGCCAGCTGCGCCCTGTATCACCCTCCCGCCTCCCCACGTTCATTGGGGGTTTGTATACCTCCCTCTCCCTCATATCCCCTCCTTCCCCCAGCCTCCCTTAGGGTGGACTACCACGCCCCCTTCCGCTCCCTCACACGTACTTTGAATAGAAACTCCTGGGCGTCCTTTTTATGGGGGGCTCCCGCAGCGCTCAGAAAGTCAGCGTCGTCCACCGGCCGGATACACAGGTCACGAAGAGTGATGCTGTGTGTGTGTCGTGGCAGGAGAGTGCCAGATCCGTGAGGTCTGGGGTGGGAGATGTGTGTGTGTGTACAACTAGCTGAAGTGTGAGGCTAAGAGTGAGTTTCTTTTTTTTTTCTGTTTAAAGACAAAAGGTTAGTTTATAAAAGTAGGTCTCCAAGTAAAAAAATCTTTTTTTTGATAAAGCCCAAACTTTAAACGCCTTTGAGGATTAATCTGTCTACAATGGATCCGCTGATATGCCGAAGACTTAAAGAAGCAAGACAGATGTTCTTGTCTTTGGATTCCTAGACCTGTTCCTACATGGTCTGACGACAGCAGGCAGCCTAAAGAGCTTATGGACACGACACAGCAGGTGCCCCAGCTGCCGCTCCACGCCTCCAAATATCGTCGTGTGGTATGTTTGATATTCCATCGTGGAGATGACCCCGCCCTTCCTCCCTCTCTCTCAAAGTGCTGATGTTGTTAGTAGTAATTCCCCACGTCCTTTCCGAAGCTGTGTTGAGGGCTTGTGAATATTGATGGTGTCGGGCGGGGTAAGAGGGAGATGTGGGGGAGGGAGGAGGTGAGGCGAGATGCGTCCAGTGGACTAACCAGGATCAATTTGTTCGTCAGAATTGCACTCTCTCTCTCTCATCAATCGATCAAATAGGGAGACGATCTCCCTCACTCCCTCCCTTACTCCCTCGCTTCCCTATTCCGTTGCCCATTTCCTGTCGCCGACGGCGGAAATACGAAAATTGGTTACTCTTCGCCAATTCTGCCGTCAGGCCTCCCTGGTCGTTCATCTCACCGTGACGTGCGTGAAATCTAGCCGATACAACGCAGACGTTTATCATCCACTGTGCAACTATCCACAGTGTCGGAGAAAACGTATCTTCTCTGATGTTAACTGCAGCCCTGTGGGTGTCTTGCCTTGTGATACGCAACGAATTTGATTATAACAAGGAATGGATACCCCAACCAGAAACTTATATAACTGCACGCACATGGCGATGGGAATAAATAAAGGCAGACAGTATGAACTATGTACATGTGTATATATGTATATGCCTGTGTGTGTATATATATATGTGTACATTGAGATGTATAGGTATGTATATTTGCGTGTGTGGGCGTGTATGTATATACATGTGTATGGGGGTGGGTTGAGCCATTTCTTTCGTCTGTTTCCTTGCGCTACCTCGCAAACGCGGGAGACAGCGACAAAGCAAAATAAAATATAAAATAATAATATATATATATATATATATATATATATATATATATATATATATATATATATATATATATATATATATTATTCAGCCATGCTAGGCCACACCACCCTACCCTACCACCATCAACTCCACCACCACCCTAGTGAAGGGGACATACGGCTTCCAGCCGCTACATGCAGTAGAACTACCGAGAAACAGTGTAGAGACGAGGATCCTCAGAGGTAACAGGAGGGGAAATACGCAATAAAGTCAAACACCTTTGCAGTGGGAGACCGAGACCCAAGTAAGCTACCATAGGAAGTGTAATGTCGAGGCTTGCACACAGTGGCGCCGAGTGTGTATGTGTGTGTGTGTGTGTGTGTGTGTGTGTGTGTATACAGAGGGCAGGGAAGGCGTGGTCAAAGCTGCGTAACCGACAAATATGGGTGTCACTAGTTCGCCACAGGCAGGGGTCAGGGAAGGTCAGGGAAATGTGTAAACATCATATATGGCGACGCGCAGGGTCAACGCTACGTGGAATTATTTATTTTAGGGCACACTGTATTTATTGTTCAGAGGCTAGGTTAAATATGTTCTCTTGTTACGCCCTCGATATTTCCTGTGTTCTAACGCCCTCTGAATCTGCTACGTCCTAACGCCCTTTATATTTGCGGTTTTATACATCGCGTCATCTGCTCTCGAATGACAAGCACAACGAAGAAAAATACGTGAATATACCTTAGCGTTGCACATAAACACGATCATATTTTGATATCTGATTAATGCCTTTACTACACTTAATTTGATGTAACACACACAATATATATGTGTGTGTGTGTGTATATATATATATATATATATATATATATATATATATATATATATATATATATATTAATATTTTACACTAACAAGCCGTAAAAGTGATGTTTATATCAAGATTTCCAGCTGATAATGGGCAGGTCCCAAGGACCAATCGACAAGTGTCGAGTTCCTCATAAGGAACGGACATTTTACCAGTTTAGAATATTTAACAGGAAGACAATGCCAGTTCTGCACACTGGTGTTGTATAACTCAGTCGCACATCGTCAAGCTTCTACAACGGGGATGAGGCGACGCTGCTCTTACCTAAGCCTTGAGAATATCACGCATTGTTTTGACGCTTCAGACATCCTCAAACTTTCCATCATGCTTCGGAACGCAATTGACTTTCCCTTAGCCTTGAGATTACGAGTTCTCGCATATATATATATATATATATATATATATATATATATATAGGCATCACTTTATACTGTCTTCAACCTTTATGGCTCTTCAGCTACCTGAGTAAATTGGAAGGCTTCCTTAGTGGCAAAAGTTTTGATCCGTCCTCACACACGCCTCACCAGTCCCGTACAGCCAAGCTTCGTGGCCAACATTACCCAGCCCCGCCTTACGCACACCTCACTTATATATTGGTCATTTCAAGGTTCCTGCGCCACCCAAGGAGGAATTGAGGATTTGCCAGGAACATGGGTCAGAGTAGAGGACTCGTGGAATGTAAACGATCAAAATTATGCCTCGGAGACTCACGAGGTTCTTTCTCTTCAATGTTATCATAACCTCCTCACGGCTGACGATGTTCTCGCTTTTTCCCCAATGTCAGATTATCGACCATCGTTGCCAGCGTCGTGGGAGAGCTATGCCCTTGATGGGTTACCAAGAGGAGGGTGCTGGCATCGCTGTTCTTCAACATCAGACGTACTGGGGGTAAGGGAGGGCGATGTTAAGGTAAGCCCTCATCTGCATGACACTCGTATCTCACTTATCTACCCATACATGAGGGATGGTTACAGGTCAACAGCTTAATACCTGCCTCGTCTTCTCTGCGGGTGCACCGTCCATTAACATAAGGTTAAAGAGATGCTGTCCACTTGCAGCAGCGTTGGTGGGCTTACCTTTGCTGGTGGCCTTACGTGCGCTGGCGGCTCGGTATCTGTGGTCGATAGTGACCACATCTTGGCTGCTGATATCACCAGTGTCAGTGGCACTGCTGCTGGTGGCGCGATACCTGAGGTCAACACTGTTGGTGATCCTCACAGATTAGGTCAAAATGCCATGTTGTGTCATACTTCAAGGTTCGTACTGTTGTGGTTAGGTTAGGTTGATATTTCTGACATGGTTATAGATGCATAATGTACACATGCTGGTCAGCAATGGCGGCAGTTAGTAAGGTCAGTGGGCTGGCTGGAAGCGCCAGATTGTTGCCATTTTGCAACTAGATCAGTTATCCTCTTTCCTTGTATTGGTTCTTGCACATCCCACCTCTCTGTCTCCACACACACACTTCTTTGTGTGTGTGTGTGTGTGTGTGTGTGTGTGTGTGTGTGTGTGTGTGTGTGTGTGTGTGAAGTGGTCCATAATCTCTAGTGGTGTTAAGCTACATTTACAGTAACGAACGACAATATTAGCCATAGTGCAAAAGATGATTGTTACGTGAAAATAACGAATCTCTGGCATTCGGTGTAAACACTGGAGACGGCCTTCCAACCCACACCTCGATGCCAGCGTATCTTAACCCAGTGTTCCTTGATAGTTCACCAGACCATGTCAACCCAATTGGTAATTCTAAGATTGAATTCCAATGATTACATTCCTTTTATTGGTTGATTCCCGGATAGATCAACGCAAGAGACCTTCAGTTTATCTATGCTTTTGGCTTCGTGTGATTTTATAGACGTTCAAACCCCTGAAGTCGTATTGGATCAATAAAACTCTCGGGGAAGTAAGACGATCACTTGGCTGCCAGATAAATGGCATTAGGGACGTGAGGGAGATGGGGAGGGGTGAGGGATTCAGATCTACTTTAGCTCGCAAATTCCACTTATCATTTTTCCATTACTATTATCATGATGATTTATAGGATGATCATCCCTTGTTGCCTCGTCATGGGTCATGATCAACTCCTCCTACGTCAGACTTTAAGATAATCTTAAAGATCATTTCTAATGTAGTTTTGTTGTCTCTGAATCTCTCATTCTCATTCTTAATTTCGTTTTATTTTCTTTTTTTCTGTGTTCGAATGCTATGGTTTCCAAGTCTAACCTTTTTCATGGTCGGGAATAATGGGAAAAAACATTGAGACCAATGTCAGTTCTTCGTTAGTTTCTCCTGCGTATATTCATTCGTGCTTGTGACCATCTTTCTCTTTTTTTCCCACCTTCGCATTCCTCTCATGTCGCGTGAATGTCTTGGGGTCTGTGTATCAGATCAGACCTGTAGGTACGGAGGCGCACGTGTCAGACCAGCCAACAGGTTTCTCAAGCTAGCGAACATCACGATGGCATCTCTCACCGACCAGTGATGTCCCTCCCAGGCCACCAAGCAGTTGGTGTACGTCTCTTAAACCAACATCACAGCTCTCACTCCAGTCATGTAGGGACAAGTGTTCTCCCAATTCTCCCATAAGCAATGAAATAGCTCCCAAATCATGCACCAGCACCTTTTACACACACACACACACACACACACACACATTCTACATGTGCCGTTGGCCTAACATCCCCCCTCCCCGACTTCCACATCTTCCACCACCCTCCACTTTTACCACTTCCCTTCCTCCGCCGTCGTCCACTCGCGCGCCCCCCTGGAGCCATCTACGGATCGTGTCTGGCCCGGACACGCGCGATCGGTCACTGTCACTCCCACCCGTAAACTCCAGCCTGCTATGGAGAGTCGTGACCCCCTGTTGTGGCCAGTGACAAATCATTCGAGGTTATTACCTCCCTTTTAGTAGGTCGGCACAGGAGAGCCATCCTTGCTCGACCAGCGGAGGTGAAGACTTAGTAAAGGTCTTGATATCAGAGTCATGAGCACGATGGTACCGTGCCTTGGGTATGATAGAATGGTCTTTGACCCAACCCTAAGGGTTTTAGGTCAATTGCCAAGCCATCATGACCAAGGGTTATATAACCGTTGTGGTCAAGGGTCTAACTCGTGCTTGAAGGTTCGTACCGTCGTACTCAAAGGTCTAACTGTCGTACGTGAAGGTTCGTACAGTCGTACTCAAGGGTCTAACTGTCATACTTAAAGATTCGTACCGTCGTACTCAAGGGTCGTACTGCCGTGCTCAAGAGATTTCGTACTGAAGACAAATCTCCAGTGAATTAACTCACACATTACTACTGCAGAGTTTTCTGTGAGGTGCAGTGATGAGTCGGGGTTGGTGACAAAAGAATGAATTGTACCGTAAGTAATGTGAATGTAAATCTTACATTTCTTGTAAAAGTTACAAGTCAGACGTATGGTGCCGTATATATATATATATATATATATATATATATATATATATATATATATATATATATATATATATATATATATATATTATCCCTGGGGATAGGGGAGAAAGAATATTTCCCACGTATTCCCTGCGTGTCGTAGAAGGCGACTAAAAGGGGAGGGAGCGGGTGGCTGGAAATCCTCCCCTCTCGTTTTTTTTTTTAATTTTCCAAAAGAAGGAACAGAGAAGGGGGCCAGGTGAGGATTTTCCCTCTAAGGCCCAGTCCTCTGTTCTTAACGCTACCTCGCAAACGCGGGAAATGGCGAATAGTTTGAAAGAAATATATACAGGAGAATTACTACATTTCGATAAGATCGTATCTACCGCTGAGAATTTTCATGAATAGTATTTACCGTAATTTATCTCCGTTTCATAATGTCTTTAAAAGGACGTGACGAGGACACGTAACTATACTTTCATCTCGGTCCCTTAATGAGGTGGGCCAAACAGGCACCAGCGCATGCGGTCACTGACCTCTGACCTTCCATCACACTGAGGCATTGTTGACGACATTCTTCACCCCACTTGATCACTGGCCTTATTCACTCATTATCGAAGATTCTCTCTCTCTCTCTCTCTCTCTCTCTCTCTCTCTCTCTCTCTCTCTCTCTCTCTCTCTCTCTCTCTCTCTCTCTCTAGAACATGCCAGTAGGCTAGCTTCACTGCATGTGTGTCAAGGAGATGAGACGGAGGTCAGGCGAGGTCAGGAGTGGACAGTGGTCAAGCTACCCAGGAATGAAGATGATGGCCAACATCCCTCAACCCCCTAACCCAGACCCACCCCACAACCGAGATCCTAATGACTCCCGACCAAACTTGGACAAATACTTACGTAAACGAGGCTGTCCATGCCACTAAAGTCCTCTTAATAAGATTGAGAATTCAGAGTACAGAACGATGAACATCGTTTTTGCTCCGCAGTACCTTGCTCTGGCTCGACCCTGTCTCCCAAAACCATCCTCGACCAGTTTGCAGTCACCAGGCTGTGAACATCTGCAACGTCCTTGGCCAATTCTAAGTCACCAGGACTCTCCATGTACAGGCTGTGGTCACCAACACCTTCCTTGAACAGCGGGTCATCACCAGCACTCACGTGGCCGGGTTGGAATCACGTCCTGGGCCAGTTCGCAATCACCAGATCTTCTTCCGAGGCAGTGACTACCAGCACCTTCCCTGGTGAGGTTGTGGTCACCAGCACTACCATCCTGGCCTGGCTACGGTCACCAGCAGTCTCCGTACCCTTGCCGTATGCACTATGACCCCTCCTGGCCAACCACCAGCCACCATCACCTCTCCCTGGCTGGCTGGCTGGGCAGGCGATCTTGAGTACTTTCGCTCAACCGCGTCTTGGTCACCATTCTCCTACCCGAAGCTATAGTCACTCCTTGGCCAGATGTTGGCACCTTCCTTGGCCGGGCTGTGGTTACCATCCTCCTCCTCTTTCTCCTCTTCCTCCTCATTCTCCTCATCCTCCTCTTCATCCGTATATCAGCCCTTCCTAATCGTCGCAAGACAGGGGGGCTCGTGCAACAACAGACCCTCAACGTATGGTTGTGTTACGTATCTTGCCAGCATACAGGGACCGTCTTACCTCGGTGGAAGCCACCCCATACCGTCCGCCCTACACAGAGTTGTAGAGGCTCTTCCCTTGCTCTCGTTTGCTCTGGGCATTCACCGTGGTATGACATCCGGGTGCTGGGAGGCAGGGAGGGAGGTAGGGATCAGCGGCTGGGAGTGATGGGGGCGATTGTGGCGGTCTCTCTGCGCTTGTAAGGTGATAAGTTGCAGTAATGAACGAGGCGGACGAGCAACCAGCCCCCACAACGAAGACCTACTACCCACAGGGGCTACGTGCCAGCCTCTGTGTGTTCATTCATTGTCATTCATTTTCCTACCCGTGCATGACTTGGTATCTGTATGTCGGGGGATCCGACGCCTCCTCTAGGACCTCTGATGCCCCTTTTAGAATTGACACCCTTTCTATGACCAACACAGTGTCTGGGTCTGACGCCTTTTGTAGGTCTGGTCTTCCGTTGGTCCTGTCAGTATCAGAATGTGCGCCAAACGCTGATTTTTACACAACGCACCTACAGACATATACAGAAATATTGAAGCTGTAGAAAGGGAGCGAAAAGTTTTGATATCCATTCTTCGTCTCTGAGCTCAACCAGTGAAATGAACAGATAATGATACAACAGAGCTGAGATTAAGATCAGATCCTGAGACCTCAGATAGTGAAATGAACAGATAATGATACAACAGAGCTGAGATTAAGATCAGATCCTGAGAGCTCAGATAGCGAAATGAACGGATAATGATACAACAGAGCTGAGATTAAGATCAGCTGACGATAATTCAGGTAAAGACAGACCCCAAGACTTTTCATCATTGATCATTGTAGCACTGATATGAAAAAGATATGGTGACATCTTCTCTAGTAGATGACATCTTAGAGTAAACTGACGACTCCTGTAGTGTTGCTGGTCAGTCTTGATATCACTGGCGATGTCACTGGTCAGTGATGATATCACTGCTGGCAGTAATATTACCTTACATTTTAGCCATATTCCTAACCTATCCTTAACCTATTTCTTCACTTCTATCACCCATGTGTGTGCGTGTCAAGATACGATAGATAGATAGATAGAGAGAGAGAGAGAGAGAGAGAGAGAGAGAGAGAGAGAGAGAGAGAGAGAGAGAGAGAGAGAGTTTCAGTGTACGTCATACTGAAAAGTCAGTACGTCCACAGCTCACCATTCCAGCAGCGTCTATCTTCCTTCTTCAGCAGGAAAGTCTTCCGCCACAACACGTCTTAACTGAACCTGCGATATCTATCTATTGACCCAGATCTACATTATCTATCGACCCCGTCATCTGATATTCTGTGTTAATGGAATCGGTCTTACATTAATCCACAATCCAATTACCCAATATTTAGCGCCTCATAACTGTTCATTTTTTTCAGGTATATACATTTTGTTACTAAATGTCACGAGAATTCCATCGACCAGATTTTGGTGCAATTGTAATGATAATCATTATAGTTGTTCACCTCTGTCGATAATGGATATCTTTGTACTCGAATGATAGATGATTCAGCCCATAGTTAAGAGATAAAGTTTTTATATAAAAGTTAAGAGATACGTTGTGTAATAGTCAATGATAGACGATTTATGTGTGTGTATATATATATATATATATATATATATATATATATATATATATATATATATATATATATATATATATATATATATATATCATATCTTTCTATAACAGTTATTGATATATGCTATAAAAGATATTTCCCTGTAATAATCATAGATAGACTGTATCTACGATATCAAAAGTTTCAGTTCAGTGTACCAGCCGTGTTTACCAGCTGTTCTAAATGTTAGTTACCTTATCTAGTGAGGCTGAGGTGCGTCTCGAAGAGTGAGTGTGGCACTGGAAGTTGGGGCAGTGCCAGGGGGAGAGGATAATGAGTGCCACAGGGCTAGTATGAATAATATAACACACACACACTTACACAAGTAATAAATTTTTGGTGTAATATGTGTCTTATGTCGGCTGCAGTCGCCAACACACACACACACACACACACACACACACACACACACACACACACACACACACACACACACACACACACACTCCTGCATTGGCTCATCAAAATAGCCACCAAAATGGCCATTACGATGGCCACCTCCTCGTACGTCAAGGGGGGACAGCGTGTAATTCTGGTTTCTAACCCATTATCATCCAGGCAATAAAGAAATATAAATAGTTTCTCTGATAAATGGATCCCAAAAGCAAGTCTTTGTCACAGCTGGAGGAAGCACACACACCGGTAACATTGGCGTAGCAAACGATTCAATCGTCTTACGATACGTGGATTACCGGAGGGCGGGAAGCTGTGACCCAGTATAAGTATGCGAAGAAATGGCATAATTTTGGCCAAGGTGCGCGTGCGCTATTCTTCGTCAGCCTTGTTTAGGGCGACAGCTGGACATACGCCCGTATTGCATGTAGTGGGTGTGTAAAGATGAGTGTCACGTATATATATTCTTTTTCAAGTAATGATTGTGAGTTAATATTTGGGACTTTCCCTCCCCCATCCGCTTCTTTTACCTTTCCAAAATTGTTAATCATGTTTGATAATATCCAGGAGTCATTAAAGACAACTAGATTCTTAATTACTCTCTCTTGAAGGACCCTTACCTGGCGTCTAATTAACGTCTTGTATATCAGAGTATTTTTAACAATAATTTCATTTTCTTTTAATGTATTCTACAATGTGTCTCTTTTAGGAAATGAGGATCACCCAAGAATCTCTCTCTCTCTCTCTCTCTCTCTCTCTCTCTCTCTCTCTCTCTCTCTCTCTCTCTCTCTCTCTCTCTCTCTGTAGCTGTTTTCCACATTGCAAAAAAAAAGAAAAGATACATTATAGATGAGAGTTAAAAGAATTAGCTCTACAACAAATCTTTTGTCAGATTCCAATGAAATCACTTTGGTTCTTTGATTTTTTTGCTTGTGGCTGTCGGAGTCTTCTGTATATAGCACTAGTTCTATGGTATACATCATACAGAGGCTTTAGTTAACATGTTAAGGCGACGGCATAAAGTAAGTGAGAGACACTCTGACGTTCTTTGGTAATTGGGATGACAGTATTGTCCCAGATTACATTTTCTATCCAGGTTGATGACAGTATTGTCCCAGATTACATTTTCTATCCAGGTTGATGACAGTATTGTCCCAGATTACATTCTTTTTTATCTAAGTTGACCCGGTTGAAAATAAGGCTAAGTTATATCTTGAGGTGCTAACTTACTCTATATCCTGTAGACATTGCTTACGGTTATATATATATATATATATATATATATATATATATATATATATATATATATATATATATATATATATATATATATATATATATATATATATATTCGCTATTTTACCTGCATGTGTTATGATATGTATCATAATTGCTATTCTAAGTGTATGTGTTGTAATATGCACTAAATTTGCTCCTCCTAACTGTGTGTGTTATTATACGTGATATTACCGCTATTTTAGTTTCATGTGTTCTAACATGTGAGCATTTATGATCGTCATTTATCAGCATGTAACCAGGGTATTCGAGGATATTTGTCACATATGATGCTACAGGTATTGAATCTAACACCATATGATAGACAGATCTTGGATAACTATTGCGAGTCATAGCGTACGAGGTAATATATATTCCTCCCTGATTATATTGTTTTATTCTAGATGATTGGGTGAATCATTTATCCTCACCCACGAGAGGGGAAGGAACAAGCTCTGATTGGATCTGAGGTTTCAGTTGTGTGTCAGTAAGGGAGGTTATCCCGTGCAGGCAATAGATTCACATCAGCCTAACTGACAAGTGAATTAATGGTACTTATGTCCGTAGAGATTTGAAGCCATTCGGTGGGTGATGAACACACACACACACACACACACACACACACACACACACACACACACACACGCACACCCAAGCACTCTCAGGAGAGGATGAACACTTAGGTTGGGTGTTGGCCGACTACCGCGCCCGGGGTTCGAACCCAGCAGCCATGTTGTTGAATGCCAACCCTCGTATTTTGTAGATCGACAACTAACTTCGTCAAGATTCTCCGTCTGGTTATCTCTCGTTACGACAGACGGAAAATAGACAGATTATTTCAGATAAAAGTAGACAACGGGAGTGAACATCTACGGACAGAAAACATTTGGGGGTTCATTGCGGAGAAATCCGAGGGGACGGGTCTTAGGGAACGCCACTCAGAGTCCGCCACAACTCCGATGAGTCTTAAGGAAGGCCGCTCAAGAGCTCGCCACACCCGCTCTGATAGGTCTTAGCGAGCATCAGAGTCCGCTACACTCACTGATGGGTCCTGGGTAACGCTAGTGTCCGCAACACCCAGTTCCCCCACTGATCTGTGATTACCATGGGAATGAACTAACCATTCTCGCTGGGTTACTTCTTCCAGGCATTAGTCTGTTTACACAGCCAGACCTCAACCTCCTTACGATGGATTCTGTTTTTTGTTGGGTTCTCCGTTTTCAGTCCTTTTATCGTCCTTGTTCTTGTTCGCTGTAACCAGTGTTCGTCGGCGACGGTAATGAGTCAATGATAAAGTGAGTTCATCTTTCGCTGTGGTGCATACACGAGACGCTCCTTTCAACAGACCTTGGAGAGGTCTGCGGTTGGCTGGGACATGAAGAGAGACAATAAGTGGATGAATGATTTATGAAAATGGAATTCATGTTCATCATTGGGTCTCTTGGGGGGCCAACCAATGACTCCTCATCTCTCGGGGAATATCCAATTGATTCTGGTTGTTGCAGAAATAGATATTAAAGTTGATGAGGCAAAAAAGAAAAAAGAATAATGACTCGGAAAAAACAAATGAGCGTCCATCAGCATTTACAGTTGTCTCATCTGACGAGCAAGGTTGGGTGGATGTCAGGTCGTTTAATGATGGCTAGTTAGAGTAATACACTAGGCTGAATGTAGCCTGGGCACTGGACTGGGTGTACTGGGTGTAGCAGTGTACTGGGCTAGTGTGTAGCAGTGCAGTGGGCTGGGTGTAGCAGTGTCCTGGCTAGCTAAGTACAGTGGTGGAGTGGGCATTTACAGGGATCACAACACACCTCCATCTGTGTCACTGAGTATAGAGCATCGGTCCCGGGGAAGGCGAGAGGAGGCAGAGCCGGCCGACCCGATCGTCTAGTGCATTGCGAATCACCTCGTTATTACGGAAATTACCTCACGACCGTCAATCAGGAAGGCCGTATGATTACGGATGGAGAGTAGTGATGTTGGGCGACGCTTTGTCATTACGGCGCCAACCGCCATGATTGCTTGTTTTGCATGAGCCTCTCCGGGCGTCGGCTCTCATTACTACGGACACTTCCCTCGTGTAATAACTAGGCTGCCGTTTCCGGAGTTTGTAATCTTGTGTGACAAGGTAATCACACGACGCCTCCTTTGCTTCTGCTGCTGCTGCTGCTGTCGGTGTTACTATACCCACCCCTCTCCCTCAGGGAGGCGATCCCGATCGTTCGTACACCATAATGACAGGATAGTACATTGCGATGAGAGGACACCATGCACTGTAATGATGTGACAGTACATTGCAATGAGAGGATAGTACACCGTAATGAAAGGGTGGATAGTACACACTGTGATGAGAGGATGGAGGGTGGTACTACTTGTGAGTACGTGAGGGAGGATAGATAACAGGAGACCTGATGGTCCACGACGAAATTATCTGCTGGAGGACAGTGGTCGTATCCTTACGTCATAATCGTATTTGTGGTAGAGACAGGAGAGTAAAGGAGGCGTCTCCTCATCGACCAAAGCCCCTGGCACATCCCATCGGCAGGAAAAAAAGATAAAGAGCTTCAAAAAGAACACTGTGTAAATAGTATGTAGAGGAAATACTGCCAAAGACATGACATACGAAAATGTTGATGGGAAAAGATCCCTTCACTGAATGCAGCGTGGCTTTCCTGAGGGAAGACGTAGATATGAAGCTAGAGAATTGAATCGTGGAATCTTTGATTAGTAAATTGAAATGTCTATGATTTTCCTTCTGGAAGCAGACGTATTTGTTGATAGTTTACATCAATAATGTATCTTTCATAGTCAAGATTTGAAGGTATTGGTATTCCTCGCATTGGTAATATCTGGTGGAAAGTTAATCCAGTGTTGTATAGCTCTACAGACGAAAAATTTTGCCCATGCTGCTCCTACATCTATCTTCCTTTTAATTTCATACTGTTGTATCTAGTTATTGAACCCCTACCGAATATAAGTGAAGTAGTTGTCGTATGTTACTATATCGGAACTGATTATATAGTATTTTGAAAACTATTCAGATCCCATCAGAGTACGCGCTTTTTTTTCCAGAAAGACGTTATAAGAAACAGGGTGTTCATTCATCACCAACGCATGCCGCTTTATTCCCGATTTCTTCCGCCGTTCTGTAGGAGTTTATTCCCGTTGTTAAAGAACGTTACAGAACCTGGGCTCTCGTGCTCCCTGGTCCCTCCACCTTCCTCCACCCACCCGTTCCTGTCCGGGAGATGGGAAGATTTAACCACGTGATATACCTCATGATGTGGGTGGAGAGCATCTGTCACTTATGAGGGCTGGTGGGTGTACGCCCTACCTCTTAATCCCTGCTGTGCCCCCCTCACACAACACTTCACGTAATGTCCTCTCTCTCTCTCCCTTCCTACCGGGAGGTGTACCCTCTCCAGCCGAAGTCAAACAGCGGAGTGAAAATCAGCCTCTTGCCTCATCAACCTTGTAACGTCAAGTGAAATGAAACGTCTTCAAGCCACAGACAGACCTTGTTGTCCCGACGATCACGGGGTTTTTAACTTGAAATGACAAAAGCTCTGTAGAGAGACGGGAGTGTGACCCTCTTCTTAACCAAACTGCTGGACTTTACATATGTCACTCCAAGCGAACGTCAGCAATGTTTGCGTACATTTGTCCCTCCCCAACCACGAACAGCACATCTGTTGACATTTACGGATTCTTTTAAAAGCGCAAACTTAGCTGAGTCTGTGAATTTGTGAAAGCTGAAGTATCCTCTAGCAGGAGAGCATGTATATATATATATATATATATATATATATATATATATATATATATATATATATATATATATATATATATGTGTGTGTGTGTGTGTGTGTGTGTGTGTGTGTATATGTATGCATTCCTATGAGTCCACTGGGAAAATGAGACACAAGCTCCCAAGTGCACTTTCGTGTAATAATCACATCATCAGAGGAGATACAAGAAAGATATAAGTCAGTTTATATACAACGAAGAGACGTAGCTAGGACGCCATATGGTAAACAAGTGATTGTCCAAGACAGACAACGAGCATATCAAAAACGTATTATACTGACAGGAATTGTTTACAAATTTTATTAACAATATATATATATATATATATATCATGGGTTGAAATTAAGTTGTATTGTATGAATTCATAAGCAATTTTGTTTAAAAAACCATACGTAAAACTTGAGGTCCTATGTCAAACGAAAGTTATCATGATTAAAATTCATTAAAACGAATGAATATATGAATGGCATTAGAGATATGTCTTGCGAACCCTCATTTGACTGACTCGTAATTGCGATCCGCGAGACGCGCGGAGGAGGCAAGCCGAGCGATCTGGATTCAGGCTATATCACTGTGGCCGAGTTACGAGTTGGCTTGTGGTTAGTGCGGCTCACTCTCAGTCAAAAGGTTGAGGGGGATCAACTCGCTACCTGGTGCAATCCCGTTTTCCATGCTGGTGACGGGTGAGGAGGAGGAGGGGGAAGGTAGCCCCAGAAACGAACCCTCGAAGCTCAGTCTTTGAACTTGTGTTGTGTCGTTGTGGCTGATAAGTTACGAGTCTCAGGTACATGAACAAGGAGACAATGTGTTGCTCGTTCGACCACTGCTCAACGTGAGATGGTGAAGCTCTTGAAGAGCCACCTAATATTGATTAACACTGCTTCCCAGGGCTGCATAAATTACAGTCTCAGAAGCGTTCACGTGTTGTTGGACAAAATAAAACAATGTATTCTGCTCCCCAAAGTTCCACTGGTACAATACTTCAGCTCGAGATTAATGGCGTGACGATCCGGTGCATCATGTTCGATGGCGTCCTCTTTCCCTGTGGCCTTAAACCCATCAAGTCCAGCAATTTTTATGACAAATATTTACCAGAGGCAAAGCTCTCACTGGAGAAGGTCTTCCTGTGGGGGAAAAGAAAAATTCTCCCTCTCTGGTTATACATTTTTCTTCTTCATGTTAGATGATGGCCCAGTGGACGAGGTCTCTCATTAATGATGCACTTCCAGCTACAATATATATATATATATATATATATATATATATATATATATATATATATATATATATATATATATATATATATATATATTTTTCTTTTAAACTATTTGCCATTTCCCGCGTTAGCGAGGTAGCGTTAAGAACAGAGGACTGGGCCTTTTTTGGAATATTCTCACCTGGCCCCCTCTGTTCCTTCTTTTGGAAAATTAAAAAAAAAAAAAAAAATATATATATATATATATATATATATATATATATATATATATATATATATATATGTGTGTGTGTGTGTGTGTGTGTGTGTGTGTGTGTGTGAATGAGTAGTTGATTCACAATGTCACATCTCTATGACTCTCCGTTTCATTCCTACCCTCACAGTCGTTTTCTTTGCAAACGTGTTGCGAATCTTCCTAAATGTGGAATTTCACTATAACACCTCAAGTATAGCAGACGGAAAAGAGAGGTTTGTTTGATATAAGCCCACGACTCCCCAGGAGTTTTCTATGACATTTAGGAATCTTCAGAAAAAAATGGTGATATTTTGGGTATTCATAAGTCTTTCCTTTCCACAAATTTTTCACACATAGCAAGAGATTTATCTCCATAAATATAATATAAATGATATTTCATGGACGTTATTTTCCTTTTTTATATTTTGGTATGATTTATCACACAATAGTTTTTTTTTCCTATCCCTCCTACCGTTGCGGTGATTCTAATTTATATTTGACTGGCTTTACGTTGATATCTCGTAAGGCGGAAAAGAAATATATACATATATGAGGGATGACCTTTATGGCCGTGATGTAATTGGTTTTATTTGAATCATCCTCACAAGCTTCTGTCCGATGGTCATTTGTTTTCATAAGCTCATAATAGCGATCACTAGACCCCCATCCCAAGTTAAAGGGGGTTGTATGTCTTTTGCAATTTGCTGGGAACTTCATGTAAACGCAAAGCAATTATCGTATCTGAGTTTGAGAAGAAATAATATGTAAAATTCAGGGGCAAGAAGTGAGTAATTCTTTTGCAGGTCAGTTTTATTATGAATTAAACCAATTAAGCGCCGGATCAGAGGTCACGCCATCATGCCCAAAGGTCAAGCCGTGTCTTCAAGGATTGTACGTAACGTCGTTCTCAAGGGTCGTACACCTGTGCTCAAGAGTCGTACCGTTGCGCTCGAGGGTCGTACACCTGTGCTCAAGGATCGTACCGTTGTGCTCAAGGGTCGTACCGTTGCACTCAATGTTGTTCAGATTTTAATGAAAATCTGGGTATAAGTGCAATTCTATATTGTGATTAAGGATATCGAGTCAAAAGAATGCATTTCGTAGAATTAAGCGCTTAATTACATACTTAATATCAATTATAATTATATTGATATGCAAATCACTCGACTGATTACACGAATTTTAAGGTTTTCAAAACAGATTCTTATTCAGCAGAGGTAAAAGTATCTATGCTGAAATTTTGAGGAAAATCTATTTTTTCAAAAAAATCAAGAAAAATCCAAGGCTAGACCTTGGATAATATTTGGCTCAGATTTTCAATTTGTTCAAATTTTAATGAAAATCTGGGTATAAGTGTTACTCTATATTGTGATTAAGGATATCGAGTCAAAAGACTGCATTTCGTAAGATTAAACGCTTGATTACATACTTAATATTAATTATGATTATATAAATATGCTAACCAGTCGACTAATTGCACGAATTTTAAGGTTTTGACCACAGATTCTTATTCAGCAGAGGTAACAGCATCTGTGTTAAAATTTTGAGGAAAATCTATCTTTTCAAAACAAATCAAGAAAAATCAGTCTATACCCTTGGATAAAATTTGGCTCAGATTTTCAACTTATTCAGATTTTAATGAAAATCTGGGTATAAATGTAATTCTATATGGTGATTAAGGGTATAGAGTCAAAAGACTGCATTTCGTAAAATTAAGCGCTTAAATACATACTTGATATTAATCATAATTATATTAATATGCTAAACACTCGACTAATTGAACGAATTTTAAGGTTTTGACCACAGATTCGTATTCAGCAGAGGTAAAAGCATCTATGTTGAAGTTTTGAGGAAAATCTGATTTTTGAAAAACAAAATCAAGAAAAATCCAAGGCTATAGCATATCTTTGGATAAAATTTGGCTCAGATTCTTATTTCATCTATGTTGAAATTTTGAGGAAAATTTATTTTATGAAAAGAATCAAGAAAAAATTTGGCTCAGATTTTCAACTTGTTCAAATTTTAATGAAAATCTGGGTATAAGTGGAACGCTATATGGTGATTAAGGATATCGAGTCAAAAGACTGAGTTTCGTAAAATTAAGCGCTTAATTACATACTTGATATTGATTATAATTATATTAATATGCTAATTACTCGGCTAATTACACGAATTATAATGTTTTGACCATAGATTCTCATTCAGCAAAGGTAAAAGCATCTATGTTGAAATTTTGAGGAAAATCTATGTTTTGAAAAAATCAAGAAAATTTGGCTCAGATTTTCAACTTGTTCAGATTTTAATGAAAATCTGGGTAAAATTCGTGCAATTAGTCGACTGATTAGCATACTGATATAATTATAAATCATATTAAGTATGTAGTTAAGCGCTTAATTTTATGAAATGCAGACTTTTGACTCGATATCCCTAATCACCATATAGAATTGCACTTATACCCATATTTTCATTAAAATCTGAACAAGTTGAAAATCTGAAACATTTGATTTTTTTTCAAAAAATAAATTTTCCTCAAAATTTCAGCGTAGATGCTTTTACCTCTGCTTAATAAGAATCTGTGGTCAAAACCTTAATATTAGTGCAATTAGTCGAGTGATTAGCATATTAATATAATTATAATTAATATCAAGTATGTAATTAAGCGCTTAATTTTACGAAATACAGTCTTTTGACTCGATATCCTTAATCACCATATAGAATTGCACTTATACCCAGATTTTCATTAAAATCTGAACAAGTTGAAAATCTGAGCCAAATTTTATCCAAAAATTCTTTTTTTGAAAAAATAGTTTTTCCTCAAAATTTTAGCATAGATCCTTTTCCCTATTCTGAATAAGAATCTGTGGTCAAAACCTTAAAATTCGTGTAATTAGTCAAGTGATTAGCATATCACTTTAACTATTATTAATATCAAGTATGTAATTAAGCGCTTAATCTTACGAAATGCAGTCTTTTGACTTGATACCCTTAATCTCCATATAGAATTGCACTTATACCCAGATTTTCATTAAAATCTGAACAAGTTGAAAATCTGAGCCAAATTTTATCCAAGGCTATAGCCTTGGATTTTTCTTGATATTTTTGAAAAAATAGATTTTCCTGAAAATTTCAACACACATGCTTTTACCTCTGCTGAATAAGAATCTGTGGTCAAAACCTTAAAATTCGTGCAATTAGTCGAGTGATTAGCATACTAATATAATTATAATTCATATTAAGTATGTAATTAAGCGCTTGGTTTTATGAAATGCAGTCTTTTGACTCGATATCCTTAATCAGCATAGAGAATTGCACTGATACCCAGATTTTCATTAAAATTTGAACAAGTTGAAAATCTGAGCCAAATTTTATCCAAGGATTTTTCTTGATTTTTTTCAAAAAATATATTTTCCTCAAAATTTCAACATAGATGGTTTTACCTCTACTGAATAAGAATCTGTGGTCAAAACCTTAAAATTCGCATATAAACAGTCGACTGATTAGCATATTAATATATTTATAATTAATATCATGTATTTAATTAAGCGCTTAATTTTACGAAATGCAGTCTTTTGACTCGATATTCTTAATCAGCATAGAGAAATGCACTAATACCCAGATTTTCAATAAAATTTGAACAAGTTGAAAATCTGAGCCAAATTTTATCCAAGGCTATAGCCTTGGATTTTTCTTGATTTTTTCAAAAAATAGATTTTCCTCAAAATTTCAACACAGATGCTTTTACCTCTGCTGAATAAGAATCTGTGGACAAAACCTTAAAATTCGTGTAATTAGTCGAGTGATTAGCATATTAATATAATTATAATTAATATCAAGTATGTAATTAAGCGCTTGATTTTACGAAATGCAGTCTTTTGACTCGATATCCTTAATCAGCATACAGAATTGCACTTATGACCAGATTGACATTGAAATCTGAACAAGTTGAAAATCTGAGCCAAATTTTATCCAAAAATTCTTTATATTTTTGAAAAAATAGTTTTTCCTCAAAATTTTAGCATAGATCCTTTTCCCTATGCTGAATAAGAATCTGTGGTCAAAACCTTAAAATTCGTGCAATTAGTCGAGTGATTAGCATACTAATATAATTATAATACATATTAAGTATGTAATTAAGCGCTTGGTTTTATGAAATGCAGTCTTTTGACTCGATATCCTTAATCAGCATAGAGAATTGCACTGATACCCAGATTTTCATTCAAATTCGAACAAGTTGAAAATCTGAGCCAAATTTTATCCAAGGCTATAGCCTTGGATTTTTCTTGATTTTTTTCAAAAAATATATTTTCCTCAAAATTTCAACATAGATGGTTTTACCTCTACTGAATAAGAATCTGTGGTCAAAACCTTAAAATTCGCATATAAACAGTCGACTGATTAGCATATTAATATATTTATAATTAATATCATGTATTTAATTAAGCGCTTAATTTTACGAAATGCAGTCTTTTGACTCGATATTCTTAATCAGCATAGAGAAATGCACTAATACCCAGATTTTCAATAAAATTTGAACAAGTTGAAAATCTGAGCCAAATTTTATCCAAGGCTATAGCCTACGATTTTTCTTGATTTTTTCAAAAAATAGATTTTCCTCAAAATTTCAACACAGATGCTTTTACCTCTGCTGAATAAGAATCTGTGGACAAAACCTTAAAATTCGTGTAAGCAGTCGAGTGATTAGCATATTAATATAATCATAATTAATATCAAGTATGTAATTAAGCGCTTCATTTTACGAAATGCAGTCTTTTGACTCGATATCCTTAATCAGCATACAGTATTGCACTTATGACAAGATTGACATTGAAATCTGAACAAGTTGAAAATCTGAGCCAAATTTTATCCAAAAATTCTTTATATTTTTGAAAAAATAGTTTTTCCTCAAAATTTTAGCATAGATCCTTTTCCCTATGCTGAATAAGAATCTGTGGTCAAAACCTTAAAATTCGTTCAATTGTTCGAGTGATTAGCATACTAATATAATTATAATTCATATTAAGTATGTAATTAAGCGCTTCATTTTATGAAATGCAGTCTTTTGACTCAATATCATTAATCAGCATAGAGAATTGCACTTATACGCAGATTTTCATTAAAATCTGAACAAGTTGAAAATCTGAGCCAAATTTTATCCAAGGCTATAGCCTTGGATTTTTCTTGATATTTTTGAAAAAATAGATTTTCCTCAAAATTTCAACACACGTGCTTTTACCTCTGCTGAATAACAATCTGTGGTCAAAACCTTAAAATTCGTGCAATTAGTCGAGTGATTAGCATACTAATATAATTATAATACATATTAAGTATGTAATTAAGCGCTTGGTTTTATGAAATGCAGTCTTTTGACTCGATATCCTTAATCAGCATAGAGAATTGCACTGATACCCAGATTTTCATTCAAATTCGAACAAGTTGAAAATCTGAGCCAAATTTTATCCAAGGCTTGGATTTTTCTTGATTTTTTTCAAAAAATATATTTTCCTCAAAATTTCAACATAGATGGTTTTACCTCTACTGAATAAGAATCTGTGGTCAAAACCTTAAAATTCGCATATAAACAGTCGACTGATTAGCATATTAATATATTTATAATTAATATCATGTATTTAATTAAGCGCTTAATTTTACGAAATGCAGTCTTTTGACTCGATATTCTTAATCAGCATAGAGAAATGCACTAATACCCAGATTTTCAATAAAATTTGAACAAGTTGAAAATCTGAGCCAAATTTTATCCAAGGCTATAGCCTTGGATTTTTCTTGATTTTTTCAAAAAATAGATTTTCCTCAAAATTTCAACACAGATGCTTTTACCTCTGCTGAATAAGAATCTGTGGACAAAACCTTAAAATTCGTGTAATTAGTCGAGTGATTAGCATATTAATATAATTATAATTAATATCAAGTATGTAATTAAGCGCTTGATTTTACGAAATGCAGTCTTTTGACTCGATATCCTTAATCAGCATACAGTATTGCACTTATGACAAGATTGTCATTGAAATCTGAACAAGTTGAAAATCTGAGCCAAATTTTATCCAAAAATTCTTTATATTTTTGAAAAAATAGTTTTTCCTCAAAATTTTAGCATAGATCCTTTTCCCTATGCTGAATAAGAATCTGTGGTCAAAACCTTAAAATTCGTTCAATTGTTCGAGTGATTAGCATACTAATATAATTATAATTCATATTAAGTATGTAATTAAGCGCTTCATTTTATGAAATGCAGTCTTTTGACTCAATATCATTAATCAGCATAGAGAATTGCACTTATACGCAGATTTTCATTAAAATCTGAACAAGTTGAAAATCTGAGCCAAATTTTATCCAAGGCTATAGCCTTGGATTTTTCTTGATATTTTTGAAAAAATAGATTTTCCTGAAAATTTCAACACACATGCTTTTACCTCTGCTGAATAAGAATCTGTGGTCAAAACCTTAAAATTCGTGCAATTAGTCGAGTGATTAGCATACTAATATAATTATAATTCATATTAAGTATGTAATTAAGCTCTTGGTTTTATGAAGTGCAGTCTTTTGACTCGATATCCTTAATCAGCATAGAGAATTGCACTGATACCCAGATTTTCATTAAAATTTGAACAAGTTGAAAATCTGAGCCTTGGATTTTTCTTGATTTTTTTCAAAAAATATATTTTCCTCAAAATTTCAACATAGATGGTTTTACCTCTACTGAATAAGAATCTGTGGTCAAAACCTTAAAATTCGCATATAAACAGTCGACTGATTAGCATATTAATATATTTATAATTAATATCATGTATTTAATTAAGCGCTTAATTTTACGAAATGCAGTCTTTTGACTCGATATTCTTAATCAGCATAGAGAAATGCACTAATACCCAGATTTTCAATAAAATTTGAACAAGTTGAAAATCTGAGCCAAATTTTATCCAAGGCTATAGCCTTGGATTTTTCTTGATTTTTTCAAAAAATAGATTTTCCTCAAAATTTCAACACAGATGCTTTTACCTCTGCTGAATAAGAATCTGTGGACAAAACCTTAAAATTCGTGTAATTAGTCGAGTGATTAGCATATTAATATAATTATAATTAATATCAAGTATGTAATTAAGCGCTTGATTTTACGAAATGCAGTCTTTTGACTCGATATCCTTAATCAGCATCCAGAATTGCACTTATGACCAGATTGGCATTGAAATCTGAACAAGTTGAAAATCTGAGCCAAATTTTATCCAAAAATTCTTTATATTTTTGAAAAAATAGTTTTTCCTCAAAATTTTAGCATAGATCCTTTTCCCTATGCTGAATAAGAATCTGTGGTCAAAACCTTAAAATTCGTTCAATTGTTCGAGTGATTAGCATACTAATATAATTATAATTCATATTAAGTATGTAATTAAGCGCTTCATTTTATGAAATGCAGTCTTTTGACTCAATATCATTAATCAGCATAGAGAATTGCACTTATACGCAGATTTTCATTAAAATCTGAACAAGTTGAAAATCTGAGCCAAATTTTATCCAAGGCTATAGCCTTGGATTTTTCTTGATATTTTTGAAAAAATAGATTTTCCTCAAAATTTCAACACACGTGCTTTTACCTCTGCTGAATAACAATCTGTGGTCAAAACCTTAAAATTCGTGCAATTAGTCGAGTGATTAGCATACTAATATAATTATAATACATATTAAGTATGTAATTAAGCGCTTGGTTTTATGAAATGCAGTCTTTTGACTCGATATCCTTAATCAGCATAGAGAATTGCACTGATACCCAGATTTTCATTCAAATTCGAATAGGTTGAAAATCTGAGCCAAATTTTATCCAAGGCTATAGCCTTGGATTTTTCTTGATTTTTTTCAAAAAATATATTTTCCTCAAAATTTCAACATAGATGGTTTTACCTCTACTGAATAAGAATCTGTGGTCAAAACCTTAAAATTCGCATATAAACATTCGATTAATTAGCATATTAATATATTTATAATTAATATCATGTATTTAATTAAGCGCTTAATTTTACGAAATGCAGTCTTTTGACTCGATATTCTTAATCAGCATAGAGAAATGCACTAATACCCAGATTTTCAATAAAATTTGAACAAGTTGAAAATCTGAGCCAAATTTTATCCAAGGCTATAGCCTACGATTTTTCTTGATTTTTTCAAAAAATAGATTTTCCTCAAAATTTCAACACAGATGCTTTTACCTCTGCTGAATAAGAATCTGTGGACAAAACCTTAAAATTCGTGTAAGCAGTCGAGTGATTAGCATATTAATATAATCATAATTAATATCAAGTATGTAATTAAGCGCTTCATTTTACGAAATGCAGTCTTTTGACTCGATATCCTTAATCAGCATACAGTATTGCACTTATGACAAGATTGACATTGAAATCTGAACAAGTTGAAAATCTGAGCCAAATTTTATCCAAAAATTCTTTATATTTTTGAAAAAATAGTTTGACTGAGTTTTATGTTTACATTCACATTAGACAAACAGATGTTGAGGTTTGTTGTTACATTAAGAAAATAAATAGTTGGGTTTATGGTTGCATGTGAATGTTTATACTAAACTGTCAGCTGTTCATGTTTATAATTACATTAGACTGAGAGCTCTTGGTGTTTATGTTACAATAACGAGCACGAAATGTTTATGGTTACCACACGCCGACAGGTACTGATGTTTATCGTGACAGAAACGTAAATTGTTGTTATTGCAAAGTCATTTTTCATCTTTCACTTCAAAATGTTGTTCAACTATAAACCATACGTTTTACCTTCAAAGAGCAAACGCACATAAAGATGATATTGTATAATGAAAAAGTGATATATAAACTACAAATATATAAAGTAAGGAATCACAGATGTACATCGTATAAGATACATGGTCAAAATGTAACACGAAAGAAGTAAGAAATGCATCAGTGATGATAATGAAGAGTTGGGTTGGTATATGTGTGTGTGTGGTCGAGTATGACCTCTCTCGAGAAAATCACGATGATTCTCATGCATATATTCTCGGCTCTCATAATGGACTCTCTTGGGGGAAGCAGAAAAGCCTCCTCCTCCTCCCTCCCCACCCTCTCTCTCTCTCTCTCTCTCTCTCTCTCTCTCTCTCTCTCTCTCTCTCTCTCTCCTCTCTCCCCCCTTCTCCCGCGGTGATGATTTACAACCTGGCCAACTGCGTCGGGGAGAGAGAGAGAGAGAGAGAGAGGGATTTTACAATTTACAATGGACAAATGACGTCGAACCCAGCCTTCATTGCCATTTACAGCTGAGATAAGTGATCATTTACAGTCCAGTCTGCGTTATCACCAGCCTAGGGGTGAAGGGGGGGTTGGGGGGAACTCGAGTGTGAAGGAGGATACAGTGTCGGCCACCACTATGAGAGCCGCCACTATATATGTAAAATACGACTCCCCTTCCCCTCCTCTATCACCAAGGGGGAGGGGGGATAGGGTGGGGGGGGGATAGGGGGAACTACTGCATCATGTACTCATAGGGGGAGAAGCCCCTGGGGCGTCGGGTCGAAGCTGAAAGCTACGAATCACCATATGCTGAGGGAGTGGGAAGGGACAACCTACTCCTTCGACCTTCTCGTTTTATTGGCTAAAAGACACAGGGGCAGGAGGCAGGCAGCCAACCCCTTGTGCCCCGGCCAGAGGGCAGGAGGAAGAGGACCTGCTTCCCCTCAGGGAGGAGGGGGGAGGAGGCGCCAGGACGGGAAGTCAAGGCTCCGGAGCGGCGCCTCTCAGACACCCGAGAAATATGGGATAAACACGACAGACGGAGAGGAGGAGTCAGGGGTAGGAGAGGGAGGGAAGGAGATACAGAGAGAGAGAGAGAGAGAGAGAGAGAGAGAGATCAGACAAGACTAGAAAGACAGTCTGACGGATGTACAGACAAAGAAAGACAGACAGACAGACAGACAGAAAAGTACACAAACAGTTAGACAGACAAATGCAGACAATGTGAACAGCAGGAGAGTTAAGCTGTTACGTCACCTGAGACATTAAGTACATCACTCGTTGTCTCAGAACCGTTTGGAGTCCGCTGGTCATTTCGACGTCGCCTCCGTCGTGTAAAGAGAGTTGAGGAACGTGTCTCAGGCACACGTCTCCACTTCACTGGCTCCCGTCGGTGTTTGCACAAAAGACGCTGTCTAACGTACCTCTCGAGTTAAGAGGTTCCCTTGTTGCCTAAGATATGACTCCCTATTTGTCTTTGACTAACGGGCCCGTAAAGCGTGATGGTCCATACCTAAACCTGTTCGTGTTACACACACACACACACACACACACACACACACACACACACACACACACACTCACACACACACACACTCACATGAGCGAGCTGGCAGATATTTCAAAACTTGCACCGTTACACACAATTATCCACATCGCCTCATAAATCGTCACCCATAAAAGCTAAGAATCTTTCCTACAGAAGCACAAACTCGTAAAAAACGTCTAAAAAAAAAACGCAAACACACACTCACACGCGTGCTCTGGCGCGAGAGCTACCCTCAGAAAAAAAATTGGACATACGGCAAGTAAATAAATCAAAAAACTGCTTCATCCTTGAGCTGGGCAGAAGGTAAACACTGGCTCGATCGTATGTCATCCGGGCACTTGACGCCGACTAACCAGGTACAACCGCGTCACGATGCGACCCATCCCTGGCACTGGAGACTGAGCGGTTAACACTCGCCTTCTCCTCCTCCTCCTCCTCTTGAAGCACGACGGTATGACCCTTGAGTACGATGGCCTGGCCTCTGACCTGACCAGTTGGGGTCAGGTCCAGAGGCCAGACCATCGTGCCCAAGGGCCGTTCATTGTGGTTAATAGGTTATCAGATGATTATTATTATCGCTGAGTTACTTTAGTCTCTTCATTTACCACCTCCCATGTTAGGGCGTGGGTTAGACGACACTGCAGGCTCATGTGAGACTTGGACGTATAGAGAAACACAGATGAATATAACGTAACTTAGGTGGTCTGAGAGGCCCCCTCGGGTATTGAACACGTAGATAAAACCTCAGTTCAGAACGGGTCAATACCCATTTACATGGACAGTATTAAGACATGGGTTATGTCTCAGGGTTGGGTTAAGAGCCCCTTCTATTCGATGCACTAGTTTCTTCGATCGGCCATCTTCATTTCAGCGTAGCATTCACCATACTACATCTTCACTACCTTCTCATATTCATTAAACTACATCTTCCCTATATGCGCCTTTTGTACTTGTTGTGAATCTTTGTGTGTAGAAAGTATAGAACTGTGCGCATGTCTGTGTTTCATTTCGTATGTCTGAGTCTATTTGTTTGCGTATTTGTGAGTGTGTGTATGGGCTCTAGTTCGAGCGAACGCACGAAGGCGTAAATATCGAACTGTACGAATAACGTATATCCGTGAAGAGTGCGCACGGTCAGGGTCGGGCCTCACACCTGGGCCACACAAATCCAGCGGTTGGGCTAAGCCTAAGATGATGTAAACAGGATTTCCTCGACCAAGACGTGTAGCTTCGCGCTGTATATGTTTAAGCCCTTGAGCACCACGGTATCACCTTCGAACATAACGGTACTACTCAAGCACGACGGCACGACCCTTGGATACGATAAGGAGACTATTTTATCCTTACCCTTGAGGGTCAGGTCTCATCTGTAATCCACTTGAGGCTGAAGAGGGCTTTAGGTGAGCAGCTGGGTAAAAATTATACTCAATGCAAATACTGGAAAGAAAATAGAATCATCGGTGTTTATCAGCATATTTAGAAACGTGAGGATTCCAAGTGAGATTATTGACCCAGTCAGTGAATATCATCATGTGCAGAGGGAGAGCTGTGACTCACTGGAAGATGAAGACTATTGCTGTATTCATGAACTGAGGTTAGTGTGTGTGTGTGTGTGTGTGTGTGTCAGCCTTCGAAGTCAATGATGATTCAGATCTATCGGCCACTAGCCCTTCAGGGGACGTATAAAAGGCATAGTGGTAAAGATGTGTGCATGAACATCTTTTTCGTATTTACTCACAATAATGTAGCTGGAATATCAGTAATATCAGAGAGCCTAACGTTGCTAGTATCAAAGAAAGATTATCCTCGCTTTTCTTTCAAATGAATGTCCATGTTCATAACACAGTATCGTGCGCCCTATCAACCTTATCAGGTCAGACGTCTATAAGGTCAAACTCTCGTCATCTAATCGGCCAGTTGGGACGTCTCTCATACACACGGATATTTCTCATCTCCCTCCAGCACCTGGGATGTTGGTTTAGCCTCAAATTGGAAAGGGGGAAAAAATGGTTTATCTTACCTCCTTCCCCACGCTAAGATGGATCATAAACCCAGCCGAGGCACCTACTGACGTTCCTGAGTGAGGCTGTAGTAGCTGACGAAGCTTCGCACCTGACGCCCTCCCGGCTCATAACCTCCCCATCACCGACCTACCCCAGTTGCTCTGGGCAGGTAGATACGGCGGCATTACACCCGAGGGAACGCCTGTCGACAGGCAGAGTGGGGCGGGTCGCGTCCCAAGAGCCATTACCACCTACTTCCGCCCAGATCTTCACGGGAGCCCATAAACTCTCTCGTCGGAACAGACAAAAAATTTAACCTGTCGCAGGTCTGCAGATCTTCCCGCCTTAATGAAAACTTGGAGAAATAAACACGAAGTGAGGAAAATGAGGGTATGTCTCCATTTTTAACTATGATATTCATTTTGTATCAAAAGTCAGAAAGAAACATACTTGAAGTAAAAGGAGTCATTGTTGCTCCCCGCCATCAACCCACACTTTCTTGTTTCTTGATGGTAATATAGACAACGTTGTTTGGTCACTGCCTGAAGGAGAACGCGCGTCCCTGTTTTGGAAAAGAACTCGCGATATTAGAATATAAGATGTTGACGGTCTAATAGAATTTGCCATCTCTTGCCTCCAACAACCAGCAACCGACACAAGCCAGTCGAACCTTTTATATGGATTCGGTGCTTTCTCACACCTCTTCCCATCACCAGCTGAGCCACCACAAGGTTAATAGAACCAATCGTCGATGCTGCTCCTCTCCGACACTCCCTTCCAACAGCCGAGCCACCACAAGACAGCAGAACTAGTCATGAGGGCAGTTTATCTCCCTCACATAACAGACGGAAGGAAGCATATTATAGTAACTTACGTAAACAAATAGATTAAGAATAATATCAAGAAATACAAAAGAAAAAAAATCGATGTATCACATGAAAATAATGAAATACGTATTCATAAGGGAAAGATATATCTACAAATCGCTCAAGCAAGAAAGTATTTCTCAGTTAACATCTTTCTAATCATCTAAATGATATGTGACGTTGCCGAATAATATTAGCTCAAGAGGGACTTGAGTCTAACAGGCACTCAAGCGGCACACGTAAATAAGGGTACCACTTGCAAGTGTCTGCTGATGCTTGTGTAAACAATGTGGTCACGGGTACAGTGCCGGCACTGCTCTCACCGAGCCATTGACCATGACCTCCTCTCCCTGGCTTCCTGGTCAAGACGGACACTTAAACTGCACGTCATCAAACACACACACACACACACACACACACACACACACACACACACACACACACGAGTTGATTTAATAAACCTTCATCTAATTATTATTGTCATTATTTATTATTATTATTATTATCATTTATTATTATTATTATGATTATTATTATTATTATTATTATTATTATTATTATTATTATTATTATTATTATTTTCATTATTATTATTATTATTATTATTATTATCATTATTATTGTTATTATTATTATTATCATTAATATTGTTGTTATTATTATTATCATTACCACTATTATCATTATTATTATCCATATACTTGGTAAAACGTCAGTAAGCATTTCCGTGTACATACCAGTCAAAATGAACATCACCTTGCAATCTAACAAACCCGTCAATAGTATAATCACCTACCGTGACACCCATATTCATCGGTTTCAACCCAACTATCATATTCAGACGTTAAATCACCAGTATATATTTACAGATCTCATACCAATAAACATATCCCTATCCTATCCAGTAATGCAGACCAGCATACGATGGATATGTGTCAGGGCTGTGGGAAATTTAGGTGGTGGTCTTATAGTGTGCCTTCCACCCTTAGGGATGCTACTGTCAGCGAGTCTTGGATTCACGTAAGTCTTAATTCGATCTGATTTGCACTGACGGTACGCAGGAGCACTCCTCCGTTTTCTTTACCCCCATGATCCTTCCCTTGACCTCTCCCCCTGCACTCGGGAACAAAGGTGAGCTTCTTCGGCCTCAGGAAATGCTTGCTTCAAGTTGATGTCGATCGGGCAAGGGGGAAGAGAGGTAACCGAAGTAAACAGCAGTGTAAAGGAAACGTTTATTTTTCTTTTTTTTTTTTATCTCAGCAACGAAAATGAGATGCCAGTGATGGCTGTGTGCTCAAAGAGACATCGTCCGTCGATTATAAAAGCGACGCAGTAATACTTCAGCCATCATCGTCTCCCGGTCAGTTCACAAGGAGCAGCCGAGCGCGACTGACTCTGCCACTGACCTTATTCCTGCGTTACCTTGGTCCTCCCTCCCTCTCGCCGTGACCCCGTGGGTCCCCGCTGATATGGGGCAGCAGTGGCGTGGTTGGTAGGGTACTCGCTTCTCAGCTCAAGTACCCATGTTCGATCCTGTGTCCCGGGCCAAGTTAGGAGTGGGTTACTCACCAGCGGCGCGCGGGAACTCGAGAGATCCTGCTTTTGTTTAAGAGAGGCTCAGACGGTAATGCCACACCTAAAGCTTCTGCCAAACCTGGTAGACTAGTGTGGTCGGTGGGCCCTGGTGTGGTAGATGGTCCTTGGTGTGGTTGGAGGCCTTTAGTGTGGTTGGTGGGCTCTAGTGTGGTTGGTGGGCACTAGTGTGGTTGGTGGGCACTCATGTGGTTGGTGGGCACTCATGTGGTTGGTGGGCACTAGTGTGGTTAGTGGGCTCTAGTGTGGTTGGTGGGCTCTAGGGAAGTTGGTGGCCACTAGTGTGGTTGGTGGGCACTAGTGTGGTTGGTGGGCTCTAGTGTGGTTGGTGATGGATCCTTGTGTGTGGTTGGTCACCCACCTACTGTAGCTGCTGGCCCCTAGAGTGAGGTTGGCGGTGCCGAATAAGGTGTTGTCTGGGGACCAATCTCGTACACGTACCCCCTCCCTTCAATCTCCGGGGGTCTGACCTCCTCCTACCCTTCTTCCCCTCTTATTGTGTTACTAAGGTGGGTGTCCACACTGGTTTGTCTCGCTGTAACACAACACATCCGGTGTAACAAACTTGCTGCGACTTACTGTAACACACCCGCCGTAACACGTTGTAACGCCATCGACAATCTCTCACACACGCACTCTCTCCCTGTAACTCTCACTGTAACACAGTCACCGTAACACTCACTCTATCACATACAATCCCCTGTCACTCTGCGACAGTCGCTGTAACTCACTCTAATTCTCTCACCGTAAGACACTAACTGTAATGCTCCTGTAACACACTTAACTGTACCCCTGCGACACTCACTGTAACTCACTCTAATTCTCTCACTGCAAGACACTAACTGTAATGCTCCTGTAACACACTAATTGTATCCCTCTTGCAGAACACTTACGGATTCCCTGGAATCTTCTGAATTATTTGTACGTCATAAAGTTTTTCTTTATCCGTTTTCGTCCATGTCAACAGTGTCGTTAAACTGCCTAAGAAATTCACGAAAAAAATATATAATATATTCTTCAAGACTCGAATTACCATATTATTTCGTTGAACAAGTTCAGTGTCTAATTAGGAGTCGTATCACCGTATCATTATCTTATTTTCTGGTCATTACGAAAATTAATGAGGCATTTGTATTAATGGAAAACAGGAGAAAAAGTATTAACCTCTTGAGGAAAATGACCTGGCCTTTGACCTGTACCCCAAGGGCCATTCCATTGTACCCAAGGGGCGCAATGGCGTACTTTGAGGGTTGCATTGTTGTACATAAGTGGCGCACCGTCGTGCTCAAGGGTCGTACCTTCGTGATCAAGGGTCGTACTTCGTGCTCAAGGGTCGCATTACCGTCGTGCTCAAGGGTCGTACCTTCGTGATCAAGGGTCATACTTCGTGCTCAAGGGTCGCATTACCGTCGTGCTCAAGGGTCGAACCTTCGTGATCAAGGGTCGTACTTCGTGCTCAAGGGTCGCATTACCGTCGTGCTCAAGGGTCGTACCTTGTGATCAAGGGTCATACTTCGTGCTCAAGGGTCGCATTACCGTCGTGCTCAAGGGTCGTACCTTCGTGATCAAGGGTCGTACTTCGTGCTCAATGGTCGCATTACCGTCGTACTCAAGGGATTTAGAAAAACTATACACAAGAAAAAATACTGAAAGAAGATGATGACGAAAAGTTGATATATATCTTAACAGTATATCTAAATAACCTCACAGCGAATGGCGGTCTGAGTAACAAATTCATTTGTGATCGATCACATATCAAAACTACGGGAAGGAGAAAACTTCAAGATCTGTCTACGAGAATAAGTCTTAAATACGAAGGGCATCACCAACGACCTCTTCTACCGTCAGCTGCTGATGGAGCCTAACCAGTTTAAAGTCAGGTGTTGGGGAGGTTGTTTGGGGAGGAGAGTGGGGGTGGGTGTCTGGATCTGCTGCCCATCCATCATGTGCGGAAGTCCAGGACACTACCATAAATCATTGACCTTTATGCTGCGCGTCAGTGATATCGTCAAGCGTGTGGGATGACCTCCATGACACTTGGCCTACATCAACCCAAAAGTAATTTATCTCCAATGAGTTCGAGCGACTGAAGGAGGAGTTCGGAGCTACGAAAATATTGTATTCCTGTAATGTTTACTCGCAGACAGCCAGAGAATCTTTCATAAGTTTGTTGTCACGTACGAAGAAACGATGAAAATATACAGAGTTCCACTTCTCGAGGTGGCAGTGTTGCCATCTCATTGGGTATGGCGTAGCTAGGCTGTCTACGTGAGGTTCCTCCCACCCTCCGTTGAGTCACACCTTGACATCCCACATTTTAAGAAGCACCGAAGCCTTCTTCTTATATTAAGGCATTCCAGCCTAAGAAGTAACTACCAGAAAGACTCTTATTGTTAAATGTGTACTTACACGATTCCTATCTCCTTCCGCTTATATATTTTCAGACTGTGTGAGATTGCTTGATGTGAGCTTTATATCAAAGGCGTAATGAATTTATCACTCGGAAACCAATACCTTAGAAGACACACTGTCAGGCTCAGGCATCCCATACACACACACACACACACACACACACACACACACACACAACACACACACACACAGAAGGGCTACCCTCCCCTACCCTTCAGCAGCAGTAGACGAGCCCCTTCCCCAAAGCACGTAAACACAGTGAACTTATGAACGAAACTTAACGCCTTCGTGAACTCAAGTTCTGGCAGGACTTCGATCCTTACAACCAGGTAGTAGAATCAACAGCGAAAGAGTCAAATCCTACGACTTTTATATTTGCGACGATCACCTTAGATTTTTTACATACTTACATTAATCCTCCTCCTCCTCCTCCTCCTCCTTCTTCTTCTTCTTCTTCTTCTTCTTCTTCTTCTTCTTCTTCTTCTTCTTCGTCTTCTTATTCTCCTTCCTCCTCCTCCTCCTCCTCCTCCTCCTCCTTATAATCGGTGTTCGGGGGAGAAATAGCAAGCTAAGAATACGATCAGACGAACGATCGGCAAATTAGAAAACGGGAGGAATTACAACATCCTAAAAAACAACTTCCCGAGTAATTTTCATCCTCTCAGATTTTACAAGAGTAATAAAGCCACGTTGGTCGTGCAGAAGCCATGGTAAGCTGACCTACGGGTTTCTGGTGAGTGGCATGAAATTTTGAGATCGTATCCACTTTTCGTGTGAAGGAATTTGAGTCTTAACTTACGAAAAGGCTTTAAGCTGATGTAATGTGACAACATTAGGGTCTTGAGTGAGATTCGCTGTGATATCTGTAATCCTTTTTTGCGCTATCGCTCACAGGATGAGCACAGACGCCATGATAGACCAGTCGCTGTTTGAGCACAAACCTGGGTCACTGGACGTCTGTGTAATGCAGGAGACCAACAACTCTTAACGTCAATTTGTTGACAACGGCGCTGGTCGCGAGATGCCGCTGTGTGACAGGCTGGACACACACACACACACACACACACACACACACACACACACACACACACACACACACACACACACATATGGCGCGTTAACGGCACGAGTAAGAATAAAAGAGGTATTCAAGTGTGATGTGTCTCGAAACCCATTGTATGGGTGTGAGACTTATGAGACGGGTTCGAAACCTACATGACGGGCTGGAGGAACGTATTTACGACGGGTTACACAGACGTGTGACGAGCCAGGCACATAGTGTAGCGGGTCGGACACGCACGTGATGAACCAGGCGCATATATAATATGTGATGAATGAAACACACGAGAGGTCAGGCACTCGTACATGACGGACGAGGCCCATATATGTAGGCCAGGTATACACATGTTTTATGAGGTTTACGTCTCTTGTTACTTTATACTTAATAAGCGGTATTCAAAGAGGTTTCTTTACATATTAGTGCTTAAAACCTTTTTCTATCTATGTTTTATTTCACGATTATAAGTAAATCATGGTTAAGTGACTTGAAGTGAACATGGCTGACACTCAATGCAAGAGAAAGTCAGGTCAGGGATGTTTTATAACACCGTGACAGCTTTGTGTCGACCATTTCTTTACTTCAGGATTTTCGTGAGTGAGTCTATAGAACACGTCATATTTATATGTCAGCCATAGAGTTTTATACATAAGCTGGGCGAGCGTGTGAAGCATCACGGTCTGTGGGATGACCCACGGGTGTCGTTGAAGCTAAGAAGAGAGAGTTTTAGATATGAAGTGCGATGGTATGTGGTAAGGATGTGGCTAGATGTCTACGGGTCCAAGGGTATGTGGTAGAGATGTCCCTGTGTATGTGAGTTGGACATGATGCTAGGCATGAGGTATAAAGATTTTTATCTCTACAGTAAACGAGACAACACGGGCAAAAATAACATGCCCTGAACGAGACTGCGTTGGATGAAAGACAAGAGAATGAGAAAGTGAATGAAAAGATCACTTAGGATTTTTTTTCTTCAAGTGTTTGTGAAGCTAACTCTTAAAAGTGGGGAGGTTATGAGGCGTGAGACAACAAGGTGATCACGTTGCACGTAAGGTATCACAGGGAGGCGAAGCGACAAGGTCACGTGTTGGCCACTTGGGTGCTGAGGTAACATGTATGGTCTGTTGTTGCACATATGGTGCCGTATGGGGCTCGAGGAGCGAGACTAAGTGGGGCAGTATGTTGGCGTGTCTCCCACAAGTGTTCACAAGACAGGCAGACAAGGGCTCCACATGGATGCACAAGACAGACAGAAAGACAGAAGCCCTCACCTACAAGTGTCCTCAAGGCTGGTAGACAAACAGACAGACAAGGGCCCCATACGTGTCCACAAATCAGAAAGACACGGATCCCATACTTGTCCATAAGACATACAGACAGACGTATAGAATGGAGTTCCCCCCACACAGTCCTATGCTCTCTGGCGAGGATGCCAGAGGCTGTGGCGGGTGGCAGTCACGTGAGGCTGGCCTGAACACACCCGCATGACAAGCCCAGCCAGCTCTGCGGATGATAAATACAGCCTTTCATTATAAGATTATGGGCGTTTTTGTAAGGTAATCCGGCTGCGAGGCCGGGAGGTGTCTAGGGACCGGCTTTCAGGTAATTTACTGTCGGAGAGGCAAGACCTGGACTCGTTATTCGTAATTTATGCCTCAAACTTTGAAGGTGTAATCCTGTTGATGGAAGATGTTGAGAGAATGTTGCATGTTCACCTCCGTCATGAAGGGAAGAAGATGAGAGAACTGGAGGAAGAGGAGGTACAGAGAGACGAAAGGAGAAAAAATGGGAAATTTTTTTCTGTGTGTATAAATAGGGCAACTTTAGATATTCATACATATATATATATATACAGATAGATAGATAGATCGATAGAGAGATAGATAGATAGATATTAGGATGTAGCCTCGAGCTCATCGTTGTTGGGAAGTGGTTAACGTAAACCCTGGAGACGCCAACGAGCAAGTCTGCTAACATAAACGGTAGGATAAATTTCCCTTCTTGCTCGCGACGAGCATTTCACAAATTCCACCCAAGATTTCCTCTTCTTCTCTTTTCTCCGTTTATCTTTTTTTCCAATCATGGTGTGAGGGCTTGACTTGGCTCATGAATTTCATCCTTTGTGTCGAAATCAAACAGGGGAGGTTTGTTTACAAGACGGGAGAGGGATTATGCAGGTTTATTAAGCCTTTCCTGTTAATCATGACTGAGTATATTTCTAAGGTTCGTGTAATCAGTGCACAGTGACATGCTGTAATGCCGTCACATTACTGTTCTGTCGACCCATTAGTGAAATATATACGTGGAAATTCTTTAGTTTCCTAAGTGCGGACTCATTTGCATATCTTTGATTGGTTTTTCTCAGTCTTTGGTTTTTCTCTGAGTAAGAATAACATGTACAACTTTAACACTAGGCCTGTCCCTAGTAAGTGGCCCTCCTCCTGCGGGAGGAGGAGGAGAAGGTGGAACGTGGCCGCAATCACTGGTGCCGAGCACCTCCACTGATGCCGCGGTATGATGGTTTTCTCAGTCGAAGTAAAGCACTTTCCAACAAGTTTGTGTTCATTACTTTACGGGCGATATCAGAGTCACTTAGTCTTAGATACCTGTTCTGACCAAGAGTTTCGATCGCTTTATTTCATTCTGAATACCTCTCTCAAGTCTCCTCTCAAGCTTCGCTTTTCTAAAGTGATAAAGTTAGGGTCGTCCACACGACTCTCACAGCTGTAGCTACAACCGAAACACAACACCCACTGTGCTTTAACTCGGATACCTGGTATCCCAGAACAGAATCCCTCAGTTACAAATGCCCCTTCGCTGCTTTGAAGGTTTTCATCTCACGTAACATCTCTTGCGGTATTGCAACCCACCTGTAGAGCGGGGAAGGCAAGTTTTAAGTCTTTACGGGAGGTAGAGGATCAACGAATGCTGCCCTTGAGGCCAGGCGAAGGCCCTGGCTTCTACTCCTAGATCGATGACCTCATAAACCGCATTCATTAAGACTTGTGGGATGTCATGACTGGCCTCTTCGTTCTTCAGGTCCCTAAGTGTCTCAGGGGTATATTCAAGGTGTCGTATCGCCCGCCACACACACTACACAACTGACTTGCACGATTCAGCGTGGTGTTCACCAGTAAATCATACCTGAAGCAACTCGTTACTCGCGGGTCATGAAGCGGATTTTTTTATATCTTATTTCCCAACCGGATATCAGTAACTCTGAAAAAAAAAGGACAAATGTCATACAAAATCAAGCTAATGTAAAGTTATCTTTAAACAGTTCGTCGAATGGGAAGATAACAGCATAGAGAGAGGAGGGAACAAAAGTCATTCGCTATGTTCCCGCGCATTTCGTCTCATTTTCCACTGCAGTGTCGGGCAGACTCACGTTTATTCGACTCGTGTTCCCTCCCATCAGGAACTCGCGTCAACATTACCTTCGAGATGTTGATATATTCAGCGTTTGGTTCCTCCTTGGCTCAGCCCAGCAGCCTCGAGGCAACACTTTCTCTTGCCAATTGACTTGTCCGCTGAGCCATGCTGGCTGGCCTCGTCACATGTCCTGGTGTGTCTCAGTCACATCTCACTCGCGCACGACCCAACCCCTACCACCCCCTATCTCTCACACGACCCCCTACCTCTCACACGACCCTCTATCTCTCACACGACCCTCAATCTCTCACACGACCTCCCTACCTCTCACACGACCCCCTGTCTCTCACACGACCCTCTATCTCTCACACGACCCTCAATCTCTCACACGACTCCCCTACCTCTCACACCACCCTCCTACATCTCCCACGACTCTCTCCTATCACGACCCCCATTCCTCTCCCACGACTCCTCCACCTCTCCCACGATCCTCCAATCTCTCCCATAGCCACCTCACCTCTCCCATGACCCCACTGCTTCTCATACGACCATTTACGTCTCCAACGACTCTCCTACTTCTCCCACAACCCCCCCTCACTTCTCACACGACCCCACCTCCCTCACGGTTTTCACGTCTCCCACGACTCGACTGCCATTTCCTCGACCTCACCCTCTCACGCGTCGTCAAATTTTCCTTTTATGAGGACAACACCACTTGGGGAGCAGTCTCGGACGACACACACTCTCCGAACACAACCATCTGGTACAGTCAGAGGCATCCAGACACACCAGCTTCGAAAAAAAAGACTGGAAAATGATAAACAAATATGAATAAACTAGCTGTCGTGTACATGCCTAGCGACATAACCAAATAGGGTTACTGGATAATGCATCAGGCGAGCTGTGAAGAAACCCTGGGCCACAGACGAGGCTTGACAATTAATCATACATCCTCAAGTGCCCTTTTACGTGGCTTCTGCAGCTCCAAGGCTGAGGTAGAATCAGCTGCCGGGAATTCATAGCCTTCTGGAGAATGATATGTTTTTCTTGCCGAAATGGCTGTTCAATTGCAATGTAACTTCAGGCAGGAAGCACATTTAGGTAGCACCACAAGACTTGATGACAGAACGTCCCAGCAATAAAACAGCACAAGGCAGAGATCTCGCGCATACCTGAGAGGCAAAATTTATGCTTGGCGAAGGCTATGATCCTTCCAATGTTGACCTGTTCTCCAGGTACCCACCCATTTCGATTCCAAATTACTCCTGCTGAAGGTACGGGCTACAAAATAAGGCTGTACAATTCGTTACAGACGAAAAATACTCCGTATATTAAAAACGGACAGCAACATCACCGACTTAAGATAAAGGCCCTGTTGGTACATGCCTAAGGAAAGCAGCAACAAAAAGATATAGCAGAACCCAAGAACACAACGAAGGCACAACAGCACAAGTATGGAACACACCTGGTTCCCTCGGGCCTCAAAGCACTGAGAAAGGCTCAGTCATCCATCGATATACACAATGAACATTTTTACGCTTCATGTAGCAGTTTCCCTCCACAACCTACTAGCATCATCACCACACACACACACACACACACACACACACACATACGCGCGCGCGCGCACCCTCAGTTTGACGGAGGTATGAAATATGGCACCAAAATTAGGTCTCCAGCAAACCCTCCACCAAGCACTTCATGAAAACCTACACCATACAATTGTACACTCTATAATGTCGTGCAGTGTTGCCAGAGTAGGCATGGATCATGGAGGGAGGTATATCGGAGGTCATCTGAAGCCAAAGATTACGGTCCTCTTTGGGCAAATAGCAAACGGGCAGCCAGATGTGAATGATTATATGCAACGAGACTCTGAAGTTGTGTCATATACATCACGTGCACATCGTCCTCCTTCAGGTACAGCCATGGGAATCATTAAATCACCTCCCCACACACGCTGGCCCTCGCCCCAAGAACATCTGTCTTGTACACCTGACCCGACAGGTCGTCAGGTTATCAGGTCAGTTTTTGCGTGTGGCATAGAGAGGTCATAAGGCCTCACTGGTGGATGGAAGACTTCTGTCTACATGGCCTAGCTGGGTAGGGAGGCAAGAAGCTAGATTTCCTCACAGTTTGAGGTATTCGCTTGTGGCTTGGTACTGAGGAGGAGATAAGGAGCAACGACGACTTGTCTCTGGCTGTACATCACCAGATCGGTCGCTCAATCGCTTGTGCTCTATGTCAGCGGGGTGGGAACTCCCATATGGTCCAGACTGCGACGTTGTGGGATGGATCTTGTTTACTGGGAATGATAGTGTCTGTATCTCTTGTGACAGAACACGTCACATGTCAGGGTGATGCTGTGCTCGTCTGGACAAGATGGCTAGCCTTTTTTTCCCTCCTAGCATCGACTTGAATTCCCACGGCAGTGGTGAGGGCAGCGAGGAGAGCAGTTGGAGGGTAGTAGAGAGGGCAGTAAGGAGGAAACACGGACATACATCACGGGTATCGGTCCGTGGCTGTAGCAGGTGAGGACCTCTTCACTAGGTGGCACATAACCCCCTCAGCAGATGTGACCAAGGCAGGATCCTCAGCAGTTCCCGCTTCAGCAGACGTAACAAAGGCAAGATCCTCAGCAGTTCCATCTTCAGCAAACGTAACAAAGGCAGGATCCTCAGCAGTTCCTTCATCAGCAAACGTGACAAAGGCAGGATCCTCAGCAGTTCCTTCTTCAGCAAACGTAACAAAGGCAAGATCCTCAGCAGTTCCCTCTTCAGCAAACGTAACAAAGGCAAGATCCTCAGCAGTTCCTTCTTCAGCAGACGTAACAAAGGCAGGATCCTCAGCAGTTCCCCCCTTCAGCAGACGTACCCAAGGCAGGATCCTCAGCAGCTGAGGAGCAAAAGACCAACATATATCAGCCGGGATGTAATTGGTTGGTGGTCGATGTCTCTGCTGCCCGCTGCCGCTGCCGCCCCAGTCTGTCAAAGTCGGTGTCGGAATGTTGTAAACGCTCGCAGAACAGAAGGGAAAAAATAGAATCCGATCCTTTATTTGAAGCGTAACAGCAGCACATGGTAGATGCTTTCTCTGGTTCCTGTCTCGGTGCATTACTCACTATCCCACCGTCGCATCCTTATCTTCTACTGCTCTCCCTCTCACAGATAAGGCAGATTCCTGTCCCATCTGTACGCCTGTGGCGGACGAGTCTCCGCCTCATTTTCTAAATTCACACGAAAAGTAGAACCAGACAAGAGGAGCCGCTGTCAGAGCAGTGTCACGTATAAACACCGATTGCTTCCATTGTGGCCGAAATGCTGAAGTGATACAGTGATCTGCGAAGCTGAAACTTTATTTCTAGACACTAAGAGAGAATAGGATGATCATAGTTCACAACAGACAAGCATAGATTACTTGTGCATACGAACTGCTTGGGGTTTACAGCTGATCATAGTGCACTGTTCGCTTGGTGAACAGCCAAGGGAAATATAGTGGAAATTCAACGGGAAGCTGCTGAACTGGACGAGCGATGAATGGTAATTTTTTTGGATAAAACGTCTTGAAGAACTTTGGAACTGATGCTGTTGTTCTAAGACGTATCCACGGTTTATGTGTTGCTCCTTTAGAACTTCTTGAGTCCTGTTCCATCCACGATCGTCCAGGTCACATTACACATCACCATGTATTGTATTATCGTTATTATCTCTTTTATCGTGTAACTATCGTTTGTCAAGATAAGTAGAACTATCGCAGACTCGTCATCTCTTTATTACAGTCAAGTTCAAATCGAATCGAAAAAGTAGATTAGTCTGATGGAGTAGTTTCGAAAAGCAAGTGAAGAAATATATGACCAACACACAACTTCCATTATTTTTCTTAAGACGTTTACGAAAAGAATCTTTTTCTCCTCCAAGGAAGGAATGAAAATATATCTTATTTACTACCGCGATTTTAATGAGAGCTGAAATCCTGTTATTTACTGGGCACGTTTCCCAGACGTCGCCACAGTACACCACAGGTGGCCCCGGGGGCATCCAGAACATGTGTTACCTCCACAACAAAGAATGCCTCCGCCTCCACTTCCCGCAGCTCCTACTCCTCTCCTCTCCCTCGGCCGCGAGTTTCCAATCGACAAGACACACACCCACCCACACCCTCGCCTACAGAGCCATAAAGGACCGGGATTCCTCCCTGGCAGAGACACATGCCCAACCCGGGCACACAACAGAAGCATCTGCCACAGTTCCCAACAAGCCATTAATACACTTCCGCCCAATAGCCGAGGCTTATTTCTTATACTCAGATGAAGTTACCATCTGCGCGCGCGGCGGAATTTTCCCGCGGCCTTTAAAAATACCCGGGTAATGATGTGTACAGGTGCTTCCCGCGTGTGTATGTGTGTATGTTACTGCGAGAACAAAGGTGTGCTATACACAGTTCAGGGTGTTAATGAGGCGAGTCAATAAATCTCAAGAAACGGGACGCAATCCTTTGTTGTGAGGAAAATGAGGAGTAATATTCATTATTGTTGTTATCATCATTATTATTATCATTATTATCATTATTGTTATCATCATTATCATTATTATTATCATTACGGTCTCTGTGCCATCATTCACTGTCTTGCTCACGTTAAGTCCACATCAGACACATACGATCTTTCTCACTAGACTCGTAATCTTTTTCACGTCTAGTCTCCCTCAAAGACTCTCCTCGGTCTCGCAGTCTTTTGTTTCATATTTCATTTAACCAAGAAATAAAGTTTACTTTCATCCGGATCTCTAACATTCAGTAGGTCTTCAGAATCCCCAGCAAATATCTGTATCTTTTCTCAACCTTTTAAGATGCAGCTCCGTCTTCCACCCTTCGTATTTCAGTCTCATTCTGTAGCATTCCTCTGTGTGTGTGTGTGTGTGTGTGTATGTGTGTGTGTGTGTGTGTGTGTGTGTGTTTTCAGAATTTACCCACGAAAAGTCCTCGACCGTCTATAGACTGCTTATTTTCCTTATCACTTCCCTTATCTTCATTGCTTTACATGCCAGTGTTCAATGAATCTTAATTACCTCACTAATACCAGCCTGGCGTAGCACCAATTATTCCACTCAAGAGTTTTCCATTTTCGCTCTGTACGTCTTCATTCCACCATGCCTTACCTTTTCTGTTATTTTCTCTCTGTATCCCTTCGTTCACTTCCATCTTATCTCGCATATCTAATCAGTTACACCCACAGTAATACACCTATTTTCCTCTCCCCTTCCACACACACACACACACACACACACACACACACACACACACACACACACACACACACACACACAGGAACTCAACCCTTCAAGGTTATTCAACTGGAAAAAACATTCAATCTTAGCAGCACAGAAGACACTTCCAGACATGGACAAAATTCCAGTTCTGCTCTCTGTCATTTACATACACATGAGAATATGGTATTTTCTTTCATTGAATAACACCACAAGGTGAAGCCCTACTTTCCCAACCTCGAGACATGTTCTGCCTTAACGGCGCCACTCGCCCTCCTTATCTGTTTTTGGAACCGATCCTCGCTTAGGGCATCTCCCCAAGCACAGTACAGTGTCTGGGGATTTTATGAATCCCTTATGAAATCTCTTTAATTTATTTCATCACCTGAAAAATATTTCGTCGGTCTCTTTCTTGTAGTTGTATAGTCCAAGTGTGTTTTATACTTGCCTTAAATAATGAATATATTTGAACTGTTTTAGGATATTAAACGTCTCTAGTTTGTCCAGCTTTGTCCCTAATATGTCTTCAACCCAGCTCTTGCCGTACATTTCCAGACTTGTCACCCGTTGTTGATACAGCCATGTCACCTTCCTTGGTGATTTACGTTTGTAGACCATTCCAAAAGTTTCTCCTCGGCTGTTTCTCCTCATACACCCTCCGTACGAGCATCCTCTTTATGCCAGTGGTGGAAATGGGGTCCCATCTCTACGTTCTCTCACCTATGGTATCTTATAAGAAGTGGCATTACATAGAGCCATACCCTATCTCACTCATGGTGTCTTTCTGTAAGCCAGTGACATCAATTGGCCCCACCTCATACCACCTATGTTTACCAAATATCATCAGATCTTTTCTGTACGTTGCATCCGCCTACACAAATCACCTTGCCACATCTACCAACACTCTACCACACCTCCCAACATACAGCTACACCTTCCAGCACACAGCCACACCTCCCAGCACACAGCCACACCTCCCAGCACACAGCCACGCCTCGCAGCACACAGCACACAGCTACACCTCCCAGCACACAGCCACACCTCCCAGCACACAGCTATACCCTCCCTCTACCTATACCTTTCCCACTTTCACGTCACATATTGCCACACCTTCCTTTGCCCCACCCGTTTTCCACCTACCCAGTGTGTATATTGCCACACTCTCTTTGATGTATCCCCTTTTTATTCATTTTCGTGACCATGACGCCCGGTAACCCAGTTTCATCTTACTTTTGACCTTCCTGTTACTACCATCCAGATCGTTTCAGTCCCACATTCCCCATAATTTATGCTGCTTGTCCCATTCACACCTTTGGTATTTCATGCTCCAACTTGAGAAAAAAACTTTTATAGAGTCCACAGAAATGAAAATATCCGACAAAACCAACTTTTATCTCTCCTTATAACTCGAAGTCAGGGACACTCCGGGTACTCCATCTCGATCAGTGTTCTGAATTAACCTTTTAATGCAGAAAAGAAAAATGACGTTTGGAACACCTCAGTAAACTGATAGTTTCTCTTCCCCTCCACCCACCCACCAAGCTTGTCCACTATGAATATACGATTTATTTTTACCATACCACGAGTACCGTGACTCCATGCCACTTTGCCCACTTCAGGGCCACCGTCCGAGGTCGGGAAGTGAGAAAGCCACACACACACACACACACACACACACACACACACACACACACACACACACACACACACACACACACACACACACACACACACACAGTTATCCAAACACATGCATGTTATTGAAAGAGAGATAAATAGACAAATAGATTAATAATATATATAGACAGCAGACAAGCAGAGCTGGACAGAGATAAAGACAGATGACCAGATACATACGGTATGTGCAAGGAATAAAGGATTATTGAAAATTCAGAAAGGCAGTGGGTCAGGTGGGTAGCCAGAGGGTCAGGTGGGTAGCCAGAGGGTCAGGTGGGCAGCCAGAGGGTCAGGTGGGCAGCCAGAGGGTCAGGTGGGCAGCCAGAGGGTCAGGTGGGCAGCCAGAGGGTCAGGTGGGCAGCCAGAGGGTCAGGTGGGCAGCCAGAGAGTCAGGTGGGCAGCCAGAGGGTCAGGTGGGCAGCCAGAGGGTCAGGTGGGCAGCCAGAGGGTCAGGTGGGTAGCCAGAGGGTCAGGTGGGTAGCAACGCCACCTCGTGAGAGGGTTGAGGGGAGGAGGATCCGGCTTCTCACGTCTCAGTAATTACAATTTCTGGAGGTTTCCCGCATCACTAATACTCAAGGTATCAGTAATCCAGCGAGAAGATATTGTGAAAAGAGAAATATATATATATATATATATATATATATATATATATATATATATATATATATATATATATATATATATATATATATATTTATATTTATATTTTATTATACTTTGTCGCTGTCTCCCGCGTTTGCGAGGTAGCGCAAGGAAACAGACGAAAGAAATGGCCCAACCCCCCCCCCCCATACACATCTATATACATACGTCCACACACGCAAATATACATACCTACACAGCTTTCCATGGTTTACCCCAGACGCTTCACATGCCCTGCTTCAATCCACTGACAGCACGTCAACCCCGGTATACCACATCGCTCCAATTCACTCTATTCCTTGCCCTCCTTTCACCCTCCTGCATGTTCAGGCCCCGATCACACAAAATCTTTTTCACTCCATCCTTCCACCTCCAATTTGGTCTCCCTCTTCTCCTTGTTACCTCCACCTCCGACACATATATCCTCTTGGTCAATCTTTCCTCACTCATCCTCTCCATGTGCCCAAACCACTTCAAAACACCCTCTTCTGCTCTCTCAACCACGCTCTTTTTATTTCCACACATCTCTCTTACCCTTACGTTACTCACTCGATCAAACCACCTCACACCACACATTGTCCTCAAACATCTCATTTCCAGCACATCCATCCTCCTGCGCACAACTCTATCCATATATATATATATATATATATATATATATATATATATATGTTGTTTGGAGCGATGTGGTATACCGGGGTTGACGTGCTGTCAGTGGATTGAATCAAGGCATGTGAAGCGTCTGGGGTAAACCATGGAAAGCTGTGTAGGTATGTATATTTGCGTGTGTGGACGTATGTATATACATGTGTATGGGGGGGGGTTGGGCCATTTCTTTCGTCTGTTTCCTTGCGCTACCTCGCAAACGCGGGAGACAGCGACAAAGTATAAAAAAAAAAATATATATATATATATATATATATATATATATATATATATATATATATATATATATATATATATATATATATATATGTATATATATATATATATATATTCTTTTCCATGCTAAGGTTGCTCATAAACGAATGATATGTGGGCGATCTCCTCAAAACGCGTCTGAATGGGACAGCCATGTATATATTCTAAAGACAGAAGCAGACACGTGAAGTTGGCCTTTGTCCTAATCCTTAAGGTTAAGGTCAATGGCAACTTAAGTTAAGGATAGTGTGGTGAGGATGTAGTGAAGTTGAGGATGTACCCAAGATGAGGGTGTTGTCATGATAAAGTTGTAGTGAAGTGCATTCTTCTGATATCCAGTAAATGAGCTCGTTGTGCTGAGACACCCCTGGTGTGACGGCAGGCTTATGAAAAAAAATATATGACCTGATTCCATCAAGAACGTACACAGAAACAGTGTCCTAAATGGAGACACAGAACTTCATGGGAGAGGGAAAAAAAACAGAACATTGTTTAAAGGTGAGGGTCGAGCATTTCTCTCCATTACGTAGAAAAGACTGACGTATTCTTTTTACACTTCAGATATTTTTTGATACAGAGGGAAAGGGAAAGGTGGAGATTCATTCTCATGGCTAAATCTCTTGTCTAATAATCCACATGGATCTTTGGAAATGAAGGGAACTGGGGGCCTTGATCAGACGTCGGTGCTGTGGGGCAAATCATCAGACAAATAATGATCATCATGGGTTGGAAGATGTTCATAAGTTTCACTTCGGGAAAGGAGGACTTATAAGGATGAGCGACTGCTAATATTCCTTACGGAGACTGAGCTAAGCAAACAGCCACTTGTACATTCTCCACGCTCCGAGCATAGCCGATGAGGGTCCACTGGCTGGGGAAGACGGGGTCAGACGCTAATCATTTATCACTCGACTTAACTTGGACTGATCCATTGTTGACGAGAACAATACATTAGCACAATGGCGGGGGCCACGAAAAATTATGACTTTTTTATGGTGTTCCCCCCGAGGCCTCGAGTGGGAGAAAGACTCAGTGGTTGGCCCTAAGGTCGAAGGAGGAGGAGGCGGAGGCGGTGGTGGGCACCTGAACCATATGTTGGTTTTAGTAGATTATACGTTCCGTCCTGTGGCCTAGTGTCCCTCCTGAGCCGTGTGCCCATCAAGCTACCGTGGGAAGATGAAACGAAATCCTCAAGGCAGTTTAGAATTGGGTATTGGTTGTGATCTCCCGGACGATTTTCATGGTCAAATCTGTCAGGAGATATGTCGTGAAGGGTTGTGACACACACACACACACACACACACACACACACACACACACACACACACACACACACACACACACACACACACGGCTACAAACAGGTCTGTAACAGTGCTCTCTTAATCAACCTCCCCCGTGTGATTGACCTCGGTCACTACAGCACGTACCGAACGAGTCTCTCTCTCTCTCTCTCTCTCTCTCTCTCTCTCTCTCTCTCTCTCTCTCTCTCTCTCTCTCTCTCTCTCTCTCTCTCTCTCTCTAAGTCGAGGGAGCTACGGGTCTTGCTCCTCCCGTCATCGTTGGAACGGGATCCGTCCGTAGGTGGACGGCGGCAACAACGTCGTCTGTCTGTCTGTCTGTCTTCGTCGCTCGGGGGATCTGAATATTGAAGGGTTTAGTGAGCACGTCTTTGTTGTGCCGGATGACACACACACACACACACACACACACACACACACACACACACACACACACACACACACACACACACAAGGGATGGCCAGAGCCAAACCATTACCTCATTGTCCCGATCTTCCTTGTAACTAACCTGACCTGGATGCATGGGAGAGAGTGCGGCTTGGGTTGCGTAATAGAGGGGTTCCACTGTACGGATCGTCGCCGCTGTATAGTGGACCCCTAATAAGATATACCGACTACCTCCCCTGAGGGAGGAGATGCCTGACGGGTATGACCAGTTAGTGTCCTCCCTGTCACTGGCAACAATAGCTTAGGTTTGCCTTGCCTATAATTACCGTGGAAGTTTGACCGTCTTGCAGTGTCTTATGCACATAGCTTTCCTTTTACTGTAATATGAATACTTTTTATCTGTTGTTGTCATTATCATTATCATTATCATTATTATTGTTGTTGTTATTGTTATTATTATTATTATTATTATTATTATTATTATTATTATTATTATTATTATATTATTATTATTATTATTATTATTATTATTATTATTATTATTATTATTATTATTATTATTATTGTTGTTATTATTATTATTATTGATATTATTATCAATATTATTATTATTATCATTATCATTATTATTATTATTATTATTGTTATTATTATTATTGATATTATTATCAATATTATTAGTATTATCATTATTATTATTATTATTATTATTATTATTATTATTATCATTATCATTATTATTATCATTATTAGTAAGCATTTACTTCAAAGATTTTTTCTTCATCATCACTTGGTACTTTTTAGACTTCTGAACACGACGGTACGACCTTCCAGCACGACGGTACAATTCTTGAGCACGACAATAACGACCCTTTGGGTAGTTATGGCCTGACCTTTGACCTGACCCGTGAGAGGCATCTGCATAGCCAAGACGTCGTCCCCAAGGGCCGTACCGTCGTACTGCAATGGTCGTGTAGTCATAACCATGGTTACGACAGTCGTGCTCTGCGGGTTGATTTCATTCGTAGACGTTACGTAGTGATGTCATTTCCTTTGATGTATCACTCTTGTGTCAGAGGCACTGTAGATAGGAGGAGATAAATGAATTAATGATCTAGATCAATGATGATGTTCTTCACCAAAAAGGGACAAAATAGGAGCAGAATACCAAATAAAAGGGGATCAGCGCGATAAATGAAAGAGCGAAGGCGTTAACGAATGCGTTTATGAAATTTAGATGACGAGATAATCGTGCTGTTTGTATACACTGTGGGTCATAAATATTGGCCAACAAATGGTGATGGTCTTTGATGAAGGGAGAAGACCTTGTGGTCCACGTGGGGTACGAACCCAAGGGGGCTTGAGTTCGTGCAGGGTTTGTCCCAACGACCGTGTTTAAGGTCCGCTCAGGGGGGTTTGGTTCGAGACGCATAGTTTATCAATCCCCCATTGTTCCTTGTCAGTACTTATGCAAAAGACATACATGTGTGCGTCGCTGTGTGTGTGTGTGTTTATATACCAGTCCGTTTGGATGTATGTTTATATACACATGTGTCTTTGCGTACTTCCCAGTCTGAGTGTGTGTGTGTGTGTAAGTTCTCAGAAGACTAGGCACCTGGGGACCACCTCAACCGCCACCGGTAGCAGTGGCGGGGAGGACTAGTGTGTGTGTGAGGCCCTGGCTGATCCCTGGCAGGTGTCGGCGGAGACCGTCAGTGTCCACGCCGCTCTGGCCGAGCCGCGGGACCAGAGGAGATGGGAGAGGTTAACCACTCTAAGCCGGATACAAGTCTTATGACGGAGACTGTTCAGACCACACTAAACAACTACCCGAGCTTTTAAAGGCTCTGGAATTAAAACTACCATTTAGAAGTGATTATAACCCCCCCTGCCTTGAGGATAATGATATGACCCCAGTCTCACGATGACCCCCCGGGTATGATGGCCTGACATTTGACCTGGTCTTTTAAGGGTGTCACCAAAGGTCACGCCGTCGTACACCAGTGTCGAAATCTCTTGCTCAATGGGGCGTACCGTCGTCCTTAAGGGGCTACTACGTACCATGGGATGACACGTACTGACTATACATTTTCTCATTCCAATTCGAATCAAGAATGAACAAGAGTTTTCATTGGCGGGAACGACACAGTGGCTATCCCCCCGTCTGGCCACGTAAGTCTGCCATGTGAAATAACTTGGTTCCCATGACTGCCTGGAGGCACCGCCTGTCTCGTCCAGGATCCACTGAACTCGTTCGTGCGACGTGAACATCCTGTGGTACGGGTGTGGTGCCACACTACCCTTCCATCACGTCCTCCTGATGCTGCTGCGCCACTCTGGTAGAGGCCCAGAGAGAGAGAGAGAGAGAGAGAGGCAGGCCCCCACGTCCGCTTCGCGTCGCAAGTACTAATACACACAAATAAGTCTTCCATGACGCGTATTTTCCTGATGCATATAGATGACAAGATAATGGCGCGGAAGAGATAACATGAGTGATTTCCATGCATATGCAAATGTTAGTGTTTGGTATGTAAATTCCCCGGACCACCACACGCAGCCAGTGCATTCTGACCCACGCTCTGAAGAGCTGTGAAGCGTTACGTTAGGTCAGAGGTCAAAGATGGCCTCTGGTGGTGTATTTTTAGGTCAGGCGAAGCAAGCCAAGCATATAAAGGACTAATTTTCATACGCGACAAGAGAAACATAAAATGAATATATATTATTTTTCTTAACGTCGAAGGCGCCAGTCACGGACGAAAGTCTTCATCAGGGCCAGACCTTAAATAAGACACGAGAAAAAGATCTGAAGAGAAAGAGAAAGAAGGAGAGAAGACGAGAAGACGAGAAATAATCTAAAAGTTTTGGAGGGAGTCGAAAACGTGATTTTGAAAAAAAAAAAAAAAGAGAGAAAAAAAAAGGTCAGGTTGATGATGTTTGGAAAGACTTGAAAAGGTAAAGATTTCTTAAGCTTTGCTGTGGAAGGAAAGAGACAGATATCAAACTGGCCCACCCTTGAGTTGCCAGAGGCAGCATAGTTATCATGTGCATAGAACTTTATCCTTATCGTTATTATCATTATCATTGTTATTGTTATTATTATCATTGTCATTAATAGTAGTAGTTGTAGTAGTAGTAGTAGCAGTACCGTCATTATCATTATCATTGCTATTATTGCATGAAAAAACTATTGTAGATTATAACCACCTAAGCTGATGCAACAATCATCGCTATTCAACTAAGACGTCAGTGGACGTGTTCGCCAGAAATAACAACATCCCTGAGAACGGGATATCAGTGCACCAGATCCCAGCGAACAAGGAAATCAATCCCAGCTCTGATACAAGGCTGTGTGCAAGGATCAGGTCAGGCAAGGCTGGGTTAGATGAGGTCAAGATATGTCAGGTTCGATAATGTTCTCCTTTCACTGAAATCTTATCCCGTGGGAATTTGGTCTTACCCCTGCCAGTACGATGCAACACACACACACACACACACACACACACACACACACACACACACACACACACACACACACACACACACACGCACTAGTGCGTATATATGGAAACACATGTAACAGAAGCTACATATGCATATAGTATGTACATAAACAGTTACATACAGATGTACATATTTTGTGTATATTTTGTGTATATGTAAATATGCATATATCTGTCTTATTGCCAGTTTGTCTGAATACGTGTATGTATGTATGTATGTATGTATGTATGTATGTATGTATTCATGCATGTATGTATGTAAGAAGAAGTGGAAAGAGACAGACTTACGGATAGATACAAAGGGGAATGGACACAGAACGATCAATCCAGTCGTTGCTACTATGAATTGGTCACTACATTTCATCCTTAATATCTTTGCCCCGTCCCCTGACCTTGTTCGACCTGGGAAAGTATCTTTCATCCTTCACAAACATGACCCTACGAAACCTTAAGTCCATTGTCTCTAAAGTCGACAAGCGCAGGACAATATCATCGTCAAATAATCCCTCCATTCAGAGCCCCACAGTAGTGCGTTCGGTAGCACCCAGGGCAATGACCTTGACCCGAGAGGCATATGATGAGATGTAAACAGTGATTATGGGGAATACAGTGTCATACCGATGATGATAAACACTTCCTTCCAACAATGGTTGTTTACCGACACCCGATCATTCGCGTCTGTACAGATAAAGTTTCAAATTCTCGTGACATAGTACCAACATGACAGTAAAGTTTTTGGGATGATTATCTACGGATAGTCCCCGTAGACATTATAGTAACTGTAGGTATAATATTCACAATGTAGTAGGTAGTATCGCTGACCAATAAATCATACGCGGGGGGGGGGCTCGATAAGGTTCGAGTCCTAGTGTGGGCAGTAGGCTCACAGCCAACCCATCTGTTCATCCTCCTCCTTAGCGCTGGTCAGTGGGTCCCTGGCGTTGGCTCGGGGATATGTATATCCATATAATGAATCTGAAATGGCCATGGCCGGGGGAGGCGGCTCACAGTTGCCCATGCCACTCCTATCATAGAAAATGAACCATAAGGGTGAAAGGGAATGAATGGGAGTGAGTTTACCATGGGTCATTCCAGGCAAAAACGATGACCTCCAGGCCCACCAAATGAGGTCAGACAGCTTCATAATGGAGGTCATTCTTCGTGTCGAGAGCCCCCTGACCCGGCCCCATGACCTGACCTCGCCTGGGACACGGAGGTCAGCCGTGTCTGGAAATAAGGTCATTTTTCACACTGTGAACCCAAAGCACAAGAGACGCAGGAGATTATGGAGATTAAAGGGAAAGTTAGCTGTGTGCGTCCTGTACTTAACACTGTGGGAAAGAAGATTTATTTTCTCGTATTGCTGCTGTTTACTTGTGTACACGAATTCACGTATTTTGTCATCAGTTTTCTTGTCAATTTCTTCATTCATTTCTCTCTTTGTTTCGCCATTTCGTCATCCCTTCGCAAGCGTTTTGTTTACTTACCTACCAGTCTGACTGTAGGTCTGCGTGTGTTTGTTTAGGCTATTTGTTGTCTTCTCATCACAAGAGATCTGAGTCAAGTAGCCAGATGTAAGTGGACTGAAAAAAACCTATATGAGTAAACTTGTTGAGCAAAATCCCCCGTCCTATACTAAACTGTACGATAGTTTCAGTCAGACGACCGGCAGCAGGAACCTCTAGTGCCCGTACGATAGTTTCAGTCAGACGACCGGCAGCAGGGACCTCTAGTGCCCGTACGCTTGACAACCGTACGATGATATAAAAAAAAGAAGTGATTTTGACCTAACGTTTTCTCTCGTAACCAGTTTTTTTTGCATTACTGTAGCGACCGGCAGTTTCCCTCAGTGCAGAATTTCGCGATTCTTAATTATGTTGCTGTGGAGACACAGAGTCATGAAATGAATTCTTGATTTCTTACTGTTAGGGAATTTCTTCGTCATTATCTCCCTTCATGTATTCACGTTGTCAGTCTGCCACTCCTATTTTCCCTTTGATTTATCCTCTTTATTTAGTTTGGCTTGTCTGATTCTTATAGGTTTTTTAGCCACACACACACACACACACACACACACACACACACACACACACACACAATGGTGATTTAGCGTCCTTGTCAAGGACCAAGCGACTTTAGGTGTAGCGGGAAATGCTGAAGTTACGATTCCCATGTCCATCATTCGTTATAATATGTTGCACTGAAGCGCTGTATTGAAAACTATAATATTTACTAAGTTTTACAATAAACAAAATATTACTTCATTGTGTAAATACTGAAAAAAAAAAAAACGAAATCAGTTTCTTTCGGGGAGAGTCAGATGAAATCACTGGAAGTCATTAGAGAGAGTGGACCAAATGTAACAAGAGATGACAAACTTGCAATATAGTTAATGTCGGAGGAATGTTTGGTAAATATCCTAACCTAACCGGACGCAAGGGGAATAAAGGAAAATTACTAGGAGAATAAAAAAAAAAGAAATGTATCCAGTACACTCATTACATATATGGCCTCACCACTTACAAAGACGCTCTTCGGCTTCCTACAGCACTGGGAGGCTACAATCTCCGGTGAGCAGCAGTGTTGTGGCCAGATAGTGAATACCGGGGAGTGGTCGAAGCCCATCACGTAAATACGTGAGGCACAAATGACGCCCATAGATCCCCGCTGGCCGAGGCAGGAAGACCGGAGTTGCCTCTCACATATAATATAAAAAAAGGAGCCAAGAATTCCAAGGCACGTTGTGTACACCCGCGGTAGCCGTCCTGACAGCCAGTTTGCCTGAGCTAATCAGCCTAAAAGCCCTTGACTTTTTCTCTCGTGGGTCCCCCCCGATGGTTCAGATCACGTATGATAAATACGATGCGACGCCTCTTGTCCGCTCCAGCGCACGGGGGAAGGGATCTGTGGCTGGAAAATGAGGGAAATCTACCGTGCGCCGTATGACAGTGTTTGACGAATGGTCGCCACATCCAGTCAGCTGCCAGTAAAGTCCAGACTTGGTATAATGATACGGGTCCATTACTGTAAGGATGTACACTGTCTATAACACTGAGCTGGATCAGTCCTTATACCATGCATCAGGTAGGGCCAATTAAGTCCTTGTTCCATACATCAGGTAGCGATGCTCGATATATTCTGTGACAGAGATAGAATATCATTTATCTTACGAAGAGACTTACACTCTTCCAGCTGTTGGGTTAGTGGCTAAGGACTGGCAGCTGCGTTTCGTCTTGGGTTTTTTTTTTTCTGTAGAAATTTCAAGATATCATCGAACTTTTAATTCATTGATTTCCAATCCCATGGTAACTTTAGTGAGTGCTTTAAGATCAATGACAGACATTAGTGTATGTGTCTGGCATTCGATCGTGAAGTTAACACACTGCCTAAACGAGAGACTGAAAAAGAAATTGAAGTCTGTACTAAAGTCCGTCATGACTCTTGAGAAATGCTGCATTGTAATTAGTCATAAGAAAATTGTCGACAGTGTGACCAAATGGTGCAAAGGGAACCTTCGTGAAGATTATAGGTCGAATCCCACGCTAACGTTGATTACTCGTGAATACACTACGCACCTGATACAACGAAATGTATGACGTAGCTACTGTCATCATCAAGTCCACTGTCCGATGTCGGAGGCGACCTGAAATGTAATGGTAAGGTGCCACTGAAGGATGACGTATCCAGTAGACTCTAATCACGGTAGACGTACATGGTCCACTACAACACGTACATCAACACCTTTACTAAACGGTGTTGGTTTTTGTAGCTCAGGATCGTCTTCGAGGGTTCGTTCTTTTAGGGGCCTTGTCTCCATGACCCACACGGGACTGTTAATCCGACTAAGTGTATATAGCTGTAAACAACAGTCATGTGGCCCATTGGAGATAACGTCTTGTTTATTGTAAGGTAAAGGATTCTGGCTTAATCCCCTGAGCACGACGGTACGACCCTTGGATATGATGGTCCGGCCTTTTACTTGACCCTTAGGGCCTAGGTCAATGGCCAGTCTACTATACCCAGGGTATCATAACCATCGTACTGAAGGATTGCACCTTCGGGTTCAAGCTAGATATTGGATGTTAGCGAATGAGGCCATTTCTCTTGTTTGTTCCTGGCGCTTAACGCGGCAACCATCGCTAACCAGAGCAAGGACTTGGACACGATCACACCAACGACATTCGTAGTCCCCTTCTTCAGCAGCAGCAGCAGCAGCAGCGCCACCAACAAGAACAACAGCAATAATAGCAGCAGCAACAGCAGCAGCAGCAGGCCAGAGATAGGCCCTTCCCCCGGGGTCGCCATCAGCTCAGTGATGGTCATTTACATAATGTTCCTAGCAGCCCCAGCTAGTCTGGGGCCCAGGGCGACGCCTGCCCATTACGGCCCTCAGGGCTCGCACCTTATCTCTGTCCATCTATCTTCCCTCATATAATGTCCGGTCTCAGTTATTCCGCTGCGAATGATCATAGCGTAAGATCAAGGAGTGACTTGTAGATATCGTTCGCTACATTCTTCTCATATCAGCGATGAATCTACCCCAAGTTTGGTCATCAAGAAGTGTCGGGGATATTCGACGATGATGATTAGGATGCAATACGCTCCGTGTGGACGGATTATATCTTACTTCTGCAGGCGCTGTGTCATCGCGAGGGTGATGAGAGCATCACAGAGCATCTATAAAGACTTCTCACTTGTTCAGTCAAGGAAACACATCAACAGGAGTCTCCCCACCCCATCCCTGCTCCACCCTCCTCATCTTCTACCCACCCACACCCCGCCGAGCTACCCCCAGTACCTGGTGAATAATAACAGGTGGACAGGTCTTAGGCTGAGTGTACAGAGGCCTTCAGTGTCTCGGGTCAGTAGAGAAGAGAGACTGGGGTGCCTACCACCCGAAGGGATTATCCTGATGTTGTCGAGGTGAGGCAGGTGGTAATGATCGCTGAGAGAGGGGACTCTTAAAGACTATTGTGGTGGTGGGGGTGTATGGACCTCGTCGAAGCAGCCTTGCTTGCGCCACGACAATCAGTGAGACATCAAAGAAAGTTAGGAGAGTCTCTCTCTCTCTCTCTCTCTCTCTCTCTCTCTCTCTCTCTCTCTCTCTCTCTCTCTCTCTCTCTCTCTCTCTCTCTCTCTCTCTCTCTCTTCGGTCGATCCGTCGCACTAGCCCACTCTCGAGCCCCTCTAGCCCACCCTCCTCTTTGCCGTGTGCTGTCCTTTCCCAGCTATTGTGGCGCAACATGATGGCGTAAAGGTAAAATATCCGTTAGACTGATCCAGAGGGCAGGCTTGGGTGTGACCTGTGGGTGTAAGGCTGGCTTGGGTGTGACCTGTGGGTGCAAGACAGGCTTGGGTGTGACCTGTGGGTGCAAGACAGGCTTGGGTGTGACCTGTAGGTGCAAGGCAGGCTTGGGTGTGACCTGTGGGTGTAAGGCAGGCTTGGGTGTGACCTGTGGGTGCAAGGCAAGCTTGGCTGTGACCTGTAGGTGCAAGGCAGGCTTGGGTGTGACCTGTGGGTGCAAGGCAAGCTTGGCTGTGACCTGTAGGTGCAAGGCAGGCTTGGGTGTGACCTGTAGGTGCAAGGCAAGCTTGGCTGTGACCTGTAGGTGCAAGGCAGGCTTGGGTGTGACCTGTAGGTGCAAGGCAGGCTTGGCTGTGACCTGTAGGTGCAAGGCAGGCTTGGGTGTGACCTGTGGGTGTAAGGCAGGCTTGGGTGTGACCTGTAGGTGCAAGGCAGGCTTGGGTGTGACCTGTGGGTGCAAGGCAAGCTTGGCTGTGACCTGTAGGTGCAAGGCAGGCTTGGCTGTGACCTGTGGGTGTAAGGCAGGCTTGGGTGTGACCTGTGGGTGCAAGGCAGGCTTGGGTGTGACCTGTGGGTGCAAGGCAGGCTTGGGTGTGACCTGTGGGTGCAAGGCAGGCTTGGGTGTGACCTGTAGGTGCAAGGCAAGCTTGGGTGTGACCTGTGGGTGCAAGGCAGGCTTGGGTGTGACCTGTGGGTGCAAGGCAGGCTTGGGTGTGACCTGTGGGTGCAAGACAGGCTTGGGTGTGACCTGTGGGTGTAAGGCAGGCTTGGCTGTGACCTGTGGGTGTAAGGCAGGCTTGGGTGTGACCTGTGGGTGCAAGGCAAGCTTGGGTGTGACCTGTAGGTGCAAGGCAGGCTTGGGTGTGACCTGTGGGTGTAAGACAAGCTTGGCTGTGACCTGTGGGTGTAAGGCAGGCTTGGGTGTGACCTGTGGGTGTAAGGCAGGCTTGGGTGTGACCTGTGGATCACGTTATATAAGCCGACAGCTCATAGTGACTTGGGGTGGTGATCCAAGACGTCTAATGTTGTAGGGACCCGGTGGTGGCGTAGAGAGTATATGTGACGTCTGATGACCGTGGCTGCGGTGACCCATGATAATCTAGGCCATGGTGACGTAAAAAAGAAAAAAAAAATGACCTTCGACCTGCAATTGCTGGTAGCGAGTTGTCTCAGCACCAGTTGCCTGGTGGCGAGTGACCAAACACACATCGAGCGGGAAAGTATTCACACGAGAATATAAAATGTTCTTTATTTGCCCTAAAGACATCGTATGCATCTCGAAGACAGCGGAACGCGCTAAAACCTTCCTGGCATTTGATAGAAATTTGTTACGACTTGCTGGACAGCTTGTTGCAACGTGACTGTAGCTTGCGACATCAAGTGAGCGAGCAAAACCGTGTCAAAATCCGTACGAGAGTTAGAGACACATTTCTGGCTGAAAAGGATTTACAGTCACTGCTCAGTAAGGCGGAAATACCGAGGCACACGCGCGCGCGCGCGAACACACACACACACACACACACACACACACACACACACACACACACACACACACTTTAATTAAAGTCGTGTCGCGTTAAAGAGTAATTCCTGACCCATTCAAACCAGAGTCAAATTACTTAAATGTTTAGCATATCCTGAACGCCAGATGACAGGGGAAAAAAAAAAGGGGGGAATCCTTCGTGAGGGAGTTTCGCAATATTCTGACGTCATACGTACTTCTTATAACCCTTAACTTCCAGTTTCACTGATTCCGAGTCACGTTATTTTGAAAAATATTTGGATTGTAATTCCAGCTGGTGTCGCAATTCGTCCTCAGCCGTGAGTTACAGTGTGGTGAAATTTTCCCGTTCGTGTCAATACGAAATTCTTCAGTGGAGGCGTGTTTCACACCCGCATTACAAAGTTGATATCACTTAACCATATGGAGTAGGTGAGGTACTTCGAGACAGATGCTACTACGTGTATTTCTGGTCTATTTTTTGATAAATGTATATCACTTATCGTAATCGTTTATCTCCTTTGGAATGTAGACTGTTCTATTTCTAATTCTGTTTATACGAAAAAGTGAATCGAATTCAGGAGTGATTGAAGTATCATATATGGATATTGTTTTTCTTGAATCCATTCAACACAGTGATATACTCTATCGCTACTCATGTGTTGCTTGCTTCTTCTTTTTTTCTCCTCTACTTCACTGTTGTTTACTGTCTTTGCTACAGACTCTTCACCATCAGAGGGGAGCTCGATCGTATGACAGGTTCCCTCACCATCATTATGTCCCTTCAGACTGTCGTATCTGCCTTACGTTTTCCAGTGTTTGTGCCGCATTTGCGAGAACGCTTTTCTGCCTTCCTGGAGATAAAAAGAAAAAAAAAGAAACTCAGGTAATTCCACTGATCCTCAGCACTCAAATCAGTCCAGGAACTGAAATAAATCCACTCTGATTCCTCCCACTGAAATCAGTCCCCTGGCTGTAACCAGCCCGCCCACTGACTGGCCGAGGAGGGGAACGTCATTGCTTGCTTTTTCATGTTACTTTTTGCCCAGGGTAGTGACTGCCAGACGCGTCACTACCAGCAACAGTTGCTGCCCCCGTCCAGACAGCTGATTACCACAATAACATGGCCAGAACGAATTCAGTTAAACTTTATTATTTCATTATCATTTATACGACATTGTTATAGAGGCATAACTCCCATTAATAGCTTCATTACGACTCAAGGTTTGGCGTTTTACGAAGCAGAGGAACTAATGGTAACTACCTTTCCAGGTCGTTGTCGTAACTCTGGGGCCAATTACAGTCGGTACGTGAGGCAGCCGGTGTCCACTACTGTCTGGTGTCGCACATCACCAGGGAGCGCCGTCGGTACCGTACGTGATGCCTCCCTCCCTACAGTTGTCAGGGTCGTCAGCTCGATGCCACGGAAGCTAAACCCTCGCCCGCTGTTGTTGTCAGGGTCGTCGACCGGTGAAGGCGGAAGCGAGGCGGCGCAAACTGTTGTCAGGGTCGTCGCCCGGCGAGTCGGAAGCCAACCACCACTTTTCAGGGTCGTTGCCGGGGGGGACGACGCAGAGGTGAACCACCACTTTTGTTGTCAGGAGTGTTACCAGGGGGGAACGTAGAAGCTGTCCGCCGCCTACTGTTGTCAGGGTCGACGCCCCAGGACATAGAAAGGAACTGAATGAGCCGAGTTATTTCTTTTTACGTCCCTTCAGGATCATTCAACACCTGTTCGGTCAACATCTGCTCTGTCATGTCCCTAAATCATCTGGCGACTGGAGTTCGCCCTTCACTAGGACATGAGTGTCATGATTCAGGCGCACCAGAACCAGGTGACATGTGTGGCAAATTACTGCACCTGTCCTATCCGTATGTACGTCTAGAGATCAACTTTGAAATGGACTCCTCTGTTGTGACGGAGTTGAGGTGGGGATGTGAGTGTCTGGGGACAGATGTTAGTCTGGACCTGGGAGGTGTGTGTCGTGGGAAGTGAGTGTCAAGAGGGCAGATGTTGGTCATGACCTGGGAGATGAATGTCAGGATGAGTCACCTCACGTCTCTAGAGGTCACTGCAGGAGAATGAGGACTGGGCTGGTCTGGTGAGATATGTTGTAACATGAGTACGGAGGAGAGGGAGTGTGTTAGCGAAGTAGGGGGAAGATGTAAGAAGAGAAAGAGAGGAAAAAGAGAGTTACTAAAGGAGAGAAAATGTGTTATTTGAGGAGACGAAAGAGGAAGTTAGGAATTGATATGAATAAAAGTGTGGTAATAGGGGCTAGCAGGGGGGAGAGACAGGTTGGATTTGAGTATGACATTGAATGGAACGAATGCCAGAGGGAAAGCTTTAGCTACCTGGAAGTGGAATACCTGAGGACAATGTAAGGTATGAGGAGGATTGATCTCGTAAGAGAAGACAGTGTAAGAGAGAATTATGGTAGTATGCAGAGTGTGAATGAGAGAGCTTAATAGGGCATGTTGAAATAGTATGGACATATAGAGAGGATGAGCGAAGAGAGACTGACTGTGAGGATATACATGTCCGAGGTGAAGTCCAATATTGCAAGACAGATCATCAACCCGTCCTTTGCATACATCCAGAGAGAAATCGTAAATCCTGTGCAGTTTGTAAGACGTGTAAATCAGTCTCGAGTAGACGTATATGTATATAATCGTAATCCCAACATCAACAGTGACATACATATGAACTTCAGTAATCCGGAATAAGGTTATCTTGAGCTGTGTGATCATTACCTCGTATAGCTAACAGTTGCCTCGTTTGTTTTCCATAACATAAAACAAATAATATTCTGAATTTCTACGGAAATAACACTCCTTACTCCACTTGATTTTTTGGCAAGAACGTATTCTTTGATTTGCTTAGAAATGGAATTCCAAGACGCAAATCGTCTAGATATGACTTCGTACATAGGTATCCTGATCCGACTACATACCAAAATATTGTTTCGTATCTTTTCTGGAAGTGCCGTCTAGTCTGTGACACACACACACACACACACACACACACACACACACATGTATATATATATGTATATATATATATATATATATAGAGAGAGAGAGAGAGAGAGAGAGAGAGAGAGAGAGAGAGAGAGAGAGAGAGAGACAGACAGACAGACAGACAGACAGACAGACGGACAGACGGACAGAGACAGAGAGACAGAAAGAGGCTGATAGACAGACAGACAGGCGTATTGAGAGATGATGGTGATGATGATGATGATGATGATGAATATGTCATCATTCATAAGTGTAATAACAACAGTAAGAAAAGATCAATTATAACACAATAAATGACAAGAAAAACGATTTATGCCAACAAGAACAAGTTCAGTTTATTCCACAATGAGAATATATATAGACACGGATTGTGATCTGTTCTTATTGAGGCCTATGTACGCTTCACCACAGTGGTCGATGTCAAACTTAAGCTTATCTTTGACCTATCACAGCTTGATAATACGTCAGGAAACTTATCTCGTGTTCATTCGTGCGATAAGTTGCTGGCGTCTTCGTAGTAATACGTCCAGGTATCATATTTCGTGTTCATTCGTGAGATATTTGCCGGCGCGTTCGTGGTCATAGGGAAAGACCCCGGCGTTCGGCCCAGGAACTCGGGCCTTTTCTCGGCAGCGAGGGACCGGAACTTTGTTGGTGAGGAAGGTGTAATTTCTGGGCGTTAAGGGAACTGGCCGGCGTTTTTTTGCTGCACCTGTTGCCATCCTGGCTCCCAGAGGTTTGGGAAGGTTGTAGTTGTTAGGATCGAGTTTTAGCTCATATTTTTTTTCTTAGAGAGAGAGAGAGAGAGAGAGAGAGAGAGAGAGAGAGAGAGACACGGGACGCGTCACGCCATGAAGCCCATATCCTTAAGAGCCCTTGGATGAATTTTCCACAGCCTTTCGTCTTTAAGTAATATTTACGTGGCTATATTTCACCGTTTTTTTTCTTTATGCGAAAGAGAAGAGGGTGAAACACCCTCAAACGAGGGAATTGTAGAACCATAAATTTCGACTTCCCTCTGGTCACTACCCAGTCGGTGGTTCATAGTGGTTCCTTCACCTTGAGCTTCCCTGTTGTCACTAGTAGTCAGTGGTTCATCACAGCACCATAAACTTAGGCTCGTGACGCAACAGTGCACACACACACACACACACACACACACACACACTGTCTAACCTGCGCTACATTTATACTGCGTCTGTATAATCAGGAAAATGGTCGGTCAGATACAAAGGCTCTACAAGACAGAGACCAAGAGAGCAGTTAACAATACATGACAGATAGTCATCTTCCTTCAATTTGTCAGTGCTTGGGCAGGCGTCACCCCTCCCCTGACGACTCCGTGTCATGAATATCATGAAGCCATCCTCACCCATATTACAATTACGTTTTCAGACGTCTGTCTACGCTGAAGGCTACCATCCACACTTAATAAACCATACCTGTTGTGATTACCGCGACCATTCGTGCCACGCGTGATGACACCCGAGAGAGGGGATTACGGAAGCTAAATTACCCATTGGAAATAAAACATCATCTGTCGTGCTCTTAGAATATCTACCCCCCCCAAAAAAAAGATGCAAAGTATGGTCATCCAAGATTGGAATCATGATAATGTACCTTGGTAAAGATCTGAGTGATGAGGCCCTCCGAAGTCTGGTGATGATGGCTACGGGAGGATCAGTTAGAGAGAACCTCTCTATTTTTTCAGACGTTGAGCTCCAGTATTGCGTTGAGCTTCACTTCGAGACTCTCAACCAGTTGAGTAAGACGTCTGCTGCCGCTACCCTCAAAACGTCACGATCCAGCAGAGTGGATGAACACACACATGCCAATGGTTATCATGTCACTATCTTGACAACAAAGGCTTTGGTAGCAAAGTCTGGAGCGGTGCACAGGCTCAGTGTTCGAGCAGGGGGTCCTGTCCTGTTGTAGAATCGATGTCTAAAAAGTCTTCTTACTTTTACTTTTTCGAGCAGAGGGTGTCTTACTGCGCGCCATGCTCAGAGCTGAGTGATTAAACGTCTCTTTAAGGCAATCGATCGGTAGTATAACAGTCACGTAGGATGATTTTGCAGGCCTCACAGCCATCCCGATATGACTTGTCTGTCTTCAAAGCCATCAGAGGTAAAGTGGTTCGACTCAGCGCATTCTGCAGGTGAGCTGGCTTGCCTCACCGCTAACTGTGGTGACCGGGATAGCCTCACTGCAGCCTCCGTCATATGACGGTGTCATTGCCTCTTGCAGAGAGAAGGTTGGATTCACACTCACCCGGGGTGACCTGCCTGGCATCACTGCCGCTTGCTGTGACCTGCCTGGCATCAGTGCCGCTTGCTGTGACCTGCCTGGCATCAGTGCCGCTTGCTGTGACCTGCCTGGCATCAGTGCCGCTTGCTGTGACCTGCCTGGCATCAGTGCCGCTTGCTGTGACCTGGTTGGCATCAGTGCTACTTGCTGTGAGCTAGTTGAGCTCAGTGCCGCTTGCGGTGAGCTGGCTGGTCCTGCCCACGCCTCCCCTCATTATTGGTTTCCAATAAAACCTGCAAAAAGGTTGTCACGCTTTATTGGCGGTGATTCACACCTTTTATGGTCTAGTGGCGAGAGCGCTCGCCTGTTTCCGGCTCCGTGTGGGACCCATCCTAAACTGTGTGGGGCCCACTACACCCTGTATGAGGCCATGGAGACCCTCTACACTCTCCTGTGTACGTCCGTGTTTAGCTACGACATACCCCGTGTAAGACAATGTTGAGCCGTAAATCCCTGAAGACGTATTCAAACATTTCTGTGTCTTTTCCTTCCTGTCTACATACCAGTACCTCAGTACAGGCACATTGACATGTAGGGAAATATTTTTACTTGAAAATATTTTTCTAAGCTCATCTTTATGTCTGTACCTAAGCGTACTTGTAACATATTCACATAATTGTCTGTCTATATACCTCTCTGTACGTAGACGTATCTGTGAGTATATCTGAATGAGTGATCGTCTGTGAGAATGTCAGTGTGCGTGTTTGTCAGGGAATGTCCCTGTAGGAAAAATGAGTTCCGCCCCTGATTTTAGGGTCTCCGAATCCTTTTCAGTCCTGAGTGTAGGGGGTTCTTGGAAAATTTCTAACCCCTTTAGCTCTGGGCAACATCAGCCATTCAGCGAATAATGACCTAAGTGACCCAACAATCTCACATCCGTATGGTCGAGATGATCACCGCTAATAATGGGATTGACAGGTTTACCGTCTGCATTTAACGCATAAAGGAAGCACGCTTAGCCTGAGGACCTGGCCCCCACCAGCCAGGAAGATGTTATGACTTATATCCCGCGGGTCTATGGTTATTGTGGCTACCCGCTACCCTCGGCCGCTACCTGTCCACCGGCTACCATATATATATAGATAGATAGATAGATAGATAGATGGATGGATAGATATAAGCGTCTATCCTTGTCTGTGTTTATCCTTCCTATCTATCTGTCTACCTTTCTATTTATGCCTCCGGCTGCCTGTCCACCTATTACGTCTCTATTTCCTCCCATTTTTGCTGAACCTAGCGGGATAATGTAGGCTCGGCCAACATCTGTAGCGTCCGCCACACGAACCAATTTCTTGTCATGTTTGACAATGTTCCCCGTAGCTAATCTATAGACGAGGGGCCTCAGCCTGCACGCCAGGCTCCACGCAAATATATAATGTCTCTTTTTTTTTACGGATCTTGAAGATAGCGATCGAGAAAATAAGTTTTCAAGCCTTGTTTATCAGAGATTTTTCGATTTTCTTCGTTATCTTTCGGCTATTAAGATTATGACTCTCTGAGAGTAGGACAAAAGACGGGACAAAGACGAGGATTTTTCTCTTAGCCTTATATCCTGACGCTACTTCGTTACGGTAGGAAACGAGAGGTTATTAAAAAGAGACTACGATTCTAAACATCAAGTACAGTAGGTACAAATACTGTCTGCGTGGGAATGATACTCTGGTTCTTGGATTGTGCCTACACTAACGGAGTTTTTGCGTGATACTGAGGCAATTTTATGCATCAGTATAGGACATGTTTACGTATAGACATAGAAAGGGGAACGAGATTTGAGATGTGCGAACCACACTGTCATTGATACTGAGTTCCGTGCTGAGGTATGTGGTAGGTCAAGTCGTGTATGGCAGGTCAGGTCATGTTCGGTAGGTCAGGAGGTCATATGTGCCATCTCAGGTCAGGAGGTCTCGTGTAGGGTTGGTTAGATGGTCTTATGTACGGCAGGTCAGGTCGTCTTATGTGGCAGGTCAAGATGTCACACGTGGTTGACCACGAGGTCAACAACCCCTAGATCAAATGGTCGTTGTCTTTCGTGCCGGAGTGTCACCTGGGGTGAGGGGGGGTGAGGTAGGGGAGGTCCTACCCCATCCCACCATGCGTGTGGCGGTGGGAGGGGAGGAGGCACTGTCCCATTTCGCCATGACCAGAGCAATAATGTCATTCGCAAAAAAAGTGTGCGTCGCGAGATCGGCCTTGATTCCCCCCTTTTTTTTTTTTCTTCTTTTTTTCCTCCTTTTTTTTTCACTGTTAAGAGATCAACCGGGAGGAGCTGTTGTTACATAGACGGGTGAGTCCCCCCGTAGGATGGGGAGGTGGCGTGTTGCCCCTACATCACGAGACCAGCGGATGTGTTCGGCCCTCCAGGTCATGGTAGGACCTGATGGGTGTTCGCACAGCCCAGACATAGTGAGACAGTTAACGTAGGGTGACCCACCTAATAGCGCAAAAGGGTTGCAACTAGATCCATTGGTCTATCAGTCAAAATCAGATTTAATCAGAAAACATTTTGAAGCCTTCAAATAACTTTTCTAGAAAATCATAGTAACGAAAAGACTGCCTTTGGGGAATTATGTTATTGAGATCAAAAGTATCATGTGTTGGTTTGGATATGACTCAAGAATTTGGCGGAATACAGTTCCCTGCTGTTGAAGATGTTATGGGATTCATGTGTACCCTGAAATAATGACCTCGTCTGGAAATGGAAGAGCCATCATTTTCTGCAGGATTTAAGTTATTTAGACAGTGGCATTGGACTGAAAACAAGATATAGTCGTCTACAAGTGAGGCAATCTTAACCGAGAGAGATTTATACATCATCTCTTTTAATACGCGATGGTATTGCGCAGGTAGTAAAAAAAAAATGAAAATGTTTCTTCAGGGAATATTAGTTCGGTCTAGTTTATTTCGTTTAACGAAAAATAATACGAAGATCCCCACTTTGTTTTGGTGTGAGAGGCTTGCGTGGGTGGGTTTATAAACACGCCGGGTTTAGCACAGGCGCGTTTATGACGACCAGGTTCAACATCGACTCCACCAACACGAAGAGGTGAACATCGTTCTGGACATGTCTAGCTCAAGCCATCTTCTTCACCTCTGGCAGTTTCGCCATGACGGCTTTCTTAGCCAGGCGGGGTTAATGGCGTCTTGTGGCTGTTGGCCGAGGTCGAACAGGAACCCCGGCACCGGGATCTGGAGCCAGGCTCCTTCGTGCCGGGACTCCGGTGTCTTCGGAGAGCAAGTGTTAGGGTGTGGGCGTGGCGGAGCGATGCTGCGGCGTGTACCTCTGGCGCTATGGCCATGTTGTGACCGTGTCCTGTAGACCGGGCGATGGTTGGCCGTGAGTCCCTGGGGAGCAGTGACCTCCCTCTCTCTCTCTCTCTCTCTCTCTCTCTCTCTCTCTCTCTCTCTCTCTCTCTCTCTCTCTCTCTCTCTCTCTCTCTCTCTCTCTCGACGGTACGACCCTCGAACACAAAGGCACGTTCCTTGAGCACAAAGGTACGGCCGTTTAGTATGATGGTTTGGTGTTTGACCTGACCCTGTAGGGTCAGGTCAAACGCAAGATCTATACCATATCTAAGTATCGCACAGTCGTGCTCAAGGGTCGTACCGTCGTGTTGGAAGATCGTACCGTCGTGTTCGAGGATTGGAACCTCTGGCTAAGCTTTCAGCTGCCCTTTTCACACAGCTTTTTTCAAAGCCTCTGTCTGGTCACTTATGTTTATCATTGGGTTGAAGTATATATATTCATACTAACTATTAGCATCTCTCTTAAGCCATAGCATTACTGTAACGTGTCTTTCATTGTGACTTGCTAAAGAGCTATTCCTATATTTGATCTAGTCCAGACCTTCCTCAAAACGAGCGAAGGATTTGCACTGTAGCTAGTAGGTCGCGTTGTGATGTCTTCATCTAGTGAGAACCTGATTTCCCTGTCGTGTAAATTTGTTCCAAATCCGAGGGAGACGTGAGGTGACAAGACCGCTGGCGAAGTTCTTTAGAATACCACTGCCAGGATCAGGCCGCTGTTCATCAGGCTTCTCTTTCTCATAAGCTCCTTCTAAGATGTCGACCGTGGAGCTGGTGAGAAAGGAGGGTGAGGTACCTCTGAAGGACGTTAGCCTTGTATAAAACTGTCAGACGTGAGATGTCTTCCAGACCATATAAAGACCCCCTTTGGTATGTTAGGTCCTCCCAGTTCGTACGTAGGCTTGAGATGACTCGCCCTCCCTAGCATTCGTCTTCTCTTGGTTTGAAATTCGCATCTTGGCTGAGATGTCCGTCGCCGATAGGTTAACTTTTTCTTGGTTTTCATTTTCAGTGGAACTGTCTTACACCGCGATCACATTTCACGGGCTTTATCCTGCAGAACCCAAGTCTAATTTCCAGCAAGTGTCTGCTCCCATCTGTGACAGTGCTCAGTAATGGACCTCCAGCATCCTGCGACAGTCTCCACTTGTGTAACGTCAAATCGTGTGCTTAGATATCCTCTTATAATGTCTGAGTTGCTTGTATACCTTCCGTCCACAGCAGGCAAATCAGGCTCACGCTGACGAGGTAAATCACACACCGCCGCTTGCGTAGGTACCGGGTCTTGACGAGCCAAGGTGTGACCAGTGAAGGTAGATGTCTGTCTGCAGACGTCGTAGGACAACAAGAGATGACCACATGGCTGCGTGTCCCGTGCGTAGTGCCTGCCAGTCTTCCTTATCTCCCAACCATGTAGCACGGATAGCGTCGCCTGCCTTATCTGTTGGCTGAGCCATTGTGCTGAAGACAGCCCTGAGAACCAGAACTGACGCATCCCAGAGGTGGACACTCAACTACAGAGTCAGGCACATCGCTCACTCGAGTTGACGAAAGAAACGAAGAAATCGTCGGAAACTCAGTCATATAAGAGGGGAAGAAATGCCGGAGAAAGCTCTGCAAGATATGTAGAGCTTATACTTTCTGTCTGATGCTTTGATAGATCTCTGTCTTGCCACAGACATCTGTACGCTTCGTATAGAAAGATATGGTAACGATCCTAAGGCATAATCGAGGAGAAATCGACTTTTCCTTCGCTTCACCAGCAGGTAAATCCGAGTGCTCGGCAGAGTTACCAGGAGTCTGATCGTCAAGTGTTGCTCAGCAACAGTGGCAATACGTCCACTAACAGTGAGCGGAAGGACGATGGTGAAATGGTCCTCCGTGTTGACATTACAGGGGAGGGTACTGACCTTGTGGCTAAGCTCTCTCTCTCTCTCTCTCTCTCTCTCTCTCTCTCTCTCTCTCTCTCTCTCTCTCTCTCTCTCTCTCTCTCCAGGATGCTTCCCAAAACCCTGACAACGTAGCCTCTCCCGACAGCTGTGAGCGAGGCAGCAAGCCTCCGTCAGGTGAGGGCTGCCCTTGGGCGTGGGGCCTCCTTCGCTGAACTCCAGTAGCAACATGCAGGCCACCCCGGCTCGTCACACGTCTTCGTCCTGCGTCCGTGGAATTGTTTCTAACGGAAATTGCTCCATTATGCAGCACGTGACATCGTGATTGCAATAAGGAGGTCTCGTAAAACTGTAGTTTACGTGATTGGTGTATGGCAACAATGGAGTGGGCACTTGTCCAGAGAGTCCAAGAGATATGTTAGACCAGACTTTAGACTGCTCTATTGGTACTTCGGCTACTAGATGAGAAAAGATGTATCTACATAAATTAGTGGATGAATTAGTGAATGATTAGATAAACATTTCCATTCATTGACGATTATCCCAGGATCAATTTTTAGGAAACATTCCTGGTGTTACATAATATATATATATATATATATATATATATATATATATATATGTATATATATGTGTGTGTGTGTGTGTGTGTGTGTGTGTGTGTGTGTGTGTGTGTGTGTGTATCTTTAAGTATGATATATCTCTCATTTATCATGTCACTAATTTATGTACATATTTTCCGTTGCGAATCTGCTTAACAAAAGAAAATCTGAAATTCTCGGGTAACCCAAGACCATCAGCTTACCTCCGGTGCGACCGTGAGTGCACAGCCTAGGTGACCCTGTGCTCTCAAGCCTTACGAGTCTTGGACACTTACCATAGACCCTCCTCCCACGGGTTCCCTCAACAGCCCTTTGTGGTGACCATAGAAGCCATGAGACGGGCCTGGCCGCCTTTGAAATTGCTAAGACTACCCTTCACACTGGCTGACAAGAAGTCCATAAGAGAACCAATTACCCAGCAGCGTCGTAGGGTCGAGACCGACCCCTACCGTCATGTAATGGGGCCCTGCAACCGCAAAGGACCAGTAACCGGAGAGGAAATTGAGTAAAACTAGAAAGGAAAAAAAAAATTTCGCTACGCGTTGCGCCTCAGCGATGGCTAACGTGGTATCAGAACATATAATCCCATACATAGGGGGGATGGGGGAAGACACACGGAGCGCAGGATGTGGCTGACCATTAAAGAGCAGCTTTTCCACATTAAGAATAAAACTAGGCAATATTTTCCCTTTCATAACGGTCTCCGTGGTTGCTGTTATATCATCTTTATTGACGCAAATTGTAAGTAGGGCCACATTAAGGAGATTCTCCATCTTATATATATATATATATATATTTTTTTTTTTATCCCCTTCTTCTTCTTTACGAATCAATTACCAGGAGGGAGGTGCTCGAGGCTTCAGCTTCCAGTTGATGTAGCCCGGGCTCCTTCAGCATACACCACACGTCGTGGCCATCTGTTTTCAGACCCCTAGGCGGTAAGTGTGGGAGCCAGGGGGTGATCCAGGTGTTGCTAAGACCCACTAGGGCTGCTCCTATATCCTGTCCTGGACATATTTTCATTTACAACAAGGGTTGTGAGTCTCCGTAAAGTGGCGGGCTTCCCGGATTCCATCCGGGCAATCTTGCGACCGCATCTGCCCGCTATGTGTGGCCGCGGTCGCACCTCCGCTCTCGTCCGTGCGTGACGTCTCCTCCTCCGTGCATTGATGGACTCTTGCGTTCGCATATTTTGTTGTTGTGTGTGTGTGGGTGTGTGTGTGTTTGTGTGTAAAAGTGATGATGTAGTGATACTGTCGTACATGTTTCTGTGGAAAAAGACAAGTAGTACACACATATATAACTGTGTTTCTCTGTATATCTTTGCGTAGTTGGTTAGTTTGTGTGTTCCCAAGTGATCCAGAGTTACGTTACAGTCGACTTGCGGCTTGAGTGTATCTTGCAGTTTGGGTGTGGTTGTGAACACTTCTTGCTGCCGTGTGTATGATGTATGCGTGTATGTCAGCACTCTACCTGACTGTCGTATACAGTATACATATGCTTGATATTCAGCTGCCTTTCCTTCGTAACAGTCACAGGAAAATGAATGACAGAATCTCTAGTTAATCATTGATAGCAACAATAATATCAACAAAGACTCGAGACTCATTATTACATATGCATGTACGTACATATATGTGGTGATTTATTAGCACATAGAGCACGCTAGCCCACAGATCATAGGAAAAGTCGTACCACACGCACAGCACCCATTTTAAAGAAATATTCGCAAACATACGCCTATCACTCAGGAAACATCACCCTCGCCTCTTGTACCTCAGGAAAATGTGACCATAACATGCATATACCTTAGGGTAGGTCTGGTTGACACGCCCTCAGGCCATATTGGGCGGACCTTACACTCTGGGAGATCTTTGAACCGGCTCGACTAGGTCACCGGAGGTCATCAGGGGAGACCAGGTTGTATCCACTCCCACTATATAATTTAAAGAGGTAACATTGGATTATTTGTGGCTACCCTGACATTTTTGTCCAGGATGTTTCGTAAGAGTTGAGATTATCTCCACGAACGGTTCTTCGTAAAGAATACACGAATTTACCGCCAGATGTCCTAACAGTTTCGTATCACCTGATAATTTTCTGAACGTCTAATGATTGTCCAACGGTTTCTTACCTGTGAGGAGAAGGTGTTAAACTATAATTAGGTTTCTGTCAAGACGTAAATCATAATTTGTGTATCATTAAGGAGATATGTCGACGATGACCCTTGACCTACCTCAGAGGACATTATCTTTATCGTTGCTTTTAATGTGGTCGGAATCCTCCAGTAATTGTCAGGTTTAATGATTTAAGTGTCCCACCCTCATGATTCAGTCAGTTGAGGTAGACTCTTCACCTGGTAACATTTGAGGGAAGATAGTAATTGAAAGTCTTATTTACTATCTTCTCTTTGGAGTCGATGCATTGCGTTAGTCGTTGATTTTACGACTTCTCGCTTTTATCCCGTCGACAGGAAATGTCCCTCTGGCTTCTTATTATCATCTTCCTTCTTTCTTCGCTCGTTAGCCTCTCACCCCCATTCACCGTGTCGTCGATTGAATCCACTTTACATACTGCAACTCATTTTTTTCCCTCCCTTCCTGACTCGAATACACTTACTTCTTCTCGCACTGAAGGTACAGATATCTTTCGTAATTCAGACTGATACAGCAGTGACCTTGTTGAATTCAGTGCTTCCCGTAGTTTATTCCTGGAGACCAGCCACACGAGGCTTGACCGTTATGGTGCCTCCTCCTTTCCTCGACCAGCGAAGCTTTGGAATTGTCTTTCTTCACTTGTTTTCCTATGATCTCTTTACCCTTTGAGATTCAAGTCTGCAAACACTTATGGACCTGTAATTGATTACTTCGTCCTTTTCTTTTTTCTTATACACTTTATTTTTCCTCTCGTTCGAAATAGCTATGATTAACGCCGTGTAGATTACAATGTAATGGGGATCATATCTCATTTTTTTTTCTTACGGCATCAGAAAAAGAAATGAAGTGTACCTCAAAACTGTAGCCCACAGTATCCGCGTCTGTTGTCGGTAATTAGGTAGTTTTTGGTAGGGTAGTTCATGGCGGTGTAGCTTTTGGTAAGGTGGTCGTTGATAGGGTAGTTATTGGTGGGGTAGCTGTTGAGAGGGCGGGTCCTAGCAGTATAGCTGTTGGCAGGATAGGTCCTAGCTGTGCAGGTGTTGGCAGGGTAAGTCCTGGCATTGTAGCTGTTGGCATGGTAGGTCCGAGCAGTGTAGCTGTTGCCAGGGTAGGTCTTAGCCGCGCAGCTGTTGGCAGGGTAAGTCCTAGCAGTGTAGCTGTTGGCAGGGTAGGTCTTAGCTGTGCAGCTGTTGGCAGGGTAAGTCCTAGCAGTGTAGCTGTTGGCAGGGTAGGTCCTGGCAGGTCAGTTGTTGGAAGGGTAGCCACTCTCATACTATATAAGGTAAAGAGAAGAGAACCTGAATTCTATTTTATTTCTCTTTTCCCTCTGCTTCACACACACACACACACACACACACACACACACACCCGCCCTTCCTTTCATGTTCTGGCTGGCGGTGCGAGCACTGTCTCATATTACGTAAGAGCTTCGTTCGTTGCCGTGTTAACATGCACTCCTGCTCGAGCGATGTTTGTAATGGTGCCCTAATTAAGGGGGGGGTGGAACACCTCCTCCATCCCGGCGCCACCAGGCAGAACAGCCCATAAGGGAAGAGTAATTACCGGTTAATGGTTGTACCACCGGTGTTGGACGCTGGTTCGTGTCTCGGTAGAGTCATAAGCCCATTGTCCCACAAGAGAAATACAAGAGTAACTACCATCAACTACCTTCATATTTCGGGAGAAAGAAAAAAAAAATGCTATATGCACTTTCTGTTGGGTGTAATTTCTGTAATGGTTTGCCTACAGCGAGTAATGGGGTGGCATTATCTTCTTATTGAAGAGCATGTGGTTAGGTAATAATGCGTCTATGGGGGCCGTCATTACAGACTACGGGAGCATTTCGTACCTGTTGCTGATCATCCTTACGTACAGTTTAATGAAACAATTGTGGTTCTTGTGGTATCATTTCAAGGAGCTCAGCCAACCTTATGTTGTCTTAATGCTCGCTCTCGACCCTTCTCATTTCCTGAAGGAGCTCTCTCAGAGCGGCGTTGCGCTGCCCTCGCTCGCATCTAGAATGGGGTTACGTTTCCCCTCCTTTTTTTCGCTCTCCTGCACCTGCCCTACCAACTGTCCCTGCCCAGCTTAGTATAGTCCACTGACATTCCTCTACCACCTGGTGTGGTTCCAGGCCCCAAGCTGCCCGCCTAGTGTGGTGGCTGCGTGTCTCAATGGTCTCACATAGTGTTGTCGTACACTAAGTTTCCATTCATTGTGACCTCATTGCTGCTTCTCTCGTACATGCTATGGCCCCCACGTGGTTCCTGATCCTTTCTTGAGTGGCTCCAGGCTGAACATGGTGAGAAAACTGATGATTCTGTCCCACTTTTTTTTTTTTCCTAAGACCAAAGGCAATTGGTATCCCACCCGGCAAGATAAGGGGTCTTATCCTTCCCACCTGGTAAGACTGGAGACACCGTGCCAGGTCTGTCTGATAGAACCACATGTAGGTGAGAGTCTTGAGCTTCAAGTGCAAAGGAAAGGAAAAGAGCGAATGTGTAGGAATTGAAACGCCAGAGGAAATCATAAGGTATGAGACGGATTGATTAGGTAAAGAAAGACCCAAGTTTCAAAGTATCAGAGAGATATGGTAGTTAGCAGGGTCTTGAGTGACAGAACCGACTAGGGTGTACCGAAATGGTTCTGGTATATGGAGAGGATGAGTGAAGAAAGACTTACAACGATGATTTATCTATCAGGTGTGGAGATGAGAGGGAACGAGGAGACCAAGAAGGAGGAAGGAGGCGGCTTTTGGCATTGGGGCCTGAATATTCAAGAGGGGGAGAGGCATGCATCGGATTAAATCAATTGGATCAGGGTGTTATATGGGGAGCGACGTGCTATCATCAACGGAGTGGCCTTCAGGGCTTAACTGTGGATGGCGAGCTGTGGTTGTGTTGCATTATAATGACAGCTGAAGATTGGGTATATGTGCGTGAGGACGGTGCTCTTCTTTTATTAGTTCTACCTCAGTACGGCGAGAAAGGTAGTTAGGTATAAAGATGAAGAAGTAATGACTGTTCAAGATAGATGCATCTAAAGGTTGAAAATATAAAGAGAAATTTACACAGTGTAGACGGTGGGGCTATATAATGTGTGTGTGTGTGTGTGTGTGTGTGTGTGTGAGTAGGGGAAGGAGGCGGAGAGGCAAACACTTGTACAATCAACTTTAATTACATTGATCGTGGTAGTTACGTTGTGTATGGCAGTTAATGGAGCAACAGGGCTTGGGGAACCCCGCTAGAGCGATGGATATATAAGGCATGGGAGGAACGGGCGGCCGTAATCACCCCACACGCCTGACCAGGTGGCCAAGCATTTCGTATCTTGATAAGAATCTCCCAAGGTGTTTTTCCCCCCCTCTCATGTCCGCTGTTTTCTTTTTTTATATATATATTTTTACAGCGAAATTGTTGGGTCATGTCTCTACGGATTGGTTTACTGATTACGGTCGAGGCGAGAACGTTGTGTTTTTCTTGGCTGTTCACTTGTATCCGGTAGTTACGAGGTTATTTGGGATGATAACAGTTGCAGTCTCAAAGAACCGGGGATGAATCATGACCCCAAGGTAAGCCTGTTGATGGTCCGATCTCGTCTCCCCTCGCGGGTTCACAGAACAGCCCGGGTCATGGAAAGTGTGCCTGCGATCTATGCTCCTTATCTGTTGTCGCTCAAGGCGAGGGTCAGGATTTGTGTGGAATGACGTCGACGTGTTGGTAATCCCCTGTTACTGAGGGTAGATGCATATCTTGTCTATATTCTTATAGATGTGCACACACACACACACACACACACACACACACACACACACACACAACACACTGAACTCGTCCCCGCTCGTGCAGCCCTTCGTCAGAACAGGTCGTTTCCTAGTCTTACGAACATCATCAGTAATGAACACACTGCAGTTTAAACCTTGGCTCCTTCCTCTGTGTACAGGTTGTGTTTAACACCCCCACCCCCTCAATCTTTCGACAGCAGTTTCTTGCTTATTGTTGTACGTATTTTTCTCTTCATGTTCAACTTTTCCTTGCATTTAGTTAAGTATACTGATTTGCTATCATTATCCATCATTATCATTATTCAATATCATCGTTATTATTATAATTATCAACATGAGTATTGTTATACAAACTCAGGACCTCTTTGTGTAAAGGATCCTGGGTTTTTAACCCCAAGGCAATCCAGGGGCTCCTGTAGCTTCAGGGCTGCGCTACACCAAGTAGCAGGGACAGGATGGACTCTCTGATGTGAAAAGTTCTTTGAAGATATTGTACTCTTCACCTGTCGCAATGTAGTCTTCATGTAGGAGGAGTCCGGTAACACCTGCATCATTTAGATGGTAACACAACAACATAAATAAAACAAGCCATTTAGACCAGACTAAACTAAAATGACCATCCCAACAGGTAATCTTGCATTACGGTAATGATGTCGACTATAAAGTACATGAGTTCAGTGTTGTGTACCCTAAGACAACGTGTGGTATCGTCCACCTGTAAGGGAGGTCATTAGCAAGGCTCGCTCGCTGGTACGAAAGCTCTGTGGGGCGGCGGCGGGGGAGGGAGGAGTGCCTGGTCGGTTGTGCTTGCCTCTTGGCTGCACCTAATGATCCTCCTGCAACAATAACATCTCCAGAGAAGCCCGGTTCTGAGAAGTCCCTCAAAATAACCATAAGGGATGAGATCATTAAGAACACTGGCACATCCCCTGCTCAAGGCCCTGGCTCAGGCTTCATCAACAACTATGTTTGTTCTCGAAATTTTTCATTAATACGCGCAGAAATAATTTCGTATTGATATCCAGAAGTTAACTATATCCAGTCTGTATAGGTATGTTGGCCAAGGATGTCGTTCGACCTCCTTGATAATCATCTCTCAAATGGTCGTCTTGGGGTTAGTAATGGTATAAATCAAGTGAGCCGTGATGGGTGACAACCTCGTGACGAAAAGTCGCATTCTAGTCTCTGCCAGCAAAGACTATTATAACTAAGTGCTTAGAGGGTCATCCTGTATGTTCTCAGGCTTTCCACTTTTCCTAGATGTACATTGACGTATTTTCCCATCTCGGTCCACGGTGGCCCTGTAGTGCCCAATTATCCTTTTCTTTAAAAAAAAAAAAAAATGAAAGAAGAACTGTTGCGGTAGACATGGTTCCCACGCACCATTCTCTTGGCCTCTACGTTCTTCAGCCTCAGTCCTCTTTTGTGCACCTGCTGCAAGTCCACGTCCAGATGACTGGAAATCCAGGCATAAGTATCTCTCTTGATCGTTGACTGGAGGGGCGAGGCCCTCAGGAGTTGGAGACTTTGAGATGGGTCTCTCGATGGGCGCTTAGAAGTACAGCGATCATGTGGGAATCAGTTAACAGAAGAGAAGTAGAAGGAAGAGAGATCTTATAGCTCAATCAAGGGGCTCAGCAAGTAATCTGCCGGAGATCGTAGCTAATCATACAGACCGTTTCTGTTGTTGTCACTTTCTGTTTATGTAAGGTGTCTTCTCCTGCGGCTCCCGGTCCCGAGGTTAACTCTGTTCTCGCCGAGATTTTCCCTCCTTACCCCTTTGCGTCTTTGGCCTCACCAGTCTCCATCACAGTCTGAGAATTGACCTCCACTCGGCAGCCTTTGTGTCTCGTGGAGATGATGGCCTGGCCTTTGACCTGATCTTTAAGGGTCGGGTCAGAAATATGGCCTATCGTCCCCTTGGGTTGTAACCTTTGTCCTCAAAGGATCGTACCGTCTTAAGGCTCAAGGGTCGTGCAGTCGCGCCGAAGAGTCGCCCTGAAGGCTTTGCAGTCTGGTGCTTCATGAGTGGGTCAGTTTGACAGGTAGTGTCTCGCTCCTCCACCGTCACCCTGACAAGGTTATGGCAGTGAATATGGAGAAGTTACTTTCTCTTGACGCCATGAGACTCGAGGGAGGGGAAGGTAATCATTAGCATAAGAACAATAGCTACTTCTTTGTGGCGGAAGAGGAGGGTAATGCTGCAGAAAAAGATGTGATCTAGTTACTGCTGTAATGGAGGGGAAATTATCGAATTATTTGTCATGTTCCCCTGATAATTAGGATGATGTGAGAGGGCGGACTGACAGTGATAAAAGATTCGTTTTTAGACAATGGAAGTATTTAGGGAAGCCTTGTCATCTTCATCATTATACAGAGAGGTATAAAGGGAGAGGAAAATGAAAGCGTAAGGGTGAGAATAACATGGGGATTCATGAGTGTTAAATTCTCTCCCCGTCTAAACACACACACACACACACACACACACACACACACACACACACACACACACACAAACACTGTGAAGTAACGATTAGATTGCTGTAAGAGGCAGCATGGTTACCAATGTGGGGGGTGGAGGAAGTTGTCATGTTTGCACTAAAACTCATTCTCCATTAAAACTAAAGTAATGATTATTGAAAAGGTGAACGACAAACCACACTTCAACAGTTATATAAAAGAAATAAGATACATGAATTAATGAAAGAATAGAGAGTTGACACAGCGTTCATTCTGTCCACAGAAGTTGGAAGTGGAGAGAGTGAAAGACAAAATCGTCTTTTGTTACGAGAAATTCGAAATGTTAAACATCTTTTACGCGTTTATTTTGATCCAGTTTAGAGTATGCATCACCAGCTGGGTCACTTATCACCTAAGGAAAACGTATGAACGTTACAGGAGAAGATCTTAAGGAATGCATTAGATATATAGTGCCAGAATTTAGAGAAATGACATAAACATAGACCAGATCCTGAAAGTAAGGGAACACTTCTCAACCCAGCTAGAGGAGGCAACCGGACGATGTGGATGAGAAGAGTTGGGAAAAGCCAGGCGAAGATGCGGGAAAAGCCAGGCGAAGCCGCGGGAAAGACAGAAGATGCGGGAAAGACAGGAGAAGACGCGGGAAAGACAGAAGATGCGGGAAAGACAGAAGACGCGGGAAAAGCCAGGCGAAGCCGCGGGAAAGACAGAAGATGCGGGAAAAACAGGAGAAGACGCAGGGAAGACAGAAGATGCGGGAAAGACAGGAGAAGACACAGGAAAGACAGAAGATGCGGGAAAGACACGAGAAGACGCGGGGAAGGCAGGCGAAGACGCTTTTTCAGCACGAGAGCAGTGGCCATGTGGGACAAGGTTAAGGGAAGAGGAAGCGAATGGATCATCGGCAAATACCGACATCCCGCACTGAAGTAATGGAACGTTCGGAGGTGAGACCTTGTCAAGGTGAAGGTCCTCCTCCCCTACACACGTAATAAGTAATTGTAAATAGATAATTAGACACACACACACACACACACACACACACACACACGAGCAGGCAGGAGGTGTGCACTAATTGGCTAAGCATGGTGGAAATAGAGAGCTGAGGAGATATATGTTATGGCGCCTCTGCCTCGCAAAGGCACTGTTTCTATGTATCAATTAGCGGCAAAGAAAACGTGCGCAGGTTATCAAAGAAGATGGGCTGAAGAAGCCCCGGCAGCTGGATCATTGAACTGTTCCAGATGGGCATTTCGTGAGGGGAGTCCCACTTAACTGCTTGTTCGTAATTAGTGGGCGACCCCCTCACACGTCACGAAGCCACGCCCACTTTCTGTTCTCGACCAATTAGTGTAATTGTTGTTTGTTAACAATTAGCTTAGGGGGAGGGGCAGGGAAGGTACGCGTAAGAATAGCTCCGGTAAACAAAGTATACACTTGTTGCTGGGAGGCGAAGGTGAGGCCTGAATAATAAGACCTGGGTTGGAAGCCCATGACCACACCCCCCCCCCCCACCGCCCCCCCCCACACACCCCCCACACCTCCCACACACACCTCCCTACCCACCCACAGCCCTCAGACCCACCCACCCCACCATGCGAGTATAATTACCCCCGACTTTTATGGGGAATAATTAACCCCAGCTCCTTCCTAAAACGACGGGACTGATTAAGGTGAACTCACAAACATCTCTCTCTCTCTCTCTCTCTCTCTCTCTCTCTCTCTCTCTCTCTCTCTCTCTCTCTCTCTCTCTCTCTCTCATGCAAAAAAAATTAGTGTGGGTACAGGCAACTTGCCTGGGGGTGTTTACTAAGGGGGGAAGGAGCAGGGAATAGTAGTGGGTAGCTCCCAGTCCTCTCCCCAACCCCACTTTGCATCACCCCGGAGTCTGGGGCGTGGTTCCTCTGGGGTGGTGTCATATCTATGACTCCCCAGCATTTGCTGAGCGTCATCTGGCGCTTGAAAATGGATGTGGAGATTAAATGAATATCACGTGCAAAACGTTTAACAGTTTCTATAATTGCGTTTCATAGATAATTATGTGAAGGTTATTAAATAGTTCATGTGTGTGTGTGTGTGTGTGTGTGTGTGTGTGTGTGTTTGTATCGTGTTTTCCTTAAAAGTAGCAATATTCACCGCCATCCATCTCCACTCTTCAAATAAGCAATCCTCACCCCTATCCAGGGTCTGTTCTTACAACGAGTGAATGACACAACTCTGCCTTCTATCCCTCTTGTGTTCTTAAGCCCGCCTGTATTACTCACCCGACCCTTTCAACTCTAACTCTCTCTCTCTCTCTCTCTCTCTCTCTCTCTCTCTCTCTCTCTCTCTCTCTCTCTCTCTCTCTCTCTCTCTCTCTCTCTCTCTCTCTCTCCCGTTGTCCGACGCTGATTAGGCAACTGCAGGCATGAGGCAGGCCGTTTTAATTACCCTCTAACAATGTGGGTTCCTATGGCTCCATGCATGACCCGTGGTGCTGTTGAATGCCCGCCACGCGCGACCCCTAGTTGAGACAATGGTAACACAGCAGGAAGATGTAGCAGTATGCTCGTACACTAGATTAAATAGATAATTGAGAACGTATCAGGCTCATATGACAATGATACTAATGGTAATGATAATGGGAATGATAGTAGTAGTAATAACAGTAATAACAATAATGATGATAATAGTAATGATAATGATAATGATTATGATGATGATAGTAATGATAATGATAATGATTATGATGATATAGTAACAGTGATATTTATGATAGTAGTAATAATGATGATAATGTTAAGAATGATAATAATTATGATGATAATGATAATAGTAATAATAATAACAATAATGATGATAATGATAATAGTAATAATGATAACAGTAATAGTGATGATAACAACAATAATGGTAATGATGATAATGATAATAGTAGTATTATTAGCACCAGTAATGATAATAATGATAATAATAATAATGGTAATGATAGTATTATGATAATAATGATAGTAATAATAATAATAATAATAATAATAATAATAATAATAATAATAATAATAATAATGATAGTAATAATAATAATAATAATAATAATAATAATAATAATAATCATAATAATAATAATAATAGTAATATTAACAACCCTCAATATATTGCAGAGAGAAATTGTAGATATGTTTGCCTCTCTCCACCCCCGGGAGGTCACAATATACTACCAGATCAATTATCCCATTCTTGGCTTCGTCCAAATTTCTGGTCAGTAACCACGCCCTGTGTTCTGCTTTTCAGCACCACACTACAGTATTTCTGGACTTAACTGTGTAAAGTAAATGTTAGGAATATATATGAATATAAATGATGGTAGTATGATCATGCATAAATTAGAGAGTGGATGAGTAAGTAGATGTATGATTCAGAGAGAGGAACAGGATGGGGCAATGAGTGTGATAGAAAACATATTTGAATTATACAACTTTTTTTCCAGTGGGGTAACTGAGACTTTTTATCATCATAATGTTAGTGTGATTATGGTATTTGATCTATGCCTGCCCACTACCACGCCACACCCAGTCTGCCCGCACTACACTAACGCCACATTACACCCGGCCTGCCCAGTACCACAAAAACCAACCTGCCCAGTTCCACACCACACCCAGACCGTTCATTACCCCACACCACACCCAGCCTACCCAGTGCTACACTCCACCATTACCACAGCACACCCAGCCTACCCAGTACTACACTCCACCAGTACCACAGCACACCCAGACAGCCCAGTACCACAGCACACCCAGACTGTTCATTACCACACCCACACCCAGCCTACCCAGTACAACACTGAGCCTGCCCAGTACACCAGATGTTCCATCCAGGTACAATACAAGACTCACCGATATAACCCTTCCCTCCCAAACCACCCCTGTGTGTTATAACAACCATAACCATTAACAATAATGCTCCCTTGAGAAGCTCAGACCTGACTCACGAAGCAGTGGTGGTCTTCTCAGGGCAAAAGATATACGTGGCTGTGAGTCTTATAACACCCTCCCATGATGCTGTGAGAGGCAAAGAGGGTCAGGTTTCTCTGATTATGCTCTTGGGTTATTGAGGTGGAGGGAGGAGGAGGAGGAGGGCAGGTTGGTGCATGAGAAATCTTAAACCGCCGGCCGTTTGAGTTGATATCACCTCCCTGTTGGGGACGGCCGTGATGTCATCAACAGGCACAGGTTCTCCGTTGAGAGTCTTCTTGCTCACGATGAAACCGTTTTGGAGAAGACGTTTCTGGGTTGGTTCTTTCTACCTGGTCTGTAATTATGTGAATGCTCTCTGAAATCTCCGCTGCTTTCACACCGCTTGCCTCGTAAAGACTAAGTTCTTATGGGCATAAAACCGAGATTTCATACGTATGTATTCTACATTTTCGTCTGCGTTTCTTTTTGCTTTTGCGTCCGCGTGAGGTTGCTATGATAGGTTCGGACTGCTGTTTAGTGCTCCGTTGTAAGAGACAGTGCCCCAGCGCCAATGCTGGCTTGCGAAATAACGCAGCTGTCTGTCTCATCCACCGTCAGTGTTGATATGAGAAACGTCATATGTATCTCATCCACTAAAAAGAAAAATGGTTCTCATCCATCACCAGAGATGGATGAGAAAAACCATTTCATCTCATCTACCACCAGTGTTCGAACGAGAAACACTAGAGATGTTTCATCCAACACTTAATGTTATTATGAGAGACACCACATTTATCTCATCCACCTCTACTGTTGCCAAGAAAACATCCGCCACCATCCCAGTTTTCTCAACATATGTGTGAGGAAGACCTGTACGATTATTTTTCCGCAAACCGTGTTGACGTCGCTGCCTTACGTACGATGATGAGGTCCCAGGGAGCAGTGAACTGTGGACTGCAGATGGCAAGGGTCAGTTATTATGATGCCGTGGTTGGAGGTGCTGCTCGGACGACCAGCTCAAGTAGACTTCGAAGCTTCGATTCTTATACAATATATATATATATATATATATATATATATATATATATATATATATATATATATATATATATATATATATATATATATATATATATCCTTGTCTTTTCTTCGTATCACTATTTTGTTTGTGTGTCTGTTTCTTTTGGGATACATCTACGTCCATCGTAATCATCAGCGCTTTGTAATATTCTCTCTCTCTCTCTCTCTCTCTCTCTCTCTCTCTCTCTCTCTCTCTCTCTCTCTCTCTCTCTCTCTCTCTCTCTCTCTCTCTCTCTCTCTCTGGTGGATTCATTTATCATCAGCTTCAATCCAAGTTAACAGACTAATACGCACACAAGACACTGAACTATTGTTGGGTGTAGATAAAGAGTTGATAGTGAACTGAACAAATTATTCTTAAAGGTGTTTATTTTGATCACACCAGGTCATTGCCAAGAAGGGTTAGTTCCCCCACCTCCGTTTGTGAGCCACAGATGGTGAGGGACTTAATGGTCAGTCTCTCAGGTTGTTCTTATTGCCACGTCCGTCAGTGTCATCATAACTGTCCAGCTTTCCTATAAACCGTCCGTGGTAGTATACTCCCTCCATGCTCCCTACATGCCCGTCTATTGTTGTGCCGGAGGGAGGTGGCGGGTGGGGAGGTGGGTTGCGCTTGGCTGCTCTCTTTCTGTCCCTAAAGGTTTAAAAAAAAATTGTAAGATATTGTTATTTTTCTCTTGAAGATAACCTGGTCATGGACCATCAGGCATCCCGTTCTATAGCCTGCCAAAGTACTCTTATCTACCCCTCACTAAGCTCTATCACAACCATCACTGCCACCACTCACCACTCACCACCAGCGCCGCCACCACGCTCGCGCTCTCCCCCACTCAGTACCCAGCGTCCTGGGAAATCACCACTTGAGTCAGTAATGAACCAAGGTCCTCCCTCCTCATGACGCAGGAAAGAGGTGTGGCACGTTTGTCAGGTCTCTCTCTCTCTCTCTCTCTCTCTCTCTCTCTCTCTCTCTCTCTCTCTCTCTCTCTCTCTCTCTCTCTCTCTCTCTCTCTCTCTCTCTCCTTGATGGTCTCTTCGGTATTTCTCTTTTTTTTGTTTCTTTTTTTTGGCCACCATCTTTCAGTCTCGAGTCTGTGTATAGGTAGCGTGAGTGGTGCTGGTCAGGCACTTAAACACTTGGATTTTTGGAGCCGGTATGTGGAGACAACTACCAGGACACTTAACACTTACATACTCGAGGCTGGAGGCTAGATATACCACCTTACGTGAGGGGTTGAGGAGGGAGCACTCTACCTAAGGGTTGAGGTGGACACAGGTGGCGAAATGCACGAATGGTGGTGACGTGTTATTCCCCTGCTGTAGCACAGCTTCTGCCTGCCTGGGTTAGGGTGAGAGAATGTTACCCCCACTAGTACCCATGACGGGGTTTTACATTAAGACAGACAAGTGCGTAGCCTCACCAAAGACAGACAGACAGACAGACAGACAGATAGTGACAAAGATCGTAAATTATAACCAGTTGTTCAACAGTTCTCTAAATTTCCTGTTTTCTAACAAAAGAAGAGAAAACGTATGTAATATTCATCAAGTGGTTTACATATGCTACTTATGGTTGGTCACCACACCTTACGAAGCACAAAGAGGTGATGGAGAAGGTCCAGAGGAGGGCAACAAAGCTGGTACAGAAACTCAGTGAGTTGAATCACAGGATAAGCCTGAAGGCCATAAATTTGCCCACCTTGTAAGAGAGAAGAGTGAGGAGCCCGATCATAACCTTTATGTTTTAGATTACATCGAGGACGTGGACTGTGAACAGTTCTTCGAGAGATGTAGGGACAGAGCAACTAGAGAACATTCCATGAAATTCAACAAGAAACTTATTAAAAAAGATTCTGGGTTCTTTTTAAGAGCGGTGACTGGGATGAAATGAAGACATGGTAAATGCAGACAGCATGAAGTAATTTAAGAAATTATGCGATCGTAGAGACTGGTCAAGAGATGTGGGGGGGGGGGGGGGGGCAGATGATTACGAGTATAAGACTCCTTCCTCGTACAGGTCAAATATGTAATTACAAATTAGTAATTACCAAAACACATGGGAGAGTCAGAAATGGAGACTCAACGAGTAAACAAGTTCCTCCGCTCATACAAATAAGCAACTACACACATACAGTCAAACACCTAGCCAACCTCTCCACTGCAGTTAAACAATGAAGCAATAAAATCATTAAATAAATTCATTAAGAAATATGATATCACGAAAGAAAAACAAGGCGGGAGAAAGCAGCATGAAAACCACAGGAATGAAGTATCATCAAAGACATGCAACAGCAAAACAATGCAACATATACAAACATGTGTTGCAAACAATGCAATAAAGAAAATGAATTAGTGGTAGCAATAAAGTATAAAGAGACTTAGTAATAAGTAAATAGCACTGAATAACAGCCTTGCGGGTGACAACCACGAGAAGAGTGAAGTTGTGGAGCCGTAAGTGTTGTGGGAGAGGACGCGAAAGTAGCACTGTGGGACCACAACACAGCCCTCCCCGTGAATCATTGGCCACTTACTCCTTATCGAGGCCGTTACTCCGCTTGCCACACTCATAGGGGCTCACCCATTAAGGACAGAGGGAGGGCCCAGCACATTAAAGGGGGAACGGGATAAGGGATCAACACATTAAGGGATAAGAGGGCTAAAAACGTAAGGGAAATATAGGGTCCAACATATCTGAAGGTACGGGAGGTGCTCGGGCGCTTCCCCTGAACAGCGAGAAGGGAAGTTCACCACCTACTACCTCCTCCTCCTCCTCCTCCTCCTTCAGGAGGTTTGAGGTTCAAGTTTTATGAGGCAGATTATACAAGGTGGAAGGTCATGAGTGGAGTGTGTAGACGAAGAAAAAACAAAACATTGCACGTGAAGAAGAAGAAGAAAGGGGAAAAAAACCAAAAAAAGAAGTCGACGTATTCTAAGCTGAACTCAGAGAAAACGGACTTTGGAGATAAAGAAAACAGGGGAAAAGTGATAAAACATAAGTCATCAAGAGGGAAAAGGACAGAGAGCCGTATCGAGGGAAGTGGTGGCGTTTCTGGAGGGGGGGAATGTGCAGGATTCATCGCCTCAAGATTAAGTTCTCCTCCGTGTGTTATCTTAATGTGGCCAGTGTCCTGTCCAGACGCGCCTCCCTCCCTCCTTCCCTCCCACCACTGCCACTGTAAATAGCCTCAAGACTGGGAAGTTCTGGTCATGTTGCTGAAGTATTTGTATGTGTCTGTCTGTCTGTCTGTCTGTCTGTCTGTCTATCTTCTGTGTGTGTCTGTCTATGCGTGTGTGTGTGTTTACCAATTTGTAATCACTTATTTTCACCGTACGGGGAGGGAGTTTTAGAATCGTAGGGACTTCATGACTATTCTCTCCGACCATACAATTTTGTACATTTCTTTATGTCCTCTACATGTCTTTCGTCATTTATTTCATCCCATTCATCCAAAACTTTTCAATCTGTGAAAATAATTCCTTACATTTTTGTTTTACACATTTGTTGTTTAATTTCATATTTTGTTCACTAGTTAATCTTCCCTGCATCTATCGAAGTGTTCACTACGTCATCAAAGCTGGTTTTAAAACCTAATGGTTGTGACAAGGTTTCCACCCCGTTCACTCCTCTCTCTTTCACAGTGAGCAAATTTAATGTCTCTAGCCTCTCCCTGTAACTTAACGCTCGTAATTCCGGTATCGTCTTCATTGCTGTCTTCTGGACCTTCTCTATCAGCTCTTTGTGGTTCTTTAGGCTCGGTGACCAAACCTGAGAAGCATATCATACATAGTTTTGGTCGTATGTAAGACGTGAACAGCTTGACGAATATTTCTTTATCCATTTACTTGAATGCAGTTCTGATATTTGCCAGCAAACATTTGGTCTGCTTTACTTATTCTCCTAAGGTGGGAACTCTGGCGACAGCTTGGCAACAGTGTCGACTCACAAGTCTTTCTCACACAGCCTTGTGTGTGTGTGTGTGTGTGTGTGTGTGTGTGTGTGTGTGTGTGTGTGTATCTGTGATTGTGTATGTGTGTGTGTGTGTGTGTGTGTGTGTGTGTGTGTGTGTGTGTGTGTGTGTGTGTGTGTGTGTGTGTGTGTGCGTTTCATCATATATGTACAAGTGCGTAGACCCCGCATGTCCAGTGTACGCCATATTGATTTCCAATGTCAGTAACTTGCAGCCTTCCCCTGAGAGTTACCCAGGAAGCACACACACGAGAACACTGTGATGTATACATTGTCCTGCAGGGTAATGCCCTGTACCACAAGCACACTGATCCCGGATATGGAGACACACACACACACACACACACACACACACACACACACACACAGACACACACGCATACACACACACACACACACATACACACCTTAGCCTCTGTGTGTGTGTGTGTGTGTGTGTGTGTGTGTGTGTGGACATCAAGCTTGACCCAGGACGCCACACTGACCTCCTTGGTCACCATATGACCAGCTCAGGTCTGCCATTAACCCTTGCCTCCCACACCACCATCAAGCAAATTTTCTTACCCCCAACTGTTATTCTTAAGTCTTTCATTACATGATTTCTTTCTCTCTTCCTTCCTTCCTTCCTTCCTTCCTTCCCTCCATCCTTCCCCGCAATGTGTCGAGCCTCCTGGCGTGAGAAACAGGTGAGGGGGTTGGCCTCTGTTCCTTCACAAAGTTACATTAACGAATGATAAAAATTTTATCATTACGACAGCAATCAGGCGTGTGTGTGTGTGTGTGTGTGTGAGTGTGTGTGTGTGTGTGTGTGTGTGTGTGTGTGTGTGTGTGTGTGTGTGTGTGTGTGTGTGTGTGTGTGTGTGCCTGCACTGCACTGCACTCCCCCTCCCCTTCCAGCCCTCCCCCCCCCTGAGTCACGTGACCTGCCTGCCTCACGCACAACCTGAATTAGGGTTTTTATGTCCCTCGAGTTTTAACTAAATGTGTCAATCATCCGGGCTTACCGAAGACTCACACCAAATACCAACAAAATTTTTCTTATTGTGTGTGTATATATATATATATATATATATATATATATATATATATATATATATATATATATATATATATATCTATATATATATGTGTGTGTGTGTGTGTGTGTGTGTGTGTGTGTGTGTGTGTGTGTGCTTTTCTTTAACAAAAACAAAAAAAACTACCATCATTTATGATGGCTGAAATTTCCGAAAAGTTTTGAATTGTGAAAACGTATATAACCAAAGGGAAAAATTACTTAGTATTATTCAGGTTTGTAAGGGATGATTTTCTACCTGTATGTAATACTGAATTTAAGCTGATAACGCAAGAAAAATATATGGTAGGGAGTATGGCGGAGTCTGGACGAGGAAAACTGGAGAATATCTTCTTGTATGTACCAAACCTGAAGTGCAAACCATTGTATAGCTCTGGACAAACACTGGTATGGACGAACACTTGGTTCATATGATTGCCAGTAACCAGAGCAGAGGCTTCTCCAAGGCGTCCCATCTATATAATGAAAAAAAAAGAGTATTTGTAACAGTATGACGTTTGATGCTCTTGGCCACAGAGTGGTGGAGGAGGGTGTCTCAATTGGGCATCCAAATCTTGTCTCCCGGTGGTGTTATTCCACAGTTCTGTATCTTTCCCGATTCGTGACTTTGAGTCTGCGAGGAGTATCATACCCTCAGTGGTGACTGGCATCAACACACTGCCCAAAGGAGAGAGAGAGAAATCTTTCTTCTTTTTTTTTCTCCATCGTTAGCTAGACCACAAGGATACGCACTGCTGATGGTTGGACTTGTGTCCCCACAATCAGTGGAAGTGGTACCATCATTAAGCGCTCATCAGTCTTAGCTGGAAGTCCAGGCGTGAGCTGGAGGATGGATGTCTTGATTTCCATGGAGTCATTGGTCTTGGGCTGATTTCCCCTTCCAGAGTGTGTAACCTCCGCTGGAAAATTGTGGGTTGGCCTTCATCTTCCTAATGGTGGCATTGGCGATGTTACGTTTCCAGATTTCTCTTTCCACAAGGGCAATCCTTTGCCGAGGTCTGTTGCCGATGATTTTGTCAAATAGGATTCGGACATTCCAGGAAAGGGTTGCGCTGGAAGTTATTCCACTAGAAACGGTTGTCCAGCTGAAGAAAATGAAACCGGCCAGATTAGGATTTCGTTTTCGAGTCCTCTCGTTCGATGTCGGGTGGGCTCAGCGAAGGGTCCTGCTCCGTCGTGCAGGTAGCTGCACGATGTGTTCTCAGTCGAAGTGCAAGACGACCGTCACAGCAGCGCCGACTGTGTGCAGGATCGTGACTGGAAGCCACCATCTCCCGACGTCGCTCGCCGATGGCTGCTGGACTTGAATTACAGGGATGAGGGAATGATATCACAGGGGTGATGCAGAGTAAAAGGCACCTGTGCTTAACGTTGACCTTGAGGGAGTGGGATGCACGCCTACGTCCCGAGGAACTTGGCCGGGAGGTGAATCTTCAGTCTGACTCGAGCTAAAGAAAAAAAAATCCACTCAGTTGCAACCTTCATCTGTCTCCACGACCGGAGGGAGATCAAGTCTCTCCCATCTGCCTTCTCGATTCCTGCTCGGCCAGGAACCTCCTCCTGCTTCAACCCAACTTTCGTTTAGGCCTTGACACCTCACCTTCGACCCTCCTTGGGTCGATGAACATCGGTGTGTGTGTTTGTGTTGGCCACGGCAATTAGACAGAACTGATCACTTGCCTCCCCTCCACTACAGTGAGGAGTATGTACATGATCGAGGATTACCCACTGGATAGGTGCCCTGCAGGACTTTGTTCACACTGTTCCTCCAGTGGGTTAACGTGCTGAGTAAGAATATCTGGTTGGAATATGAACTAGTGTGACAAAAAAAAGGTCTTGCGTAATAACTGTTGACCTGTTCGAGAAAGAGTTATTAGCTTCGTTTTGGGGAGATGGCTGAGGAGAACCATCTAGTGGTGAACTAAGCAGTAAGGAGGGACCAGGGAGGCCACCCCCCCTTGGTAGACATCTCGTGACCAACTGTTCATTGAGAAGTACTTCAGTGAGCAGTGTCGTGCGGGGAATTGGCCAATCAAACAATTATCTGCAAGAGACTTGCACAGGGAGTTATTTGATTGGAAATTCTAAAGTGATGGATTGTCTGATGGCGAGATACCTCACGGAAAGTTATCTGTGGCGATGATGCCGCGTCGGAATACGCTTAACATGAAGTTCTCTCTGTTTGTTTCACGAGTAGAGTTGGAATGTATATACAGTGAGAACATCCTTCGTTGGCCAAGAGAGTTTCGGAAATATGAACGGAAGGAAATCTTTCCGGTCACGTTTTTTGGGGGGTTTACAAATCCTTGTCTTGAATACTGCGGTGTTGCTTATAGGTTAAGTGTGGGCTGAGTGCGCTTCCAGCTGGTATAGACTGATGGTGGAAGTAGTTATCCATAACACTGCCTCATCTTACTGGTACGGTCAACCTACTTATTGAGACAGGAGTAGACTCAACTCATCTTGTAAGTGTGATCATAAACGATTGATGAAATAGACCATAGATGCTCTTTGTGTTCCAGTCAGCTACTCAATGAGCGTACCGTCGTGCTCAAGGATCGTACCATCGTGCTCAAGGATCGTACCGTCGTGCTCAAGGATCAAGCCGTCGTACTCGGATCAAACCGTCGTACTCAAGGATCAGGCCGTCGTACTCAAGGATCGAACGTCGTACTCAAGGATCAGGCCGTCGTACTCGAGGATTGCACGGCCTTACTCAAGGATCGAACCGTCGTACTCAAGTGTCAAACCGTCGTACTCAAGGATCAGGCCGTCGTACTCAAGGATCGAACCGTCGTACTAATAGGACTAACGTAGATTCTTAAACGGTAACTTTCATCCACACGGCCAGACGACAGCACCATCACCCACCCGCTAGCATCCGGTGTCTCATCCATCACCCATCTCATCCACGAACGATCACATTGCCTACAGTACCTGAGTCTTTGAAATTCAAGTGAGGCTACTTCACTACCCTTATGTAGCTAAAGAATGACCGAGTACACCAAAAAACGGTATGCGACATAGCTGCGACACGCGCTGGTATAATCTGACTGTATAGGCAAGAGAGAGCCCCCTCAAACTCAAGGGCCGTCAGCATATCTGCAATACACGATCCGTGGGGTCGTCCGTGTCCTACGGTCACATCTCTGGTAGAAATGAGTCAGTAGATAAACCAGATATAAAGACGACCTATCGAGTTTGATACCCATGGTTTATCTATTCTTGTAAGGGTGAACGTGTGAGGAAGTGAAACTTACTGCCTCACAGGAGCAACACAATATATATATATATATATATATATATATATATATATATATATATAGAGAGAGAGAGAGAGAGAGAGAGAGAGAGAGAGAGAGAGAGAGAGAGAGAGAGAGAGAGAGAGAGACTTTTCCACTGTGTTCTTGAAGGGTACACGTCACAGCTCACGGGTCACTGGCATCCCCGGGGTAATTGAAGCTGTGGTATCCAACTGTTATCTTAATTTGACTGGTCTGATTTTATTGATAGTTAATGAGGGAAGGTGGTTATCGTCCCCCCACCATGGCAACACCCGCCGCTTAACTCACTGGTAAACTAATAGCCGGGCCAGGGTATCACAGTCATCCACCATCTGCTGGATCTGTAATGGTTGTTTACTGCTCCACCAACTCTCACACTTCAAATGGAGTGATCTCTGGGTGATTTTTCTTTTATTTTTTTTACTTTCTATGTAAGTTGAGAGCCATTTATTCAGTTTAGTCATTTAAAAGCCCATTTTGGTAATGGATACCAGGTTCCCGAGGCTTGTCACCAGCCACAGGCTGAAACTTGGGTTCTCCGAAGGCTCTAGACGGCTCCGTCAGGAGACAAAACCAGAAACAATGAGGATTGGTGTACACTACACCCTCATCCCAGCGTTCGTGTACCGCATACATGCATAATCCTCGACCCTCCGTATGTGTTCGTGCATACCTGCCTGCCTGCTCTACTCACACGCACGTGCTTTTAGGAAAAAAACTCTTAGAAAAACGGTACGTCCGTGGAACCTGTTTCTTCAGTGGTAGTGATAATTTCCTGTGCAAGCGACTGGCTCAAACTTATCCCCTTGGGGGGAACACAGACGCGCTCACAAATACACAGATCGATTACAGCACTCTGCCCTCCCTGGCTGGTCGAGGGTATGAAGAAAATTGTATAATAACTACTGTTAACGAATGTTATCAAGGCTGGCTACGTCAACAGTGGGAAAATATGCCCGTGAATATCTAGGAGTCGAGCAATTCACCCCCACTTAAACATTTCGTAATGGCGGATCATTGCTTGGAGTCTGAGGACTGACCATCCAGTGATAAACATGTCGGTAGGTAATTACCCTCAGGTGGTATGATTCTCAGGCAATAATCTCCACGTAATATAATTCTTGCCCGGTAAGGCAGCGAGATGATAGGTGTACGATATCTAGATATAGTGTGAGGAGAGGTGTGGGTGTGTGTGTGTGAGTGTGTGGTGTGCGAGCCGGGAGGCCAAGAAGAGCCATCATCTTTGGACACATTCCCTCTCTGCCTATCGGAGGAATAGCGACGGTCATCAGAGTCTCCGTTGTATGCCGCAGGACCGGGGTAGTGAGTGTACCGTTAGATGGTACTACCATCACTACCATCGGCTGGTGTACCACCACCAGCGAAACCATGAGAGTGGAACCATCAGATGGTAGAGTTATATAACAACCCTCCAGCAGCGTACTACAAGACGTACGGTACAGAAGCCACAGACATCAGACATCACACTCACCGTGTGACTAACCCATCAACTGACATTTGCCACGACTGCCACAAGGAGCGATGCTTCTACAGTGGACCTACCAGAGGAGTACAGTCACCACAGCCTACGAACTGGATACGAAGCCTCGGCGGCGCACCACTAGACTGTAACACGAGTTCCACGAACATCGAGACTTCGACTCCGTAACCCCAGGCGGGGTGATACTTCGAATATCGTCCATCAGAACACACAGACAGCGTCAGACCTGTAATTTCAGCTGTACATTGATTGTGTCTGCTTTGCCTTGATCGTGTGAGCTAGCTATTGAATGTGTCAGCTCTCTATCGAATCTGTCAGCTCTATAATCAGTGTCAGCTGTATATTCACGATGTCAGCTGTGCACTGATTCAGTGTCAGCTATGTAAGGACTCTTACAGCCGCATGTTGACTCTGTCAGTTGTATATGTACGTCACATGTATGTTGGCTGTGTCACTTGTGTACTGATTGTCACATGTACATTGTGCCGCCAATCCAGTCCTTGAGCTGAGTCGTGCAAGTGACTGGGTCACACTCAATCCTGCAACCAGTCTTTGAGCCGACTGACAGGATTGACTGGGCCTTACTCATCTCTCTTCCTCCTCAAGGATGTAACCGATCGTGTGCAAGGAGCGACGGTCGAAAAGTCATTAACATAATCACAGTCAGGCGAGCATCGAAACTCGTGATTTAATTATCCACGGATTACCTGTAATTTGCAGCTAGTAAGGTCTTTATCATGTTGCTTGTGTTCAATAGTTATTACCAACAAGATGTTTACTGTCTGTTATATCGGCATTCTTCCATGCTTCGTCTTCATTCGTTGTCTCGTCATGTTGTGTCTGTTCTTCGAATGAATTCACCTTACTACTCTGCGTTTATCCTTTTTTAATTTCTCGTATATGTTCTGTCTTCTTAGCATTTTCTGACGTTTGTTATATTCTTAGCAAAATTGTTTTCCTTCTTAGAACTCACGAGGAGGAGGGAGGGTGTGTGTTCGAGTGAGCCGAAGGTGAAGAAATCACCTGGGTCTTCGTCCTCATCGTATACCTACGACCCATCGGAGAGAGAGAGGCTTGATAGGTATTAGAAATAACACTAGCATTTCAGGTTGTTATAGCCCATTACCTATCCTAGCTACGCCTTGAAGATGGTAATCACCTCATTTGCAAGCAAGATTCAGCCTTTACTCATTAACCCACTAATTAGGGAACATCTCGGGCGAATATTGAAACGCTCAGAAGGAACTACTTAACGATCAAAGACCAATTACTTGAGATACGCATCTGGCTGGATGTTACATAACGTAACCAGTTAATATTCCACACCACTTTCTCTTCTTCTAAACGTTTATGGAGTGCGATAATTATTAGTCCCTCCGAACAGTCGCTGAATTATCGGAAAAAAACAAGCCCAGTTCATGATTATAGGTTAACTGTTAACCCCATCCATCACCAGACGCTAAGAACATTATAAAACTACTGTAATTCCTAAGAGTCCACGGGAAAATGAAACACGATAAGTTCCCAAGTGCACTTTCGTGCAATAATCACATCATCAGGGGAGATACAAGAAAGATGTGGGTTCGCCTTGATATTAGCAACGATCATATATATATATATATATATATATATATATATATATATATATATATATATATATATGAGGATAAGAAGAGAAAGTAAATCGACTTAACTGGAGATCATTAAAAGTTTATCTATCATTGAGCTTGCGTGGTGGTCGCCACGCGAGTTCAGACTCAGACTTAATGATTCATTAAGATTTACCACGACTGATAGTGCAAGTGGAGGGTGGGTCTGCCAGATCAACATACCTATATATATATATATATATATATATATATATATATATATATATATATATATATATATGACTTCTATTATTTCTATTGAGAACGTTTTTTTTTACCTCACCTCATCCTCTATTATTTCTATTGATAACTTTTTTTTTACCTCACCTTATCCCTGAGAGAGAGAGAGAGAGAGAGAGAGAGAGAGAGAGAGAGAGAGAGAGAGAGAGGTGAGTCACAGAGGAAAGATCACAGCAAATCATTGTTGCTGATGGTCAGAGGAGAAGAAACGGGGCGGAGTACGGTAGCTTTGTGAGATCTAGAGCCTGCAGTCTGTGAATCATCCAATCAATGATTTAGACACTAATCTTTTTATTGTTAGTAGTTAGAAAAGGTCCATAGACTGACAGTGATTATAATTCGTCCAACGAATCGTGATAATGCCTGATATTGATCATATGATTCGTCCTACGAATGATACTATAAAATGGCTCACGAATCGTCCAATCAATTATGCGCACAGTAAAGGTGTACGAATCGACCTATTTGAATGATCCAGACGCTAAATATTGCTCAGAGTGATACTGCTCACACAGTGCGAACACTACAAACACTACATCTATTTTTTTTTTTGTTTCTTTACCTTCGTTATTTGGATAATCGATCATCAGCTCGTTGCATGGCCACACTCACCTCATGTCCTCATATTCACTGTTCTCATGTCCCCTGTCCTCATTTCTGCTGTTCTCATGGTTAGTATACCTCATAGCTAGTGTCCTCAAATATTGATGGGCTGGGCATTGCGTGTTGACGAATTAGGCGGGAAAATCCCTTCCGGGAGGTTGAGGTGAGTTTTTTTCTTTTTTCTTTTTTTTCTTTTTTAATAAACATTCACTCATTTTCTTTTTTTTTTCAGCGCGCTGAGCTGCGTTGCAACGCACGGAAGCCATTAACAAATTGCTATTCGTTCGGACTTCAATCGTGCCACGTGTATCGTTCAGTTATATGTCTCCTGCTCGGTGTCCGTGAATATTTGTCGTATGTAGAGGGAGTGAGAGAGAGAGAGAGAGAGAAAGAGGGAGAGAGAGAGAGAGAGAGAGAGAGAGAGAGAGAGAGAGAGAGAGAAAGAGGGAGAGAGAGAGAGAGAGAGAGAGAGAGAGAGAGAGAGAGAGAGAGAGTTTTTAAAGTATGTTTATTCTCTCTCTCTCTCTCTCTCTCTCTCTCTCTCTCTCTCTCTCTCTCTCTCTCTCTCTCTCTCTATCTATCTATCTATCTATCTATCTATCTATCTATCTCTCTCTCTCTATCTATCTATCTATCTATCTATATACGTTGCTTCTCCTATCTTTATCAACTCTCGTTCGTGAAGGCACAGCTCGGGAATCTTAGCTAACCGAATGTCATTATTGTGTCTATAGATCTGTTATCAAATATGTTTAATGTCACGAAGTGTGTGATGCTGGCGCCCTCACGATTCTGGTCGCTGTTCGTGCAACGCTTCTGCAGTAGTAGACACGTTAGGTTTGGTGCCATTGAAGTGGAAACTAGTGACAATGGAGAGTAAGAGACAAGTGCCTTTGTGTCTATATCTTTATCTTTCACTTGCTGACGGGAAAAACCTTAGGTTAAGCATCTATGTATATATTGGGAAGACCACGACCGACTTCCCATTTTCTGTAAGTATAGTCCTAGCGACACTTTGGGGTTACGGAGTCATCACCATAATCGTCAGTGACAGATTTCGTTCACGGGAAAATAGATTTTGAAATACAACTACAGCATAGGAAGCCATTATCCTTGTACGACCCGATTATACTTGTCATTTAACATGGACAAGAAAACTTTCGTGTTCAGTTTTGTCTTTACATGCAGCTGGCGTCCACTCAAGCACATTGTTATCTTCTTTTCTTTATAAAAGGTCAAGTGTATTGTCAAGGTCAGTCACGAGTGAAAACGTAGAAAATCCCGATAAACTCTGTAGCGTCTTGCCTCACACCGCGAAGATGCAGGTGAAAGAAGTAAGGAATGCGTATAGGAGGGTATTTATCTATAAGTACTTGGGCAGCTTCGACGCATAGGATCGAGTCATATCGATGTGGGATCTGACTTCAAGGGAAAATAATATGGGAATTCATGGCAGTGTCTGTATCATTAATCGTCCTCCGTGACAGTGCATCAAGAATGACATGAGCATATTGTGAACAGCAATTCTATCTTTAAGTTAACATTATTGGTTATTTATAGCCGAAAACCTCATCTGTCAGCGACTCTATTGTAACTTTTCGTTCCCTGGAGCATTCGAACGCCTATGGCTGAAGCTTTGCTCATGAAAATCTCTCTCCTTCCCCCGAACCTGTACAGGCTCCCTCGGCCTCCCCGTGTTCTCCCAGTGTGATTCTCAAGGGTACGTTTCTTGTGCCTATTCTTTTTCGTCTCCAGATTAAATGACCTCCTCTGGCTGTCGTGTAATAACACCCAGACTTGGAATTACCTCCGAACTAACGACCGACCTCGCTGACCTGTGATAATACTCAGTAGTGCTGGGGGAAGGTGGTTATTAAATAATCAAGGGGGTATGTGTGGGAGCGTCACACTGAGGCCGCCATACTGGTCGATATCCAAGCTGGCTGGCTGGAAGGCAGTGGTTCGGGCGAGGTGGTCCGTGGCGAGGACGCCAGCCAGTGACGGGGTTCGTGGGTGTTTTCATCACTGAACGAATTATGGTCCGAGAAGCTGCTGAAACTGAAAGGAAAATCGCAACGCATTGATAATGAGAAACGATCGTAATACATTCAGTTCGCATGCGGGGGGGAAAAAGAAAAAAAAAAAAGAGCATCATCATCGACAGCTAAAGGCGATCTTCACTTGTTTGAGGTTTATGGTCTGTCTTGAAGACGTGACTCGCATCTTCAGAGGGGTTCTGCTCTTTTAAATCCTCCTTCAGCATTGTTTTTACATCCATTACCTTCGGGGTTTTTTCTTGTTTCATCCTTTGATAAATATAAGCTCGTGGTTGTTGGTTGCCTCACTGTGTGATTCACTGGTAGGGACCAGTGGCTTCCAGTTCGGGGTCGACCTGGAACGTGGCAGCGTTACACACTCTCTCTCTCTCTCTCTCTCTCTCTCTCTCTCTCTCTCTCTCTCTCTCTCTCTCTCTCTCTCTCCTCTCTCTCTCTCTCTCTCTCTCTCTCTCTCTCTCTCTCTCTCTCTCTCTCTCTCTCTCTCTCTCTCTCCTGTTATCCTTGTATTCATTCTGCTTTCTGGCCAATGAGAGACAATCATGATATCTTCGAAAAATTTTATCTACAGGAAAGTACATGACTTGGGATTTTCGCCATGTTTGTTCACAAAAGACGAAATTCAGCTGCTGAAAGTCTGCTTATCTTAGAAGAACTGATGATAACATGGGACCAGACGCGAACATTTTTTTTATTGGAATTTGTGGCGGAGACGTTGTAGCCGTGTCTGGTGAAAAGTTCAGTGGAGGATGATATAGACGCAACACGAATCCAAATGTCCTATCATGTTCAGATGACCGTAAATCATATGGGTCACCGCGAAACTTTCGCTATTGTATACGCGCGTGGGTTGAGGAATCTACGTAAGACAACATACAAAACCCGTAGATGAAGAGGAACAACAGAAAGAGAAAGAAAACGAGAAACAACAATAAGTGGGGGGGGGAAAACTTTCATAATCTTCGTGGATGAATAGTACAGCAGGAACCGTAACCCTCGTCGACCAAGGTGGTTTTAGAGAATGACACTGTGTATCTTAGTGGTATTGAAGGCACTGTCCATCATCCCAGCAGACAGCTCAAACATACTCTCCAAGATAAGCTTCCTTCTAACATGCTCTTCAAACAACACTCGTCCAAACCAAACTTCTCCCTATTTAACGAACACAAATTAGACAAAACTAACAGTGCTCTTGCAAGGAGTGGTGATTAACTTAATGAAACACTCTGTCACTGCTGAGTGAAGATTATAGATAAGAGACATTAGATATTGCAAACTTGATCGTCATCTGGCCTCCAGGTTAGTCAACTCACCGTCGGCAGTTTTCAGTGTTAATATCCTTCATGATTACCTTCAGGTGAGAGGCTAACGCCCTGGCAGGTGTACTGACTACACCATCTTTCTCATCAGGAAAGAGAAGAGATCTCCTTCGTCGAGTGTGTGTAAACATCCCCTCAGCTTGCTATTTTGATATTCGCTTTAACAAAGTCACTGCGAAAGTAACGCAATTTTTGTAGAGATATTCACACGTTTCATATATAAGGCAAGTGTTCGAGCCTTTCATCTGGTGTATAGTTGAAGCATAAACTAGTTACGAAAGGTAGATTTGGGATCAGTGATATAATCATACATAAATTATACACGGAGAGAGCTACTGCTCTCCAGCCACTAAACAATTTATCCACTCACTCACTCATTCGTTGTAAATTCAATGCTACAGAAAGGAAGTAGCTTCCCCATTTTTTTGTTTTCCAGTGCTCAGGTTTTCAAGATGTTTTGGGATTTTGGCAAGACATCACAAATTCCAACAGCAGACACACATAGTGGGAACAAAACGTTTCCTAGATACTATGTGCCATTCTAGTTATTGCGTACAGTGCCAGTACAATGTACAGTATTAGGTATTTTGCACCGTGCTGGGTAATCTACACCGTGTTTGAATATTTGTACCCCGCTAAGTAACCTCTGAACTGTACTGTCTATCTAATACATGGTACTCCTTCACAGATGTTTCCCTGCTAGTGATGTGCCGGAGGAGGTGGTGGTTAGGAGGGTGTCACGTGTTTTTGCTATCCTGTCCCCACTTGTGTAGATGTTGTGAACTTAGAATCCGATCCCTTGTCCTCCCGCCGACGACATCGACATAGAACATCAAGATCTTCTGTTACTCCCCACCACTTTACCTCCCCACCTTCTTGATGGACACCCCCACAAGACAACCGTAGTACCGGACGCAGCAGAAAAGCATGTCTTGAAGAGTGGCGTGGGCTAACAACCATCGTTACCTACCCGCCCAGTGACACTCACGTTTCCACAGTACCAATTAGGCGTCCCTAATGGAGAGAATCCCTCGCTGTTCACACGACTTGACGCAGGATGGCGACCCGTGAAACATAATTAGATCCCTTGATTGTTGGTTACTTTTGACGGTGGAGAAGTAAAGTAGGGGTGAGGTGATGGTAAGGGGTAATGATAGTGGGGTGATGGCTGAAGGGTAATGGCAGGAGGAGATGGAGGGGCTTGGTGATGGGTGACTGGTAGGAGGTGAGGTTGAGACAGATGGTAGGACTGCAAGTGAGGGAGAGATGGTAGGAACTGATATCTCGAAGAGGGTGATGATAAAAGTGATGGTAGGAACTGATATCCTGAAGAGGGTGATGATAAAAGTGATGGTAGGAACTGATATCCTGAAGAGGGTGATGATAAAAGTGATGGTAGGAACTGATATCCTGAAGAGGGTGATGATAAAAGTGATGGTAGGAACTGATATCCTGAAGAGGGTGATGATAGAAGTGGTGGAGAAATAGGCTACGGTATGAAGTAATAGTGAAAGGGGGAGGAAGATGGAGCTTATGTAAGGGAGAATGGTAGGATAATGATAAATTGATGGTCGAGCAGTTCTCTCAGGGTGGTGCAATGGCTGGCTATAAATACAGGACGATGGTAGATAACGATGCTAGGGGGGGTTGATGGAAGGGCTGATCCTAGGGATGATAGTAGTGGTGATGGTTGAGCGGTTCATGGCAAGGGTCATGGTAGAGGAGCGACAGGCGACGATGTTGAAGGCTTTATGGTGGCGTGAGGCAGGTGAAGGGAGGAGTATAATGCGAAAGCTAAAGAGAGAGAAACAGACAGACAAACAGAGGGACACATCGAACGCGTGGCAAAGCAATTTAGAGAATAGACCAACAGACAAACAGGAGATGGATAGACTGACAGACAGAGACGGAAACAGGCGAGAGAGAGAGAGAGAGAGAGAGAGAGAGAGAGAGAGAGAGAGAGAGAGAGAGAGAGAGAGAGAGAGAGAGAAATGGGGGTCAACAGATCAAAGGCCTCAATTTCATCTGTCAGGGATCCAATTTAGGTATTTCACTGGGAGCCTAGGGTGGTCATTTCTAGCGGAGGGGTTGGGGGAGGAGGCCCCGCCCCGGCCAGAGACGTAGGCCATGATCTGGCTGTTAATTGGCCGGGTCGTGTGGGGTGGGCGGAGCTCCGTGACGTCTCATGATCACCAACGTTTTCACCCTTGATTAACCAAAAGTTATGGCGGGAAACACAGTCATTATGCCAAGCATTAAACATTGCGTCTGTTCATGCCAGCGAGACTGCGCCAAAAACGTTCCTGCTGTTTCGGGTAAGAGATGAGAAGAATGAGGATGAGTTCGACTGTCTTGGGCACGATCAGCGGAACAACAGATTTGCTTTTAACTCATGCAGCATCGTCGTCTGCAGAAGTGAGATCTTGCTCATGGGTGAAAGTTGGGCGACTTTCACCTAACGCAGTTTTATTTTCGAGTGTGCGGTTGGAACGCACTCATCCTCAGGAGGGTTTACGTTGCCGCTCTCGGAGACTCGCGAACTTCGGATGGTGACGAATATTCGACAGTGGCGAACTTCGGAGAGTGACGAACTTCTGACAGTGACGAACTCCCGACAGTGATAGATTGCTCTTGATTAAGTTAATGAAGCAAGATAAACAATAGGGTCCTCAAGGACATATTTCCCGTTCTTTTCTTTTTCCTTTATTTCTTATCTTCATGAAACACTAACATCTCAATGTATATGGAAAATTTAAGTACACATCTCAATAGGTATATTGCATCACGTGGTGCCAAGGCATATACAGAAAAAACAGTTAACAAGAATTTCCATGTATATCTCGTTTTCATTAAGAAATATCTATGTCCACTTCAAGACAAAGTTTAACTCTGATTTTACAGTATTTCAACACCGACTCTCAACCTTTATATCTTTATTGTGTATTCATCTCTGTCATTTTCCCTATGAAGTCATATCATTGTCGTGTGTATGTTACCCTGATCTTACGAGACGAATCGTACGTACGTCGCTTGTTGACGACCAAGTCAACCGGAAGACTGTCGTAAGATCTTGTGGCGGGTCATCGCAGGTGAAGCAGGAGCGTCTCCTCCCCACCTCCCGAGTCCTCGTCAAGGATGTGTCCTCCAGGATCCTCACCATCGCCAGGAGGAAGTACTTCGGGTGAGACGGACGGTAGTATAAGCGTGTAGCATATCAGGGGGGGGGGTGACTGTCGATCCCGGCGTGGCCAGCGCGTCCTCGACAACGGCTCTTGAAATTTAGTGAGTGTGTGTGTGTGTGGCAGGCTTGGCCTTGATCAGGAGGTTGTCTCGGGTCAGATCAGTGACGCTCCGAACGGTTCCGCCATCCTCTTCATCACACACACACACACACACACACACACACGCTGAGGTCGGCGCCACCCCGAACGCAAACCTTCCGTGCCGACCGTCTATATCAATCGCTGTCAACTCGCGCTAATGCGGGAGTTTGTTGTGGCGCGCCTTTAAATCGTGGCTTCCGTGTTTACGATAATGGAACACACTCATTACAGAATTATAAAGCCGGAGAGGCCATGAGTTGGCCGGCCATTAACACACACACACACACACACACACACACAACCCGGGCGACCTCCGCCATGAATTATGGACCAGGCTTCCAGCCCTTCGCTCTGACTAGAACGAGTCGAGAGGTCCTCCTCCCGCCCGCATGCCCCCGGCTCCCTAGGGGCGCGGCCTCCGCCTCCGGGAGTGCCGTAGACCTTCCACGGTCGCCACACGACAATTTTCTTGTCAGAATTTCCGGTTTAATGATGTCGTGATTTGTATACCCTCAGTGATATATATATATATATATATATATATATATATATATATATATATATATATATATATATATATATATATATACTCGCTAATGCGGGAAATGGCGAATAGTTTAAAAGAAAGAAAAAAAGAAAAAAAAAAAAAAAAAAAACATATATATATATATAATATATATATATATATATATATTTTTTTTTTTTTTTTTTTTTTTTTTTTTTTTTTTTATACTTTGTCGCTGTCTCCCGCATTTGCGAGGTAGCGCGAGGAAACAGACGAAAGAAATGGCCCAACCCCCATACACACGTACATACACACGTCCACACACGCAAATATACATACCTACACAGCTTTCCATGGTTTACCCCAGACGCTTCACATGCCTTGATTCAATCCACTGACAGCACGTCAACCCCTGTATACCACATCGCTCCAATTCACTCTATTCCTTGCCCTCCTTTCACCCTCCTGCATGTTCAGGCCCCGATCACACAAAATCTTTTTCACTCCATCTTTCCACCTCCAATTTGGTCTCCCTCTTCTCCTCGTTCCCTCCACCTCCGACACATATATCCTCTTGGTCAATCTTTCCTCACTCATTCTCTCCATGTGCCCAAACCATTTCAAAACACCCTCTTCTGCTCTCTCAACCACGCTCTTTTTATTTCCACACATCTCTCTTACCCTTACGTTACTTACTCGATCAAACCACCTCACACCACACATTGTCCTCAAACATCTCATTTCCAGCACATCCATCCTCCTGCGCACAACTCTATCCATAGCCCACGCCTCGCAACCATACAACATTGTTGGAACCACTATTCCTTCAAACATACCCATTTTTGCTTTCCGAGATAATGTTCTCGACTTCCACACATTTTTCAAGGCTCCCAAAATTTTCGCCCCCTCCCCCACCCTATGATCCACTTCCGCTTCCATGGTTCCATCCGCTGACAGATCCACTCCCAGATATCTAAAACACTTCACTTCCTCCAGTTTTTCTCCATTCAAACTCACCTCCCAATTGACTTGACCCTCAACCCTACTGTACCTAATAACCTTGCTCTTATTCACATTCACTCTTAACTTTCTTCTTCCACACACTTTACCAAACTCAGTCACCAGCTTCTGCAGTTTCTCACATGAATCAGCCACCAGCGCTGTATCATCAGCGAACAACAACTGACTCACTTCCCAAGCTCTCTCATCCCCAACAGACTTCATACTTGCCCCTCTTTCCAGGACTCTTGCATTTACCTCCCTAACAACCCCATCCATAAACAAATTAAACAACCATGGAGACATCACACACCCCTGCCGCAAACCTACATTCACTGAGAACCAATCACTTTCCTCTCTTCCTACACGTACACATGCCTTACATCCTCGATAAATATAAGGCCATTAATGCATAGCAGTAGGAAACATGAAAGATGTTTGAGAGGGTCGTTGAGGACACACAGTGTAGCAGGACGAACACAGAATAAGCCAAGAAGTCCAGCATTGGCTGCCTGGGGCTTGTGTGTGTCTGTGTGTCTGCCTGAGATTACAAACACACATACACACACACACACCTTACCGGAATGAAAGGTCGTCAGATGTCCTCTTGCCTTATAGATGATATGTATATTCAGAACTACACAAAACTGGAGCCGGTGAGAACAAGATGATTAACGGTCCCCCCCCCCTCCCTCCACCCCCCCCCCCCCCCTCCCTCCACCCTTCCCTCCCTCCCCTCACCATCGACTGACGGAAGGGAGCAAAACCAGCCTTGTCCTTTCCGTCACCAGTCACGCATGTCTATCGCACACTCACACACACACACATCTACCCACATTGACATTACGGCCAAGATATAACACAGATGTCATAGAATATCATACTTGTCACAGTTAGTATGTAATGATCGTTGTCTCATGACACCCACGTCCACGATGATGTATGTTACCATAGTCAGCCTTGACCCGCAAAAGTTTCACATATAGAAAACGGTGATACTTAGGCCATAGAAAATGCTGGGTATCGTGCGCATTGTTTATTCTCGTCCATAGCGAATAGAAAATCTAACCGAGGCACAGCACCATTAGGGATACGTTGGCTAGATGTTAACGATTGAACAAATTTTTCTTTTCTTTTTTGCACGTTTCACACGCGGTTGAGGCTTGACGAAGAAAATGTTGGTATTCTTGAGTGGGTGTCGTACGCAAACACCCTTTGTTATCTGTCCTTCGCAACCGCTGAGATAAAAAGTATTATGTTTATATTGTAAGCTACCAGCAGGCAGGAGGCGCCTTTCGTGAGCATTGTGGTGCGATTGGTATGATGACCTGAACCCTTGACCTGACCCATATCAGTTAGGTCGTGCCGTCGTGCTCAGAGGTCGTACCACTTGTGTTCCAGGGTCGTTAGTACCTTCGTGCTCACGAAGCTAAGGGCGTTATATGACGTCGAGGAGGTCCATGAGTAAGTGGATGATGACGCAGTGAATGGGATTATACCATTAGACTTGGGTTGTCGTATCGACAGCAGTCAGTACCTCTGCATCTCGCTCAGCATGACTTCAGAGACTCCTGACGAAGGTGCTAGGCCCTCTTGGTACAACCATATGCCTCCTGAAGAAAATCTACGAGAACGTAACACAAAGCACAAGTAGATTCAAGATGAATGATAATCATACGAGACTCTAGCCGTAAACATCATGAAAATGAGACGAAAAAAAAAAATACTAAAAGAGTTTAGCACGTCAAATCATTACGTCAAACACATACTAAAGATAGAACTTGATTATATACAATTTCGAAACAAATTACCCCAGCATTATGGAGAGGACAAAGAACAGTGTGAGGTTAGTAAAATGTTAATAAGGTGTGATTGTAGACATTGGTACAGAAGACAGTTATATCTTCAGGTTAGACGTGGGTCGGGACAAATGTGACGTCAACAGAGTGTATATTTCAAAGGTGAACTTAAAAAGGAAAAAAAAAAGCTGAAACGAGATATTGATTGAGAGATAGATTCAGGTAGGTATACCTGCGACCAGGCAGGTACACCTGGGACCAGGCAGGTACACCTGGGACCAGGCAGGTACATCTGGGACCAGGCAGGTACACCTGGGACCAGGCAGGTACATCTAGGACCAGGCAGGTACACCTGTAGCCGGGCAGGTACACCTGGAGCCAGGCAGGTACACCTGGAGCCAGGCAGGTACACCTGGAGCCAGGCAGGTACACCTGGAGCCAGGCAGGTACACCTGAAACCAGGCAGGTACACTTGAAGCCAGGCAGGTACACCTGAAGCCAGGCAGGTGCACCTGGAGCCAGGCAGGTACACCTGAGATGGGAATAAGGATGACACACCTTCACTAACTACTACTGTACTGCTGCTGCTGTTGCTTCTGCTAACACTACTGCCGTTGGCTATTACCATCAGCAAAACTATTACCATTATGCATAGCACCAACATTATTGCTACCACCATCACGACCCTGCTGCTGCCAACATTGCCTGCTCTACCACCACGAATGTAACTAATACTACAATCACATACGAGCCCAGCTACCATTACCACCATCGATAACACTGTTGCCACGACCACCATAACTACCAACATCCGTTGTCAGAACTGCCATTACGGTTGTCGCGATCCTGGTCGTTAATAATTGGGCTAGTTCTCACGCTACAAGCAACTATGGAAGCATTTGTAGCGGCGGTCATAGCAGCACTAGAGTTCCTAGTGCCAGTAGCTGCAGCAGCTGTGAAAACAGTGCAGCAGCAGCAGCAGCAGCAACAGCAAGAGGAGGAGGAGGAGGAGGAGGAAGGGCTTCCCCGCGGCTCGGGACGCCACCAGCAGGGGCACCCGGCCATGACGGGCAGGTGAGGTTAATTATCCCGCTATTACCTGCTGTGTTGACGGACGACCTCCATCACCCGGACGATGCTGAGCCACCTGGCCAGTACCTAGAGGCAGGCGGGTTCAATACCTCACCATTATAGGGAGCAGGAAAGCTCACCCCTCTCACGCCAGTAACAAGGCATGGAAAAGCCACGCTAATGACACCGGCGCTGGAACGAGTGAAGGGCCATTGGCGATGGCTCCTCCCCCAGCCCAGGCGAGAGTCACAAGGTCAACCATCCTCTATGGTGTAGATCACCAATGATTCGACCTGCCCGAGGACGTTGTCGTGACCCTGGAACACGTAGGTACTACCCTCGAGCGAGCGTGAAGGTACGACCCCTTGATCACGGTTGGTAAGGCCCTTAAGTACGACGCTACGACCTTAGGGTATGATGGCCTGGCCCTTGACCTGACCCTAAGGGGTCGAGTCAAAGACCCAAGGCCTTTTTTTGTGTGTGTGTTCCTGCTTGGTGATTCGCGTTGAACAGTCTTTCGTACAAGAGCAAATTGTTTTTACACAGAGACTGCCACGCAAGAACTTCAACAGTTGCAGATCTCTGCCTCGTGAAGTGGCCAAATCCTCAACAAAACGTAGCTTTCCTAGTTATTGTGTAGGGCTGTAGATAGATCGCTGTCTGAAGTAGTTTGATAGAAAAGAAGAGTACCAGTCAAGGGAAATTTATTCTCTTATTTATACGTGAATTTGTCTACGTGTCCGTGAAATGATGGCAATAATAGGGCTTGCTTTCTTAACCCCTCTAAGAATAACGCGCATACCTCCAGCGTTTACGGTATCCGCATGAGACCCGCTCATGGAATCGTTACGACATAATGCAGGTGTCGCTTAACGTCATTTTGTTTAAGGCTGACGTAAAGCTATTTACGTCTAGCAGCACACCATTACTTGGAGAAAGATCCTTTACTTATGATAACGTTCAGTGTCAACCACCTGCAGCGCTCAGCCTTCTATACCTCGCTTGCGAGACGCGTCAAATACACTTTGAATTAAATCGCTTTTATGTAAAGTTTTATTTTTGAGTTTGGTGACACTAGAACCAACACCACGCTGACCGCACTACACTCATTATCAGCTCCTGCTTCCTCCCCACTCCCATCCCACACACACACACACACACACACACACAACACACACACACAAAAAACATATCTATATATATATATATATATATATATATATTTTTTTTTTTTTTTTTTTTTTTTTTTTTTTTTTATACTTTGTCGCTGTCTCCCGCATTTGCGAGGTAGCGCGAGAAACAGACGAAAGAAATGGCCCAACCCCATACACACGTACATACACACGTCCACACACGCAAATATACATACCTACACAGCTTTCCATGGTTTACCCCAGACGCTTCACATGCCTTGATTCAATCCACTGACAGCACGTCAACCCTGTATACCACATCGCTCCAATTCACTCTATTCCTTGCCCTCCTTTCACCCTCTGCATGTTCAGGCCCCGATCACACAAAATCTTTTTCACTCCATCTTTCCACCTCCAATTTGGTCTCCCTCTTCTCCTCGTTCCCTCCACCTCCGACACATATATCCTCTTGGTCAATCTTTCCTCACTCATTCTCTCCATGTGCCCAAACCATTTCAAAACACCCTCTTCTGCTCTCTCAACCACGCTCTTTTTATTTCCACACATCTCTCTTACCCTTACGTTACTTACTCGATCAAACCACCTCACACCACACATTGTCCTCAAACATCTCATTTCCAGCACATCCATCCTCCTGCGCACAACTCTATCCATAGCCCACGCCTCGCAACCATACAACATTGTTGGAACCACTATTCCTTCAAACATACCCATTTTTGCTTTCCGAGATAATGTTCTCGACTTCCACACATTTTTCAAGGCTCCCAAAATTTTCGCCCCCTCCCCCACCCTATGATCCACTTCCGCTTCCATGGTTTCCATCCGCTGACAGATCCACTCCCAGATATCTAAAACACTTCACTTCCTCCAGTTTTTCTCCATTCAAACTCACCTCCAAATTGACTTGACCTCAACCCTACTGTACCTAATAAACCTTGCTCTTATTCACATTCACTCTTAACTTTCTTCTTCCACACACTTTACAAACTCAGTCACCAGCTTCTGCAGTTTCTCACATGAATCAGCCACCAGCGCTGTATCATCAGCGAACAACAACTGACTCACTTCCCAAGCTCTCTCATCCCCAACAGACTTCATACTTGCCCCTCTTTTCCAGGACTCTTGCATTTACCTCCCTAACAACCCCATCCATAAACAAATTAAACAACCATGGAGACATCACACACCCCTGCCGCAAACCTACATTCACTGAGAACCAATCACTTTCCTCTCTTCCTACACGTACACATGCCTTACATCCTCGATAAATATAAGGCCATTAATGCATAGCAGTAGGAAACATGAAAGATGTTTGAGAGGGTCGTTGAGGACACACAGTGTAGCAGGACGAACACAGAATAAGCCAAGAAGTCCAGCATTGGCTGCCTGGGGCTTGTGTGTGTCTGTGTGTCTGCCTGAGATTACAAACACACATACACACACACACACCTTACCGGAATGAAAGGTCGTCAGATGTCCTCTTGCCTTATAGATGATATGTATATTCAGAACTACACAAAACTGGAGCCGGTGAGAACAAGATGATTAACGGTCCCCCCCCCCCCCACCCCCCCCCCCCCTCCCTCCACCCTTCCCTCCCTCCCCTCACCATCGACTGACGGAAGGGAGCAAAACCAGCCTTGTCCTTTCCGTCACCAGTCACGCATGTCTATCGCACACTCACACACACACATCTACCCACATTGACATTACGGCCAAGACATAACACAGATGTCATAGAATATCATACTTGTCACAGTTAGTATATAATGATCGTTGTCTCATGACACCCACGTCCACGATGATGTATGTTACCATAGTCAGCCTTGACCCGCAAAAGTTTCACATATAGAAAACGGTGATACTTAGGCCATAGAAAATGCTGGGTATCGTGCGCATTGTTTATTCTCGTCCATAGCGAATAGAAAATCTAACCGAGGCACAGCACCATTAGGGATACGTTGGCTAGATGTTAACGATTGAACAAATTTTTCTTTTCTTTTTTGCACGTTTCACACGCGGTTGAGGCTTGACGAAGAAAATGTTGGTATTCTTGAGTGGGTGTCGTACGCAAACACCCTTTGTTATCTGTCCTTCGCAACCGCTGAGATAAAAAGTATTATGTTTATATTGTAAGCTACCAGCAGGCAGGAGGCGCCTTTCGTGAGCATTGTGGTGCGATTGGTATGATGACCTGAACCCTTGACCTGACCCATATCAGTTAGGTCGTGCCGTCGTGCTCAGAGGTCGTACCACTTGTGTTCCAGGGTCGTTAGTACCTTCGTGCTCACGAAGCTAAGGGCGTTATATGACGTCGAGGAGGTCCATGAGTAAGTGGATGATGACGCAGTGAATGGGATTATACCATTAGACTTGGGTTGTCGTATCGACAGCAGTCAGTACCTCTGCATCTCGCTCAGCATGACTTCAGAGACTCCTGACGAAGGTGCTAGGCCCTCTTGGTACAACCATATGCCTCCTGAAGAAAATCTACGAGAACGTAACACAAAGCACAAGTAGATTCAAGATGAATGATAATCATACGAGACTCTAGCCGTAAACATCATGAAAATGAGACGAAAAAAAAAAATACTAAAAGAGTTTAGCACGTCAAATCATTACGTCAAACACATACTAAAGATAGAACTTGATTATATACAATTTCGAAACAAATTACCCCAGCATTATGGAGAGGACAAAGAACAGTGTGAGGTTAGTAAAATGTTAATAAGGTGTGATTGTAGACATTGGTACAGAAGACAGTTATATCTTCAGGTTAGACGTGGGTCGGGACAAATGTGACGTCAACAGAGTGTATATTTCAAAGGTGAACTTAAAAAGGAAAAAAAAAAGTTGAAACGAGATATTGATTGAGAGATAGATTCAGGTAGGTATACCTGCGACCAGGCAGGTACACCTGGGACCAGGCAGGTACACCTGGGACCAGGCAGGTACATCTGGGACCAGGCAGGTACACCTGGGACCAGGCAGGTACATCTAGGACCAGGCAGGTACACCTGTAGCCGGGCAGGTACACCTGGAGCCAGGCAGGTACACCTGGAGCCAGGCAGGTACACCTGGAGCCAGGCAGGTACACCTGGAGCCAGGCAGGTACACCTGAAACCAGGCAGGTACACTTGAAGCCAGGCAGGTACACCTGAAGCCAGGCAGGTGCACCTGGAGCCAGGCAGGTACACCTGAGATGGGAATAAGGATGACACACCTTCACTAACTACTACTGTACTGCTGCTGCTGTTGCTTCTGCTAACACTACTGCCGTTGGCTATTACCATCAGCAAAACTATTACCATTATGCATAGCACCAACATTATTGCTACCACCATCACGACCCTGCTGCTGCCAACATTGCCTGCTCTACCACCACGAATGTAACTAATACTACAATCACATACGAGCCCAGCTACCATTACCACCATCGATAACACTGTTGCCACGACCACCATAACTACCAACATCCGTTGTCAGAACTGCCATTACGGTTGTCGCGATCCTGGTCGTTAATAATTGGGCTAGTTCTCACGCTACATGCAACTATGGAAACATTTGTAGCGGCGGTCATAGCAACACTAGAGTTCCTAGTGCCAGTAGCTGCAGCAGCTGTGAAAACAGTGCAGCAGCAGCAGCAGCAGCAACAGCAAGAGGAGGAGGAGGAGGAGGAGGAAGGGCTTCCCCGCGGCTCGGGACGCCACCAGCAGGGGCACCCGGCCATGACGGGCAGGTGAGGTTAATTATCCCGCTATTACCTGCTGTGTTGACGGACGACCTCCATCACCCGGACGATGCTGAGCCACCTGGCCAGTACCTAGAGGCAGGCGGGTTCAATACCTCACCATTATAGGGAGCAGGAAAGCTCACCCCTCTCACGCCAGTAACAAGGCATGGAAAAGCCACGCTAATGACACCGGCGCTGGAACGAGTGAAGGGCCATTGGCGATGGCTCCTCCCCCAGCCCAGGCGAGGGTCACAAGGTCAACCATCCTCTATGGTGTAGATCACCAATGATTCGACCTGCCCGAGGACGTTGTCGTGACCCTGGAACACGTAGGTACTACCCTCGAGCGAGCGTGAAGGTACGACCCCTTGATCGCGGTTGGTAAGGCCCTTAAGTACGACGCTACGACCTTAGGGTATGATGGCCTGGCCCTTGACCTGACCCTAAGGGGTCGAGTCAAAGACCCAAGGCCTTTTTTTGTGTGTGTGTTCCTGCTTGGTGATTCGCGTTGAACAGTCTTTCGTACAAAAGCAAATTGTTTTTACACAGAAACTGCCACGCAAGAACTTCAACAGTTGCAGATCTCTGCCTCGTGAAGTGGCCAAATCCTCAACAAAACGTAGGTTTCCTAGTTATTGTGTAGGGCTGTAGATAGATCGCTGTCTGAAGTAGTATGATAGAAGAGTACCAGTCAAGGGAGGTTTATTCTCCTATTTATACGTGAATTTGTCTACGTGTCCGTGAAATGATGGCAATAATAGGGCTTGCTTTCTTAACCCCTCTAAGAATAACGCGCATACCTCCAGCGTTTACGGTATCCGCATGAGACCCGCTCATGGAATCGTTACGACATAATGCAGGCGTCGCTTAACGTCATTTTGTTTAAGGCTGACGTAAAGCTATTTACGTCTAGCAGCACACCATTACCTGGAGAATGATCCTTTACTTATGATAATGTTCAGAGTCAACCACCTGCAGCGCTCAGCCTTCTATACCTCGCTTGCAAGACGCGTCAAATACACTTTGAATTAAATCGCTTTTATGTAAAGTTTTATTGTGAGTTTGGTGACACTAGAACCAACACCACGCTGACCGCACTACACTCATTATCAGCTCCTGCTTCCTCCCCACTCCCATCACACACACACACACACACACACACACACACACACACACTTCCCCTTCGCTCCCCCACGTTACGAGCTCCACCCTTGAGCTGTTTATTTATGTTTATCAAACAAAAAAACACTTCATACACAGACAATGGAAGTAGCTTGAGTGATCAGTACGGTATCACGGTGGAGGGGATTATACAACTTACAGAAAGATTCATGTTACTGGAAATCTGAATTTGCTGTTTGAGATTCATTCCATCGTCGCTCATTACTGAGGAGCATTGAGGAAAATGAGAAGGTTTAGGACGGTGCAAATCACACGGGTCAATGAAGAGTCTAACCATCTATACGTGAGACGCCTTGAGGGCCTCCTTGTCGTATCTTATCGGCGTCTTTGGCCGTTAGGCCGATAGGGTATTGCCAGGGGAACCGACCTACTGCTGGAGAAGTCTCGTGCCCTTCGCTATCTTGATGGGCTCGTGTCTGGAAGGAGATGTTACGAGTTTTATACTCCCCAGGTGAGTCGAGAATGAGATTAGGAGGCCTTCGTAAACCGGGTCTGAAGGGAGTGGATGTGGCAGGCGAGTCGGGCCAGGGCCTAGGGTTCCTCCTGTAGTCGTTGCCTCAGCCAGCCAGCCACGGTCGACACTCCCACTGTCCGCTACCAGCCCCAAGATGAGGATGAAATTTCACAATTCTGAGCCTCTCTGACCTCTCCCTCAGCCCACCCACCACCTCGCAGCCCACCTACAGTTTTTCTCACCACATTGTGTGACCCACCTGCCGGTGCTCAGCCTGCCCACCTTCACACCCACGCGCACGTTCGTTTCTCACTGCAGCCCACCCACCGTCATGCACCCCACCTACGCTGTGTTCTTATCATCCTTCACCCTTTAGCCCACCCGCTGGCACCCAACCCACCTACCTTCACACTCATCCACCACCACAGGCCACCCACACCATCTACCTGCATGTGTTATGATGCGCAGTAGACATATTTCAAGGAGCCGTCGAAAATTACCATTACTCTCACGTACATACAAGTCATATATGGGATTGTTCTCCATGTTTTTCTATAGGTTTATATTCAGGGCTTGTCTGTGTAGCTTCTTTACTTTTATTCCCATTTCCATACGGTGGATCAAGTACATATAGACTCTCAAATCACTCATACGCATTTTGAATCCATGTCTAACGTGTTGAGTGACACTTGAAGCTTCGACACTTCGATGCGTCAAGTGAGAGCGTTCACTCCACGTCTTCACACACATCCAGTCTCACATGATTCTGGTAATATCACCAGCTTTGTAACGGATCATCTCATACCATCTGCAGGGTTATCTCTGTCTAAAGGAATGCCTCGCGATTTCTTCATCATTAAGACACATCCAGAAACAACTCTCCGCGTTTTATGGCATCTGTAAAGCCATGAATCATTTCTCAAACGTTCTCTCTGCCTCATTTTCTCTCTCCGTCGAGCCTATGGGTGTGAGCGTCTCACCCTGAGCCTGGATATTGAGCAACAGTCGGTCTGACCACTTTATGCCCGACGGCCACGCCCCTGCTGCACTAATGTCGTCTGTCGAGGGTTGCGACAGGTAGACGACCCTCTCCACGGCTCCCTCAGCCAACCTATCATCATGTGTAGCGTTTCCTGTAGAAGGAGACGACCCTCTCGCTGTCAGGCGCAGATGCCTGGCCCAGCCAGTATGTGTATGTGCGTTTGTGTGTGGGTGTGTGTGTGTGTGTGTGTGTTTCTTGGATTTAGGCAGCCATACGACTGAAAATACACAGTTGAGGTATTACAGATATTACAGAACTGTGAGGTTTAATGATAGTAACTATGTAAATAATCATAAATAAACTGAGGATTACAGTGGCTTGGATATTTCCACGCTTTATGTAATCACGTGGATGAGGGACATCTAGACGGTCAAAGTGGCAGAATGTTCAGTCAAGGTGGCAGATATGCAGGAAAGTTTACCGAGTGAATACTATGGTTTACCGAGTGAATACTATGGTTTACCGAGTGAATACTATGGTTTACCGAGTGAATACTATGGTTTACCGAGTGAATACTATGGTTTACCGAGTGAATACTGTGTTTTACCGAGTGAATACTGTGGTTTACATTTCATGCACTTCATCGAACATCGAGTGATGAACACGAACATTACTCTCTCTCCTTCAGGGTGGTCATGTCTGGTAGATGATGACTCCTTTGCCACACTCAACTGTCTTTAGTTTTCGTTTACTTTGCCAAATTCAAGAATTCAGAAGCTTATATACATATGGTAAACATTTTTTTTGGGGGGATATTCCGTCGATCGTGTTGGAACTGCTTCTTGCTTGACGCAGAGAGAGAGAGAGAGAGAGAGAGAGAGAGAGAGAGAGAGAGAGAGAGAGAGAGAGAGACGAATCTGATCCTATACTAAGTTCTACATCAGGAGGTGTTTCATTTCATTCAGGCTTCGACACAGCGTCAGGGATCCCATTATAACCACTTTAGAGAACGGAAGATAGAAAATACAGTTTTGGTGATGCTGGGTGGTGATAATGGAGGGTTTTTTCCCCCTATCTTGAGGCCCATAAATCCGCGTGTGGCCCGCCCCTCCTAGCGCTGGACCAGTCAGGCACTCACGGCTCAGCTACCACACTTAACTCGCCCAGGCTTTCGTAAATCACCTCGGGAGGAGAGAGACGCCCAACCCCCTCACCCTCCCTCTGTGTGTGTGTGTGTGTGTGTGTGTGTGTGTGTGTGGCCAAGGGGCCAAGGCGGTAGTGGGTGGGGAGTATAAGGGCGTGAGTGGTGTGAGGTGAGGGCATGAGCCGTGAGTGAGGGGCGTAGTGTTGGGAGGAGGAAGCGTGAGTAGTAGGTGAATGGTGGGCGATGGTGGACGTGAGTGGGGGTGGCAGAGCGTGAGTGGTCGGGCGGGAATTGGATATTGGTGGTACGGTAGACTGGTGGTAGAGGCCGGGGCAACCAGACAGGCAATAGTTGATGGTTGTTGTGGTAAAGACACCTGTGAAGGTGGTACTGGTAATGTGATGGTTGATGGGTTGATGATAGGGGTGGTAGGGGTTGTGGAAAGTGCTGTGAGGGAGGTAAGACTGGTGAAGTGGCAGTGGCAAGTGGTTGTAGCAAGGGATTAGTAGCAAGTGGTGGTAGGAAGAGGTGAAGACAAGATTTGGAATAGTAGAAGGTCGTGATGGTTTTTGTGGTAGTGATGGTACACTGGTGGAGACTGTGGTGGTACTTTCCCCAAAACAGATTTTGTGAGGCATGGTGGCGGTGTAGAGTGGGAGGGACGAGTATAGCATTGGGTAACGGGGTGAGGATAACGACGGTGGTGGGGTAAGAAATGATGGGGTGAGGTTGGCAGTGGAGGTTGTGACGTGGACCGCCATAACCCGCGATGTGGGTGGCTGGCGGTGTGTGGTAGGTGGCAGGAGCCCAGCCGGTGTGGTGGGTCACCTTACACGGCTGGTCTAATCGTTGGTGATGAGGTAGAAATGGGGCATGGGTGGTGGCCGGTAAGTTCATGGGTGGCTAGTGGGGTCTGAAGAGATGACTGGCATCTTACAGGAGGCAGATACGGTGGCTGGTGGGGTCATGCAGGCTCAGGCTGAGGGGTGGCGGTGAGGCTCGATCCATGGATATCTGAGGTCGACCTCGAGGAGGAGAGAGAGAGAGAGAGAGAGAGAGAGAGAGAGAGAGAGAGAGAGAGAGAGAGAGAGAGAGAGAGAGAGAGAGGCTGCAAGTGATGGGTAATGTCAGGAGTGATGATGGAATTATGTGGTCTAATATGGCAGTCAGGATGGTAGTGGGCAGTTTGCGTGGAAGTTGATTGGAGTGGTGGGTGGGCGTGGGCGGTGGGTAGTGAGCATAGGCACCAAGTGGCGAGACCTTGCCAGGTAAACCTTGAGCATGGGCACCAAGTGGCGAGGCCCTGCCAGGTCAGCCTATATGGTAGAGGGTATTACATAGCAGAACAGGAGCATCAGCAGCAGTATATGACCTGGTGATTGGCAGTGGTCAAGGGGTAAGCGCTACTTGGGAGGAGGCTGAGGCGTAATGGGGAGAATGAGTGATGGAGAGGGAAGGCCAGAGGAGCCAGGAGAGGAGAGAGAGGTAGAGGAAGGATCTTGGACTGTACTAATGAATGGAGACCAGAGCGCCCAGGCAGAGATACGCCAGGGGCGTAATGGAGGCAGCAGTAGCAGGGGACAAGTAGTGTGAGGACCCACCACAGTATGGCCAGCTACCAGGACCACCAGCCCTCCCACACCACCTGCAGTGCCACACTTACCACGTCAGTCATGTGTGTTTGTGTAAGAATGTGTGCCTTTGTGTATATATGTGTATACATGAATGTATGAGTGTACATATGCGCAGCGTTATCATAAAGACCATTAACTGTTTATTGAATACATACGCGATAAAGACAGAGGAGCCATAAGAAAGGGAGGGGAATATTTAACAAACAGTCTACACAAAAACTGGAATGGCACTTTATTTATCATTGATCATTTCCAGTCTTTGGGATGGGGCTGTTCTTGTATATAATGAAGCTACTGTTATGAACCAGTTTTTGTAACAATTTATATAAAGAATATAAGCCCACTGGGGTCTGACAAAGAACCCTTTGTGACCTCTCTAAACCGCTCACAGGATGAGCATGGGATGCACAATAAACTAGCCGGAGGTACCGGCACAGATCCATTGTACGAGCTCAGACAGGTTGGAAGCTATTATGGTGCCGAACGCCAACTCGGGGACGAGGGATCTCTGATGACAAATGACAGTGGCGGGCATGGTGCAGCAGCTTCTATCCGAAATGTCAGATGAAGTTCAGGTGATGGTTGGAGAGACTTGGGATACCCCGTGTGTTGAGCGTCTAGAGTTGAGCGGTGATAGAACGTGGATGATATTGGATGTTCTCTTCTGTACCTATTTTTTTTGTAGCCTCTGTGGAGTGGTGTATAGGGGGAGGGCGGGAAGAACAGCCAGAGAAAAGCATTGGTGACTGGTAATAATGAAAGTTGTGAGGATATTCTTCAGCTCAGGTGGGGGAGAGTCTTGAAGAATTTAGAGGCGATACCTGCAGGGATTTGATGATGATTATGACGTGTTCCACATGGGTTAGGCCATCGTCCACAGCTTGGTAGATTGAAAAGCCTGGAGTGTGTACGCCTCTGAACAATGCATGTGTGTGTGTGTGTGTGTGTGTGTGTGTGTGTGTGTGTGTGTGTGCTTGCACGCGGGCCTGAGCCGGCATAAGCGTTGCAGTATTTACGATTGTGTAAACCTTTTAAGGGTGGCCGCTGCTCATCACCCACCACGTCGGCGCTGGTGGTGGTGTGTGGGAGGTGCTGATGCTATCTCATGGCGGGAGCTTCCTGAGGTGTTGACCATCGTTGCTTGCGTCGGTGTTCTTGCTGCTGTTGCTGCTCCCACTACTGTTGTCGCTTCTGCTGCTGCTGCTGTTCCTCTTCTCGCTGCCGACGCCACTGCTTCTGTCCCCTGCTGCCGCTGCCTCTGCTGTTGTTGCTTCGGATGTGGATGCTGTTGCTCCTGCGATTGCTTTGACCATATAGACCAAGCTTGGTCTGGTTGTGATCATGTGAACCGTCACTGATCTGACTCTGATCATCGGGACCAACATTTGGCTTGTTTCTGATCATGTGAACCATGATTTGGTCCCATTCTGATCATCGGGACCAACATTTGGCTTGTTTCTAGTCATCTGAACCATGATTTGGTCCCATTCTGATCATCTGGACCAGCGCTGGTCTGGTGATGACCCTCTGGAGCAACACTGATCTGGTTCTTGTCATCTGGACAGACGTGACGCCTCAGGACCTGGGAGTGAGACGAATGTCTTCAGGAGACGTGAACGAACGGCCAGGACAGATCGCTGAGGGAAGGGAGGCATAACTACACCAAATGAGGAGACTTAAGAGAGGGCGATTATGATCAGCATGAATAATAAATCTCCCGCTTCCGTACAACATTTTCTTTTTCAACATAATATATGACTCGTTATGAGCTCGAGGCAGGGGGGGAAAAAAATATTGCAGCCTTGGGGACAGACGGCGGAAGCAGTACCGGCAGCGGCTCTATGCCTCCTGATTTACGGCAACGCTCCTCCTGATTTACGGCTCAGATTTATCATGGAGAAGCAGAGGAGCTTCTGTAAGGCAGCCAGGGCTCCCCCATCACGCTGTTTCCTTGTCCCTAGTTAGGCCTACCATTTGGCTCGACGTTAGTCAGGTCCCTAGTGGGGGGGAGCTGTTCTAAGATTCTTGGTTTAGTCCACAAACTGTCTGTGCTGTTACATTGTCA